>NC_091485.1:39818408-40121766 GCF_947461875.1 Haliaeetus albicilla
TGCAATCAGAAAACAGCTAAGGTTCCCCAGAAACACGTATTTGTAAAAACTCCACGTGTAACGTTTATACAAGCTATGGAGAGAAAACCTAGACCTCCTTCAAGCAAAAGTCTATGACACAGCAGCACAAAGCTACCATGGTAATGCCTGACTGCCAGGTCTAATTGCATTTCATAGAACAATTCCAAAATGGATTTCAAAATCTGCTGCTTAATTACCGTCTCCCTCACTGGGAGTTCAGGATTATTTGATAGTAATTCCTCACAATTAGAGAGCTCCACAGGTCTGCTGTGAATGAAATTTCACCCAGTGGTCTGTGCACAAGACTTCAGGTCACGACCAAGAATTCACCCAAAATGCAATGGGAGAGAGTAGGGAAAGGAGCGTAAGATAGGGAGTTTCCATCTCAAACAATCAGGATCAAGAAAAAAATATTTTAAGATTACCATTACATTTACAAATTAAATGCTTCTACTTTTGAAATCTGAGGCCACATTGTCTTCCTGCTGTCACCACTATAAATACTGGAAGTATTAATCATATTACCTTTATTATTTGTAGTTGAACCCCTTCGTCTGTTTGAGGGCCTTGAAAACAGCCACATATTGTCTCAATAATTCTATCAATTAATTTTTTGCCTGGAGCTGTACTGTCTGGAGCATTCCCTGTCAAGTGCCCATATGCTATAAGTTTCTGGAGAGAAGAAAAAAACCCACATAAATAAGAGCTTAAAAAATAAGTCAGCTTTTCATTATAATAAATAAATTCACTTGATAGCTCTAACTTGCACAGAATAATTAAAACAGTACATTTTACCCCAAGTCTCATAAAACATCAAGGATTTTTTTAAAATGTCCTCCAGATTTATTCAATTTTCACTCAGCAACTACAATACAAGGTTTGTCAGCAAGCTTAACATTAAAGCTTTTGTTCATCAGTTAACAATGTTCTAAAACAAACAGGATTCTAAAAACTAACTCACATCACACAAGTCTTCATATGTAGTCAGCACACAGATGTTTTTAATACCAGATAAACCAGCTGCAAAGGCTTTCTATTTAAGCTACTAGCTAGTGTTGTATTATCCCTTTCTCTCCCTAGGTCTTCAATACTTTGAAATAGAATTTATTACAAAATTAACAAAATCCTCTTCTGAACACTTCAGGCATGAGAGTATTTGTAAATCTCCATGGCCCACCTACTTAAAAATACACAGAGTAGCAAGGCACTGTAGTGCAACAGCATGCCAGACATGCATGTACGTGTGAATGTAAATATATTAGAGTTCACTGTTGGGCTACTCAGGAGAAGTGAATGCCTAATTCCAATGCTGTAGAATTTGTTCTGAAAACATTACAGGAACCTCTGAGTTTTGAGAGACTAGACATCTCAAATTGAATAAATTTTACTGCAATTATAAATAGTGTAAAATCAATTTAATAATGCTATACCTGCTGTGTTAGTTCAACACATACATATACACACAAAAATAGGTAGTTTTACACTAATGTAATAAAACTGATCCAAATGTGTAACTGCAGTATTACATATATACATAAACACATACATGCACTATATAATACATAAGACATACATTCACCTTTTGTGAATATATTGAGAAATATATTCAATTTGGTTGTGTGTGCAATAAAGTAAAATAATAGAAAAACAATGACATTATTTGTTACATACAACTGTACTTCCCCTCCAAACCAACAGAATTTTATAGTTGACAGTTAAAAACTCATCTTCATACAGACCTGTAAACAATCTAGAGATGTACTGACAATCCTGGGGCACTTCGACTGGCATGCCAATTCAAACGGTAGGAAGTATTTGTCCGCTTCAATGAAGCTTGTCTTCGATTTCACAGGTGGAAGAGTGCTTGAACCAGGCTTTGCTTCTCCATGAGGGGGACTAAACAGAATGATTGTATTAGAAAGCTGTAAGTGATCACACAAATAGTTCTCACCACCACAATGTTTATGAATGAAATAAAATATTAAGAAAATTAACATCAGGGTAACATAGAGTAACTTCTGTGAAGTTAACACAACAGTAATATGGTTGTATAAATATTCTTAACAGCTTTTATACTTCATCTGTCTCCTTTATGGATCAGGCAAATTGACCCATTTGCACACCAAGTGGATATTCAGTGGTCCCTGCTGGTTTGAAGGCATAAAGACTTGTTTCCTCTGAAAATAGGAAAAGACTCCCCTTACTTGGTTTGTGAGGGCAGAGGGGAAGAAGGGAAATCTATTTGGTATCATTTCCACATTAAATGATAACTCTGAGAGAAGTCTAGTCTGTTACTACCGGAACAGATAAAAATACAACTTAGCAAGTATTTTAATGACCCCGAAAGTTAAGAACTACTCAACTACTGTATTATGATATGAGTTTGGTTCAGTACTTCAGAGAAAGTACATCTATTTTGGAAATAAATAACATCCAAACTTCAATCCTGGACATACTCAGGGGAAAAAACCAAACCAACCAACCAGCTAACCACCAATGAAAAAAACCCCCAAACTTTGCTCTGTCTGTGCTTCAGATGACACCACAGAATTTAAGAGTTCACTGGTTACCATTGCATCTCACTTGGGCAACGTATCTGAAATGACTAACTACAAAATTTGAGAAAATTATTAGTGGTTGAAGTCTTATTGCTTACAGCACCTTTAGAAAGGGCATGCTCATTAATACTTAGCTAAAAAGGACAATTAAGAATGGGTAATTTTTCACTGATTTGTGTGCATCAGTGCAGTTTGCCTTTGACTCAAAGCAAGATGTTAGGATTTTTCATTTCAAAGAATAGCTCATCACCATTATATAAAGCATTCCTGACCTTTTTCTGTGCACACATAGGTATCTTTACATAAAGGGTAAACTACACTGTCTTAGACAGACTTATTATGTGCTATAAAAAAAAAAAGAGCATAACTGCATATTGTGTAGTGAAGGATTACAAAATTCTTGCAGTTATTCAAATAGATCTTCACAGAACAACTGATTTCAAATCCAGGTCCTGTGCATTTGTCGCAAATTAAATCAGATGCTTTAAGGAATGCAGATGGTAGAAAATACACAGTTTTCATATTGCTGAAGTAGAAGAATGAACTGCTAAGAGTTTATTATAAACTCAAAGAATGAACGCAGTCCCACGCATCATGGAGAGAGCCTTACACTAACCAATATGATAAATTATTAATTTCAGCTTTTCAAGGAACAAGCTGGATTGCCCTTCAGAAGATGTTTGGTACCACATTCAAATAGTCCTCCTTGTTTAGGCTGCTTGAAAAGGGCACCTAAATTCTAAGTCTTAATAATGAATAATTAGTGTTAAGATGCTACTTTCTACTAAATAACTTCTCTTTTGAAGGTTTAGGGATTTATACCTACATATTTTTTTTCCTGAAGAAGAACAGACATCTGTTTTTCTGCTGGATGCATAACTTTATTTACTGCCCAATACTGTTTTGCTGGAAACAGCTCTTTTGGATGAAACCCAAATCAGGTAAGTTGCAGAGGAAATACATGAATTCTTCTACGTTCTTAAAACTCTCTGAAATTCCTGTAAAAGCTTTTCTCTGAGGAATGGAAGGGTGGTATCTCTTGCTCATGTCTTGTAAGACTGTTCTTCTTCTAGTGATTATGTCTATTGAAACCATTAATATTAGGTTAAAAGAGCACTCCAAAAATAAAACCAGAATTTTTCAGAAACAAGGAGCAGGCCATGATGTGATCCCGAAAATAAAGAAACCATGCCACAGCAAGCTACTGCAGAAGCCTGAAGCTTCTCTTAATTGAAAGCTATTAAAAACCACCCAAAATAATAAGTATGGATGATGATGCTCCATTTGTCTCTAGAAAGATAACTCAATAAGCTCATCACCTTGCTGATGAAGGAAGGGAAGGGGATAGCAGGGAGAGGGGAGAAGAGAAAACCAAAAGGTCTTTTCTTCTTAAAGTCAGCAAAGAAACCACTTCAGCTGTTTTTTTTCTAGCAGACTGTCAAACCAGAAACTGTCCCCAACAAAACTTTCTTCCACCAAGGGATCTACCAAGCAAGAGAATGATGAAATATGCTGATATTTACATATCAGCCATAGAAACAGGCTATGGTATGTATCAAACAATGACTTTTTAAAATTATTTTGACAGCATTTGCTGTGTAATGGTTACATAAATTGGCCTGTCCTTTTCTATTCCATTCCCCTCCGCCCACTACCAAACACCAGTTCTGTTTAAAAAACAAACAAACAACAAAACAGAAGAAGCCGTTTTCCATGTAGATTTCTGGGAGGTGGAAATGATCTGTTTTCCAATGCACTCCAGGTTAACTGTGAGATCAGTTTCCTTGAATAGGAACTAGAAAAATTTAAAGAATTATCATCAGAAATCCCCTGTTAGGGTATTCAAATCTCAATTACAGAAATAAGCTGAAAATAATTTGAGACACTAAGGAGTTTCTCTATTCTAAGGCCTAGAAAAAAACCCAGTATTTTCTACTGCATCTAAAAATTTGACTCTACAGTAAGAATAGGGAAATCTATTCACAGTTTCCAAGTCCAGCAATGCCTTCATAGCAGCAAGGCTACTGTCAAAATAAAGACAGCCATGAAGAAATCAAAACCTATTTAGAAAATGTATGTAGGCAGGTAAGACATACATATTATACCCCCCCAAAATCACAACTTCAGATATTAATAGGACAGAATTTAAGCACCCAAAGTTCAGAAATGGCTGAACCATACTTGTATAAATCATTATAATGCAGTGCTCTCGTTAGTTTTAGCATGGTATTTAACTACAGGATCCGATACTACTTTTCCTTATTCAGTGCCCAGAACAAATATCTCTCACAGAATGTTTAATGTTAAGCACTTTTAATCATGATTCACAATGTGGACTTCTGCTTTATCTATACTACTCTACGTAAAACCTATAATAAAACCACATTACTACTTTCTGTCTGAGACTGTCCTGTAGTGCTTGGTGCAACATCTTCTGAACACTACACAAATATTCAATTTATTTTTACAACTTTATTATGAGTTGATGGTATTGACTTTATTTTGCTGGTGGAAACTGAAGCACAGTGACTCGAGTCAGATGCATTCACTAACTTTTAAGTGCCCAATTTGATAAGCTGTGAGACTAAATTTTTCAGCATATTTGATACTAAATTGTCCTTCACATCTTCTGAAACAAAGTTTCCACTGGCTTCCTTTCCAGCTAGAAGTGTTTACATTTTCCAAACCAAAACTTGTAGATTTCAGCTCAAATACCCAGGAGACAAAGGAGAAATCATTAGCAGCCAATTTTGACAGCTGTGGTTTAAATGATTTGCCTAAACCAGAAATTCAATTACAGGGCAGAACGCAAGTCCCCAAGCAGCACTCATCTGCTTAAGCCCTAAGAACACTTTCATCATCAGTTTCACCTACTGATCTGATTCCTTGAACAAGTGGTATAAACAGTCTTCACCACAAATCCTCGACTCGTGGTTAGCAACATACACTGAATGAGGAAGAAGATCCTGTGGAACATGTCATTAAATACTAATAATAGATTCCACAGTTTACCAATACTTAAAAATGTATTTGTTGATAGTGGAAGAGTGTTGAATGTCAATTTTGGCTTCTACCTTCACTTGTAGAGGGACTGCCTCCAGAAATCTACACCTATTCCCTAACAAGGTCCTTTCCAGATGCTATCTTTTCAAATTACACTAGTTTTTTTCTACCTGTTCCCACTTCCTCACCCCAACCTTTTCCCCTTACTCACTCACAGTTCAAGTCTTTTATTTGCATGCCAGGCTCTTCCCACTCCTCTGAACCCACTTCAAGAGCCTTTTAAGCCCAGGCCCCTCCACCAATACTTTCTTTCTGTGCGACCCACAAAGACCTTTTCTAACCTTGATCCCCATTCCCACCTTCCCTGGCCAGACAATATCAGCCTGCTCCCTCCAAGCTATCTTCTGTCTCTACTCCCAGGCCCTGTCCCTTGTACCGTCAACAGCCAGTCACAGAAGCACATTTCCAGATACCACCACCCTTACAAAATATATTGAAAATGCTTTTCAGAGAGAGCCCATACTCCCAATACAGAATAAGCATGGTATACATTTTAAGCAGTTAAAAGCACTATCACTCAATATGATGAACTATCACATACCTTTGCTTCTCTGTTTCAGCCTTTATTTCCTCTGTAAAATGAAACAAAGGCATAGTTATGGAAATGGTTTCATAACCACAAATATAAAATTAAATAACTGAGAGTGTTCGGAAAGCAAAACTATTTAGGCAAATATTTGAAATCAAGATTAGTTTAAAACAGAAAATACATGTTTATAAGCAGTTTCATAAGAGCTTCTACTCTTCACCTGCAGTGTTTGCAAACTATCAAAATTACTTTACAAATCTATATTCAAAACTTAAATTTGTATCCCGTCATGCCAGCTAAACACCACATCCCAAGAATGTTTCTGCCAAGCCGTTGGCAAGCTCTTTTCACAGCTCATGGATATAGAAATAATGAGGAAAACACATCTATCAATAAAGGACATACTGCTTATTAAATGTGGATTATACAGAAAACCAATAAAGAAACCACCATTGCTGATTCTTACATGAAACCTTGATGACTAATAATTATCTCTGGTTTTAAACAGTGTTAGACACCACAGTAATGACCAGAGGGGAAGAAGAAAAAGTCTGTAGTGCCTCTATTTCATACTACTTTAAAATATATTAAAACAGAAGGACTAATAGTTTAATGCTGTTGACAAGACATTCTAAGTAATTTTTTACAATACATTTTAAAAGTAATTTTTAATTACTGAAACTAATTTTATGAAACATCTTCAATTTCAAGAGTACTTTTCTCTGTATTCTCTAGCTATTTAGCACACTTAAATCATAGGAAATTCCATAAAGACTAGGATTTCCGGTGTTGTCAGAATACATTCTTGAAATAAAATGTACAGGATCAAGTATGAATATATATGTTTGTATGTTTTAAGAAATCATCTCAGGAAATCCATTCTAACGTCAAGTCCTGCTCAAACATGCAAAACCACCGTCAACTAAACCCAACACTTTACTTTGATTTTTGCGTATAAGCTTTAAACTAGTGGCATGGATTGATTCTGACAAAAAAAAAGAATTTAGTATTTCTAACTAAGCACTAAGCTCCCATACAGCAAAAGCACACTTCATCTGTTTCCTATCCTTCATTTACCATTTCACAGAGTCATACTGATTCATTTACATAACACAGGTTCCTAAGTTTGGTATTTTATCACAAATCAGTGGTATCAAATATGTTTACTAATCGACTTGCTCAACATCAAGAAGAGTGAACATAAGAAGTGCACGTCAACCTAAAATCTAAGTCTTATTTCTGATATGACTGATGCTCCTGTTTACCTCCAGTAAAACCCAGAGGTTAGCAGGTCAGTGGTTCATCCAAGAAACAGCTAGTCCAGAAGTGGTTCAAATCTGTGTTACCCAGGACTAGACAAAACATGAAAATAATTCTGTATACCAGATATTCAATATTCCTCAATAAGTAACAACAACAACAACAACAGCAAGTCTTATAGTTAGCAATGTTTCAGCAAAATATGCCTTCCTACCAGGTTATGACACTTGACACATTTACTCGCTTGAAGACAAACACCTGACCCAACAGAAGAAGAAACTCTCTTCCTCCCTTCCACCATCTTCATACCTTTCATTATTTTACCTCCCACCTTAGCATTCACATCCAGGAACTCTCCTCTCCGAGATGCTCTGAAGTCTATCCAACAAACAACATTATCAACCAACAGATACAACTGCCAAATGGCTTCCAAGTTCAAGGTTTCCAACTAAAGCAACAAAACTGAGCAGATTCTCACCCAGTACACAACTATTCTGAACACAGAATGAAACACAGTAGACTACAGAAACTAAGGTAATCCTAATGCTCTGCTCAGATAGCAATCCCATTAATAATGGCAATTAACAAATTTTGCCTGCAAAATGACACAAGATGTTAAAAGTAGTGTCGTTAAAAAGGTGGGGGGCAGACACCCAACACGGAAGTAGAAGTCGTGTCTTACTGAACTTGAATTAGTTTGAGTGACTAAAACTACTTTAAATCCTCTTTTTTAATATATTAAGTTCTTGTTTAAAATGATTAACATACAAATTGTAGAAACCACTTAGTTATAAAATTAACTTAAGTCATGTTAACAAACATTTCTACTGTTTTATATTTAAATTGTAATTCAAGATTATAACCCATTTTATGGTATTTAATATAAAGAAAGATGATATTTCAATTCAAGATAAAGCAATCAATGTCAACTTATAACACAAATTTCAGTTTACAATTTTATCAGATTTTAGTAAACTAATGTGTTTGTTTCAGCTTATTTAACAGTTTTACTTGAGATCAATTAGGTGCAGGAGTCAACTACTCTATTGACAACACAAAGATTTGTGCATTTACAAGTTATTTTGTACTTCGGCTAGGGGAAAAAAAACACCAAACCAACAAACAACTCTAGAAAAAGAATGATTACAGACTACTGCTATAAACAAAACAGAATGCAAAGCTCCATTTCATGTCCAATTCTGGTTGCCGTTCTCAGCCTCCTCCACGCCACTGGAACACTAAGCCCCTGAGGCTAACTACTCCCCCCTAGGGAAGGTGCAAATTATAGTGGAACTTGTTCATTGTTCAGAATAGAAACAGTTGTGAGTACTGAATTAGTGTGAAAATTGCTTAAGGAAGTACAAACAAGCCAGTTTTCAGCTCCCCACCCTCTCTATCTCCCCAAGAACAACAGTATTTTTCCAGTAAAAGACAGCATATGTCCTAAGCACAAATATTCTTCCGGCACTACCTAAAGCAGATGTGACAGTAGGTGAGTGTTCAGACAGTCTAGTTGTCCTGGTTTCAGCTGGGATAGAGTTAATTGTCTTCCTAGTAGCTGCTACAGTGCTTACTGTGTGGTGCTTAGCTGCTGGCTGGGGTTAAACCACGACACTAGTCAACTTTACAGGTTCCAAAACAGTGGTTAAACTGTATGCTTAAGCAAATTTCTTGAGCTGAAAGCACTGCATGAACAAAGACAGTCCCTGGCAAACAGACAAACATAAAATAACATTCAGGAAAAGAAAGACCAGAAACAGCGGTTCTGCTTTGCACTAACTCATTTTATTCCTGAACTAAAAGAATGTATCAAACCCAGCTAGCTGTCATCTTGATGTTACATCAGATTATCTCTGAAACTATTCTCTGCTTTGTAAACTGAAACAGTGCTTGCAAAGGTTACCAAAATAATACAAAAATCCAACCAGAGCTGCCTAGAGCCCTCATTGCGCTGCTGATATTTTAACAAATTATCACTGTTCTTTCTTAAAATACTACAAGAGATTGTCTTCAGAACAGCTCACAATTCATATCAGAAAATAGAAATTTTTCTAATTGAAGGTAGTATAGTACAATTACAAGGAAAAAGCTTATGCAAGTGTCAATCTAATTAAATGTTCCTACCATTTTGAGCAGCACTGCATCAGCCCATTAATGTGCAAGTACAGATTTTATAACCTTTGTTAAATAAAATGCAAGGTTCTTATAGTGGCCAACATCAATTATTTTAGAAGACTAAAATATTTTAAATGGCAGATAAGCACATGATATGATACTATTACTATGAATGAAGTAGACAGCAGACTTAAACTTTACTTTTCCCCTTGAGAACAGAGAAAGCCTAATTTCCTTCACTGTCTGATTGCTCCCTCTGCTCTCCACGCCAAAACACAAGTTAATCACAGTACAATTTCATGGTCATGTAACAACCACATCCAGTAGTAAGCATACAAAAATTCAAGAAGTATTATCAGCAGAAAAAGAGATTACAATGAAGGTAACTAACAATTTTCATGCTAGATAAATAATCTGTTAAAGACAGATGAACCAGAACACTGACTGATACATTCTTTTAAAGAGGAAAAAGTAATCCCTGTAAAACTAAAGATTAGCTAGAAAAGGAAAATGAATTCAAGCTTGAAAACATAGGCTGCTTCCTTGTTTTGCTCTCCCTCTCTCCAAAACACACAACCAAAAACACAAAGGAGAGGATCCAAGAGCTGGAAAAGTTTATTATCTCACCATCACCATTCATTTTGTGAAGGAAGAGTAAGAGAGGTTGTAAGATGCTGTAACAGGGGAAGAGGACTGTAGAAAAGGACTACAGCTTCCAGAGTCTTCCTCTATATTACCTGTGATGTAAACACAGAACTACTACGGAAAATAGATCAGATTATTCTACAGCACTGCAAGGATGATGTGTCCTAAAATGGAATTAATTGGGGTATATTTAGTATTCTTAAATAAAGTGCAGCAGAAATAACAAAATAAATCCCTCCTGAACTCTCACATTCACACACAGCTCCAGAAGAAGACCTCTTTATAGAACTCTATTACAGAATTGATGGAAATATATGTGGTTTTTGCACAGAGAAGATAGAGCCGATCAAAGACATGCATTATTTTGCAGTTTTACAATGCATTAACCGTTTTTTTTTTGCATTAACCGTTTCACAAAGCAGGTAAAATGAGTCATGTACACTAGTTTCAACATAACTTTCCATTTCATCTACACTTGTACAGACCATCATCATTTCAAAGAAGTCTCTGAAAAGGTCTAAGACCTTTGTTATACAGGTATACTGGTTTTGGCTGGGATAGAGTTAATTTTCTTCATGGTAGCTGTGTTTTAGATTTGTGCTGAAAACAGCTTTGATAACACAGGGATGTTTTAGCTATTGCTGAACAGTGCTCACACAGCATCAAAGCCTTTTCTGCTTCTCACACTGCCTGGACAGTGAGCAGGCTGGGAGTGCACAGGAAGCTGGGAGGGGACACAGCCAGGACAGCCAACCCCAACTGACCAAAGGCATATCCCATACCATATGATGTCGTGCTCAGCAATAAAAACTTGGGGGGATGGAAGTTCGCCTGCTGTTGCCTGGGGACTGGCTGGGCATCGGTCACCTGGTGATGACCTATTGCTTTTTTTGCATCACTCATTTTTCTTGGTTTTGTTTTTCTTTGTTGCCGTCTCCCCCCCCCCCCGCGCTTTTTTTTTTCTTATTAATTTGTCTTTACCTCAACCCAAAGTTTTCGCACTTTTACCCTTCCAATTCTCTCCTTGATACCAGCCAGTGAGTGGCTGTGTGAGTCTTAGCTGCTGGCTGGAGGAAAACCACCACAACAGGCATCCATAATTCCATTCTCACCTCTCCAACTTTAATTCACTATTTCAGCATGTCATTTGAACATTTTTCCTTACCCTCTTCAGACTGCTCATGGTTTCTAGTATGAAAAAAGCAAACTAGGTTCCAGTTTTCTTTTTCCCCCTTTAACACCTTATAACCAGCTAATCTCATTTGTAACTATAAAGTTAACAAATCTCTCTGTAAGGACAGTGGATAACACCTAATCAGTAAGGTCAAAATGGGCCAAGTAGGTCAAGCAGGTGCTGTGGGCAATATTGTCTTAACTGGTCTATAATGCTGATCAAACTGCAACTTAGAACTAATTCAGTGTTTACCCCGCTAATCTGATTCAAAGAATGATTTAAACCCTAACTACACTGAAGGGTATCTCTAATTCCCTTTTGAAATTTGTTTACAACTCAATTATTCCCTTGGATCCTATGCCAACATCCCCTACATCTGAAATAGACTCCTCTAGGTTGTCTTTAGGTAGTATTTCCATCTGCTTACCTAAATATGAATATCATGTAACATATAAATATTCTACAGTTATACTTTGGCAGAAGTCAAGGATAACATTCTCATCAGGTAAGAGATAACTAAATGGTTACCTTCAGGAATGGTACACAGAGCTAAGTTCTACGCTTTCAGCTCAACATCAAGTTGTACATTAGACTACAGGGAAAAGAATTCTTATGGAACTTGCTATTGGGAAAGGGCAAACTATTTACCGTAAAATGGAAAAATACAAGTTCATTACAAAGTATGATGCTAGGAAAAACCCATACACTTAAAAGCATTTAATACGTATCTCACAGTATATTTTTCCATTCTTGCATCAGAATTGTATTCAAAAACAAAAGCGTATTATGTTTCCACAATACTGTATTCCAAACAACTGCCACTGCCTGTGAGAGAACACACACAAGTCTCAATTCTACAAGGATCTGCACATCTAAAAACTAATATTCAGTGTAAACATCAGAATTAAAGTTTATTTACCTAACTGAAATTAAATCTATTGGAACAGAAAACATCCTGATTTTCCCTGGGGAAAAAAAACAAAACCAACTTATAAAAATTACATCCAAAATGTATACGCCTGTTCCTCTGCTTACTGGGGGAGAGGCAGAAGAAGCTACTCTTCTACTTAGTATTGAAAATAATTGGATTTTCCAACTCTTCTTAATGCCAAAAATATATGCAGATTACTAAAAATCATAATGATATTACAACAACAAAAAAAAGGGTATTAAATATATAATGAATTCGGGACAGTAAGCAGTGGCATTTTAAAGAATTGTAACCATCCTGGGTAATCAGAAGGCAGAAACAGCCAAAGCAGCATAGGCTGAAATGCTCTAAGGAAACATGTCAATGTTTGGAACTCACATTACTTACACCATAGAAGACTACCGTGAGGAGGAAGCAATTTGAATTCAATTCTTTTAAGTCAAAGCAAGTGGATGAGATCCAAGGAACATGCAGTGAAGAAGAATTTAAATTATATTGATATGTATATTTTAAAAAAAAAGTTAAATCCTATTAGAACATTAAAGCCTTTGCTTGAATTGACTTGGCTTGCTTCCTTGCATCCAAGTATTCTAGTGACTGCCTCCAATATCATATAAAATATTGTGGCAACCAAGGGATCAAAAAAATCCCAAATTTTTCACCATTAACTATACTGAAACAGTCCTTCTCCCTGTCAAGGTATATGGAAACCCTCAAAGACCTAGCAATCTAAAGGTACTTGTCAATTTAAAACTGTAAGATAAAGTTAGCTGTACTGTAAGTAATATAAAACTAGAAATTCAGTATTTATTTGAAGAAAACTTTAATTAAGTATATTCCCAACTGTGTAATAAGATTATTACATATATGGTGATAGTTTAATTAAAAAAAAAATTACCAAGTTTGAACTCACAGTAGTAAAGCCATATAAATGTGATGGGACTAAAAATCATCCCCAAAACAATCTCTCCCTCAAAGAGATAAAATTCCAAGCAGATCATGCTGAGTAAGTTTCACCCCAAAAGGGGTTATTAGAATATATTTCTAAATAAATATCCAAAACTTGTTTCTTTTCTTGATATCTGCTATCCATTAGTTTCAAGTAGTGTCAAAAAGAAAAAGTCTCTTGCCTATTCAGCTAAAGTAAGGAAGTATTAACGCCTGAAAGCTAATAACAGACTTCAGATAAAAACTAAAATAATTAGGTCTAAGGAGTACAAACAATAGAACTGGAGAAACACAGCCATTTTCAACTCGGGTCCATTGCATTCACTCCAGTGATAATCCAGAGATGTTCCTAACATCTAAACCCCTTACAGGTCTTCCGCAAAGCTGAAGATTTGCTAAGAGACAGTGTCAAGCACACAACACTGCACAGAAATTTTCTCCACGCTTCCAGATGACCACTCTTCTTGCTCTCACAGAGCCTCTGCCTCCCTACTTCTAAACTCTGAACTACTCCAGTTTCAATATATCTTCTTGTGCTGAAGATGTATGGAGAACAATAACTAGCAAACTCAGATTACAGTATTTCCCTCTCCCACTTCTTTTTTAACTGCAGCAGTATAATTAACTTTCAGTAACTTTTAATACATCTATCTTCAACGTTAATCTGTATCAGTGTATGTAAATAGCAAACACAAAAAAAGAAAGCTTTATAAAAAGCCTCACTGGGATTGCAAATTACCATAGAATAATTAAACAGTTTAGTACAATACTGTTATTCCCCTAGATTATCAAATCAGGTTGACTTGCCTAAAACTTGTAATAGTGTACACAAATTCATTATAGGAAGGTAGTACTGAAATGATCAGTATTTTAGGTAGCCTGCAGAAGAAACCACTCACTATGAAAGCTGAAATTATTCCTTCAATGGAATTCCCAAGATGCATATCATAGCACTGTGTCTCCTGTAAATACTATAAACAGCTTTCTCCATGTGTGGCGGGTTGACCCTGGCTAAATGCCAGGTGCCCACCAAAGCTGTTCTGTCACTCCCTCCTCTTCAGCTGGACAGTGGAGAGAAAATACAACAAAGGGCTCGTGGGTCAAGATAAGGACAGGGAGAGATCACTCACCAATTACCGTCATGGGCAAAACAGACTCAACTTGGGGAAAATTAACTCAATTTATTAGCAATCAACCAGAGTAGGGTAATGAGAAATAAAACCAAATCTCAGAACACCTTCCCTCCACCCCTCCCTTCTTCCCGGGCACAACTTCACTCCCGGATTCTCTACCTACGCCCCCCACAGCGACACAGGGGGACAGGGAATGGGGTTTACGGTCAGTTCATCACACATTATCTCTGTCGCTTCATCCTCCTCAGGGACAGGACTTATCACACTCTTCCCCTGCTCCAGTGTGGGGTCCTTCCCATGGGAGACAGTCCTCCATGAACTGCTCCAGCGTGGGTCCCTTCCATGGGCTGCAGTCCTTCAAGAGCACACTGCTCCAGTGTGGGTCCCCCATGGGGTCACAAGTCCTGCCAGAAAACCTGCTCCGTGGGCTCCTCTCTCCACAGATCCGCAGGTCCTGCCAGGAGCCTGCTGCAGCGCGGGGTTCCCACGGGGTCACAGCCTCCTTTGGGCACCCACCTGCTCCGGTGTGGGGTCCTCCCTGGGCTGCAGGTGGATATCTGCTCCACCGTGGACCTCCGTGGGCTGCAGGGAGACAACCTGCCTCACCGTGGTCTTCCCCACAGGCTGCAGGGGAATCTCTGCTCTGGCACCTTGAGCATCTCCTTCCCCTCCTTCTGCACTGACCTTGGTGTCTGCAGGGTTGTTGTTCTTACGTGTTCTCACTCTCTCTCCGGCTGCCGTTTCTGTCTGTCCCAGCAACTTTTTTTCCTTCTTAAATATGTTATCACAGAGGTGCTACCACTATTGCTGATTGGCTCGGCCTTGGCCAGTGGTGGGTCCGTCTTAGAGCCAGCTGGTATTGGCTCTGTCAGACACAGGGGAAACTTCCAGCAGCTTCTCACAGAAGCCACCTCTGTAACCCCCCCCCGCTACCAAAAACCTTGCCACACAAAGCCAATACACCATGATACCTTCTAGCATGCAGAGATCTTTCCTCCCTTCCCTCAAATCCTCCTGAACAGAGTGACTTGAAGATGGCCAAAAAATCCCATTTGTGAGAGTCCAAGAAGAGGCTGATAGCAGCATTGAGCCTTTAGGGGTGCAGGTTTTTATTCTTTGTTTCAATTCAGGAAGCTAATCTAAAGAGAAATGGGATTGGAAGAAATACAGATGCAAGTGCAAGCACATACAGTATCAAAGTGTGAATTTCACCTGTGTACGTTCTCTCCATTGTAGAATACCATGAGTGTTTATTTCCCCTCAAAATTCCTGAGCCCAGACTTTCGTATAGACCCTCACTTATAGTCTATTTACACATCTGTTCTTACTTATGGCTGCTGTTATTTACTGGGGTCAATTAACCTTTCATTCTACTTAGTTTCCTCTACCTGCAAGACTACAGCTCACAGAGCTGTGGCACATGGACAGAAAAGACCAAAGCTCCATGCAGATTTAAGTCACTGCTGTGGTCTTCACTCAGCATTTATATAATAGCAAATAATTCTTGTACAGACAAACAAAACAACCTTAAGAGTATATTTGAACACTTCCACTTACTTTCCATTCCTATGTATTATGCTGCTGCAACTTTGTGTTTACAGGTACTGAAGGAGTAAATAAGGAAGCACACATTAATCATACTATTTAAGAAGTGTTCCAAACAAACAGCAGTTATATTTTGAGTCTGACAACTCTTGATGAAATTCTGTGCAGATCCTCCTTGTTGTGCTCTACAAAATCCCCAAACCCTCTCATCAACTAAGTCATATCTCATTAGCTTAGAAAAGCATGGAGTAGTAACCTTTGAAGTGTGTAGAGAAATACTTATGTGTATATACACACAAAGTAAAAAAACAAAAGCCATGAATCCAAACTTTGTACAGGTGAGGTGCTTCAATTTTAGATGACACTAATCCTTCTGAAGAGAGTGCTAATATAAATAAGGAACATTATGTGTTGCTACTTCCCATGCCATATTTTCTGGTATGTTAAAGGTTTGCAGCAAATCCCATTGAAGTGTTTCTCTTTTCTATCTGCAATTCAAAAGACAGTATGTCTGATAGTCCTTATTGGGTGTTTTATCTGTGAAGCAACCTTCTCATTTATTCTTGTTTTTATACAGTCATTCATACAGAGCTACAGCTTCTCCCCACCCCTGCTCACAATGTAATATCATTCGGGAATATGCAACTCTGGTGTAAATTCAGAAACTTGAATGCACAACCTGTCTCCACTCAGCCAACCTTACTACATGCTCCTTCAGCTCATTAGGTGTGACATTTTCAAACAGAGAATCACTAGCAAATCTACTCTACTGGCCTCATTCTGCTTAAAATTAATTAAGAATCATTCAATCCAATGGGGTTTTATAACTAGATTTTCTGTAATAATCTTTCTACTTGCTAAACCAAGTTGAGACTACTATGAAGTTGCTTCACTGACTACTTGGGAAGAAGAGGAGGGGTGACACACACATATAGGTCACACACTGCCAAGGATAACTGAATTGTAGTCATTATTAGTAGCATTTACATTCCAACATGTGGCTGAAAAGCTCAGTTTCTGCAGCAGTAAATACCTCTGGTTCCCCTCAATATTATATGGGTCTCCATCCTTTATTAAACCTACAGCAAACTCCCAGCAGTATCCAAACTTTTTCTTCACCCCCTAAAGAAACTTCTCATACTTGGACAAAAATCAAAGAATGGCAATAGACTTTTTATTTACACCTTTAAATACAGTTAGAAGAGGCTAGCCATGTAAATTTATTTTAATCAAGCAGGGCATACCTTTCAAATACCTTGTTCCAGCCTTTTTTGATACCTCCTCCCACTACCCCCATACATCAGTTTCATGCTCAGAACTGATGGCACAAGTTGCTGAAAAGGTGCATTAACATACAAGCAATTTGGTTGCTTACCAAATATGTAGTCACCTAACCAGATTATAGAAAGGATCTTGCTTAGAGCTACAGGTTTCCAATATGCTTTAATCCAATCCAGCTGAGGGTGACCACCCAAAAAGGTGGTTCCTCCTATTCCACATGTCTCTTCGTGCTTATTTGCACGCTCCCAGCAACAAAGCACCACGAAGCTGCTCGCTCACTCCTCCCCCTGCCCTGGTGGGATGAGGAGGAGAAAATATAAAGAAAGGCTCGTGGGTCAAGACAGGGACAGGGAGGGATCACTCACCAGTTATGGTCACAGGAAAAAAACAGACTCAACTTGGGGAAAAAAAACCAAAACCAATTTAATTTACTACCAATCAAATAAAAAACAAGGAAGTAAACCCAAATCTTAAAAACACCTTCTCCCACCCCTTCCTCCTTCCCAGCTCAACTCCACTGCCGGTTATCTCTACCTCCTCCCCCTGGCAGCAGCACAGGGAGACGGGGAATGGAGGTCGGGGTCAGTTCATCACATGTTGTCTCTGCCACTCCTTCCTTCTCAGGTGGAGGACTCCTCACTCTTCCCCTGCTCCAGCACGGGGTCCCTCCTACGGGAGACAGTCCTCCACCAACTTCTCCAACGTGAGTCCTTCCCATGGGCTGCAGTTCTTCATGAACTTCTCCAGCGTGGGTCCTTTCTGCAGGATGTAGTCCTTCAGTCACAGAATGCTCCAGCACAGGCTTTCCCATGGAGTCACGGCCATCTTCGGGGGCATCCCCCTGCTCCGGCGTGGGGTCCTCCCCGGGCTGCAGATGGGCATCTGCTCCCCCACTCACCTCCACAGGCTGCAGGGGGACAGCCTGCCATTTCACCAGGGCTACAGGGGCATCACCTCCTCCCCCTCCTTCCTCACTGACCTTGGTGTCTACACAGGTGTTTCTCTCACATTCCAATCTCCTCCCCTGCTGTAGGTTTCCCCTTCTTAAATATGTTATCCCAGAGGCTCTACCACCGTTGCTGATTGGGTCGGCCTTGGCCAGAGGTAGGTCTGACTTGGAGCCGGGGAAGCTTCTAGCAGCTTCTCACAGAAGCCACCCCTGCAGCCCCTCCACCACCACCAAAACCCCACCACAAAAACCCAAACCAATTCTTTAAACAATCACTGCCAAAGCACAAAGTTTGAACAGCTCAATAATTTTAGTTTTCATTGAGTCAGTGAGTGATTTCAACTCACTGTAGAGCTGCATGATCACGAGTTGCCACACCTCTTGTGTATCACATTTCAGGAAGGAAGAGCTGGAACAGAACTGCCCATTGCAGTGGATGCCCACAGATGCACTGGAATAAATATACTGCAAAACCATATGAAGTTTACCCACTATGTTTCATCAGCATTAGTATTTTTTGTAATGAAGTAAGTTTTGCAAGGACAAATGTTTCTTCATCAGGTAAGGGTGGGGAAGCCTGCAGCTGTATATTCCTCTTCATAGTCACAATGCGTATAGTGTTTTCTGACCTTCTTTCTCATCTCTTATGTTAAAATTCTTCTGAACTCTGTAAATCCTGATTCTCAGGCTGCAACCCCAGCATATAAACACAGCAACAGCTATCCAAACAAAGAGGCAGGTAGCACAACATTTTGAAAACAGCATAAAATAACTTCAGATATTTTTATTACTTTTTTGTATTTTTTTGCTGCTTAAAGAAAGTAATCAGCATATATATCCTATGCAGACAGATGAGTCAACTACTACTCAGAACAAAGACAGACTACTCAACAAGAAAAACGTGGAACGTTGTTCAATGTGTTAAATGGCACAAACCTTTCTGCTACTTAACATCCCTTTCCTCCTGACTGCATTATCTACCTATATTACACCACTACAACTTTCTGTGCATGCATGCTATAAAATTGCAGAGGTATCTTACCAGTTGAAAAGTAACAAAGTAACACTGGATTAAGAAAGTATATGTTGACACTTTAAAGTTAAATTTTAAAAGATTTTTTAAAAAAATGTGGATCAGTGGTTTTACCATGTGGCTAAGAGTAGGATGGGGAAGAAAACAAACGCTTTAGCCAGTATTACTGCTACTGCTGGCAAAATATGCAGTGTTAATTATAACAGACTGGAATCACAGAAAGAATGGAAAATTAAATTCAACATGGAAACATGAAAGTGTGTGTTGAGAGAGGTCATTTATTTCTTTACTAAAGAATATTAGAGGACAAAACTCTGCAGAGAAACAACCAAATTGAGACAGACCCCCTAGAAGAGTTTGATCAAAGGATATGCCACAATTATTCAGGTCAGAATAACTGTAATTTACAGAAAAAGCAATTTTACTGAGTGCAATGGTATACAGTATACAGATCAGTATATAAAAAAGTTCTTACAAACTGTCTCATGAAAATACCAACATGCTGGACTAAGAAAAGCATTGCAAATCTTTGGAGACCAAAAAAAAAAAAAAAAGCACAACTTCTCTGCCTCAGTAATTGATTTTTCAAATATTCTTGCCAAGAATCATAACTGCTGTCTAAGTAACCCATAACAAGGTAAAAGAAACTAATTACCAATTATAAATTCCATAAAATAGGGATTATAATTGCCATAATTCTTATAGAAGTAAGACTTTATATTTACATCCGCTCCATACTGCAACCCAACATTACAAAGCACTCTGTGTGTAAAGTTCCTGGAAGTACCTGTAACTCCACTAGAAGGAGTTAGGAATGTACTCATTGAATTAAGTTTCAAATTTAAGGGAGAGGGGAAGGTAAGCCTTGAAGGATGATAGAATTTAATGGTTTGAAATAATACGGAACTACTCCGGTTTCTCTAGAATAGTTCATGCAAGATAACCAGACTTCTGCCCCCTCCCTCTATTGTTTACCTGATTCAACTGATGGGATACATCAGTTTCTCAGCATATTCATCAAACAGAAAACAGAGTGAAAAATCAGGACAGACAGAAATTCTCGGTAGGATGCTATTGAGGGGAGACTCAATACATCCAGTCCTTCTCTCTATCAATTTTCTCAAATGTTCACTAGTTCATTTAAGTGAGTATTTGCTTCAGTCAGAATTGTAGCTTGTACTGCATTTAAGAGCAGGACTGCAGACACTCTCTGAGCATGGTGGGTTTACGCTTCGTCAAAGCCACAAGGAAACCAGTAGCTCTGTTGTTTAAGATTGTGAAACGTGTTTGCCTAGTTCTAGACAGGATGAATCATCAATAACTCCTTATTTGCCACAGCAGTTTGGTATGTTGTCCTCTGAAATGTAGAGAAGTCAAAAGCAGCCTCAGTTCTCCTGCTGCAACCTTTAAGATATTAACTTGGATCTAGGTCTATATTTTTCCCTTTGAGCACCGAATGTAACATAGCTATTTCACTTCACAGTAGAAAGTAGAAATTTAAGACTATATATCTCAATTTTTTTTTAATATACATACACACAGTATCTCCATATATAATGTGATTTTTACTCTCTAGATTTGATCTGTAACTTGAAAAGGAAGTTTTAATCCCGCAGAACATAGGAAACACCACAAGCATTTAACTAATAGTTTGAGTCAGAAGATAGGACATGACTGAAACTGCAGTCAGAATACTAATACATTTCCAGTCTCTAACACTGTTTCAGACATCATGATAAACTTTCCATAAAAAGTACTCCTACCTACTCAAACACAACATAGAGTCTTCTTTTTTTATTTTGAAAATTTAGAATTGAAACTCATGAATATAGGTGAATAAAAAATTGATTATGTGTATTTCTGGGGAAAACTAACAGATACGAAAGAAGCATACAATCATTTCTTACAAAGAAGGCAAACTTGTGTTAATGCACATTGTGCCTTTTCATGTCAAGTTGGGTTTCCCCCCCCGGCCCTTAACAGAGTAGGTTAGTTTCCCTCATTTTTAAGATCAGAAACTCAAGCACATCCCTCATACTCAGCTTGGAGAAGCGTGAGTTTCTGCCAAAACACAAGGATGACAGAAGCAGAAACAAATTTTGCAGACACAAAACTAGAAATAGGGAAAGCATTTTCAATCAAATAATTTGCATCTGTCTGAAAAAGCATATCTGAAATTAAATATGTCCAGAACAAATTCCTGTGATTTGTAACTCTTCTGAAGGGACACAATGAGCTTCTTTCTGAAGATCACCTTTAAGTCTGACCTTTAAGTTTAAAGCAGGCAAACCAGAGCAGTCCAACTCACAAAAAACAAAGACCTGATAGTAAGAAATTATCTCACCCCTCTGCAATATAATTGCTGGATTCTTCCACCATATCCATCCCTGGAAGAGAGAAATTTCTGCACAGTCTGATATGCCGCTGCCTATTTATTACCTCTGGTAATATCTAAACCGTGAACAGGCTGCCCAGAGAAGTCGTAGGGTCTGCTCTGTTGGAGTTACTCTCACTACTGCTTGACAGGGCTCTCAACCTAATCTAAGGCCCGGCTTTCAACATATGATCTCCATAGGTCCCGTTCAATCTAGACTCCTCTGTGACTTGACTCCATACATTTCCAAAATACTTCTGTTACACAAGAACATCTCTTCAGCATCCACTTGCAGTCAAACAATGTGATAAATAAAAGGCTTAACAGAAACAAGTCTCTTTTGAGTAACTCTTAAAATATAATTAACATTTTAAATTGTTTGCATTGACAACTGAAAAAGCATCCCAAACATTTGCATTCAAGGTAGGATTCAGTTTTATATATATATGATGTTTCCATGTGCGTGTTTTCATGCATGCTATCTGCCTGACCTCTTTTAAGCGCAAGTTGTCAATGCAATCAACAGCTGAGGAGTCTGTGCAGCGGACCAGCCAGGAGGTGTGCTTCAGGACTTGCCCAAGCATTCCCCAAAGCCAGCAGAGAGCTGATCAATACAATCAACAAGATATTTGATACATATGAAAGCCCCTAACCTTAGGCATCTTATTCATTAACTGAGTCCTGTTTCAAGGGTTTATGCTGCCATGACAGAATCAACAACCTAGTAACAGAAGAACAAGTGACAGATAACATGACTTTAAGTCACAAAGCCAGTTTCTCAATTTTTCCTCAGCACCTATACTCTCCTATTTTCACAACAGTATTACAGTTGTAAATATAAAGTGCTGTGTTTACAAAAATTATGACAGAAACTCAAAGAAAAAAATACCATATTTTCACTTAGGTACTTGGGTTATTTATGAATCAAATTTTTAAGGACTAACCAAATATAAATTGGAAAATCAAGCTGCAGCATATTTTGCAGCAGTTGAGTTCTCCTTATGTTATACAAGCATTCTGTTCTTCCTACTTCAGATACAACACATCTTTTTACACCTACATGCAAAGTTTAATTCCAGAATTAGTGTATCTTCAGTTCATGATGCCATTCCCATAACACCAGTATTTTCATCATCATTTCACGTCATAAGACAGGGATTTGTATGCAGTAGCTCCAGTCCATTTAGTTAAGAAAAAAAAAATTCTTTTTCCTTTGTAGTTAAACAAGCATTTTAATACATAAAATAAAATAATTAAAACAGAAGGTAATCTAGCATAAACATTTTTTAACTTTTGCACAACCCAGCTCAAAAGCTATTTCACCAAAGACTGCAGACATAATGGAACTAAATGAAAGTAAATTTCAAACGAGGAATGAAGGCAACTAATCAAGCTTGACAGACAATGAATGTTTCATGAAATACATAAGCAGATCAGTGTCCAAAGATGCAAAAAAGATGGAGCATCCCTATCCCTGATTTTTAAATAAAGTTCATGTAAACTTTGAGAACTGGGGAACAAACCCAGAAATCAAACCTAAAAACACCAAACTGTATTGGACTAAAAGATAGAATGGTAATTTTTTCTTAAACCCTTGATATCTAGCCTGTATTTTGCTTCCACGAGTGGCCAACAGCATACGCTTAAGTAAATGTAGATTATAAAAGCAGGGCAAGAATCCTGCAATAGTCCCCTCCTACCAGCATCTAGCCATCTGCGGCTCTTCCTGCAGGTTTGACAACCCCTGCTAAATTTTCATTTCATCACTTTCTAAACCATTTAACTTTTGGGATCAATGTAATACAAGCTGCAGGAAATAATATATTTTTTTTGCTTTACTTTAAATAAGATGAGTTCTTTACAGGATCTCTGGAACTGCATTGCGAGAAATTACAATCAATTATTCTCTCTTCATGTCTATGCTACTTACAATCTTACACACTTCCTTTACATCCATCTTCCTATTTTTTTTCCCCTCCAGGGAGTAAGAGGCATAGTCTGCTTGATCTGTTCTGGAAGACATTCCTACTTTCAATCATCATTGTTGACTTCCAATGCATCATTTCTAAGTCCACTGTCTCTTTGGGAGGCAGTAGACAGCAGAACTACACATGGAATAAATGGTATCTTTATAAAGTGGTGTAACAGCTTCATTTTTTTCTCTATTGTTTTCATATTTGTCTTTTTGACAAGGGAATCAATACTTTGATGGAATCGTTCACAGTAACTCAAATTCCTCCCTCCTCCAGTGGGTAAAAGTCTTACTTAGAGCCCATGTTTGTGCATGCACAATTTAGACCAGTTTCCTCCTCCACTCATATGGATTAGTTTGCATTTATCAACACTCAACTGCTGCCATTTTATCAACAACTAAGTCAGTATAGCACAACCGCCAGCTTTAACAGGTTGTTTTCACTCTTTTAAATATTTTCTTTTGTAAACCTTTGTCACTTCACCATTCACCCCAAAACACCATGAACCTCTCCAGAACTGAACTACCTCTTGGCTGGGAAAGCAAATCATCTACTCCTTGACAGCTCAGTATCTTCAAGCACCTTGAGTGAGCAACCTGGTTGAGGTTTACCCTAAAATTGGATTACCTTACACTTGCCCACACACTCATCGACTCTGCCTTACCGATTTGTGATGGTAAGTTTTCTGCCTGCAAAGTCTGCACTGATTCTTTCTCACCACAGTAGAGGCAACCATTCTGCTCTCTACCAGCTTTATACTTTGCTACAGTTCAGACTTGCCAGGCTGAAGTTCTCAGGATTTCTCCATCCCTTATACCCTTGGTACTTTTTTGGGTTTTGTTTTTTTTAAAAAAAAATCTGAAGACTGACACTACTGACATTTAGTTCCTCCCATTCCTTTGTTAGCAACCAATGAAATGTTAATATTACAAGCTCTATTAAACAATTCAGCAATTTCAGATTAGAGACCCTTTAAAAACTCCTAATCCCAATGAGTTAATAGGAACTTTGGTTTAAACTTCAAATTGGGGATTTTTTTCTGACTCATTCCTTGTAATTCCACTATAGGAAACTTCCTCCGCTTCCATGTACAACAAGACAAATAATGTATTTTGGCCTCCTTCAGTATCTTTACATTGCCCAAATGGTTCTGTGATTATCATTTACAAGCCATACAGATATGGGTGTGTTTTCTTCTTTGCTATGTGTTCATACCAACTTTATCGCAAGCTCTTCATCAGCTTTTCTCAATAGCTGGTATACACTTACTCTGTTAACAAAACACATGACAAAGAAACACATTGTTAGCTCTAAGCATTTTGCTCCCTTCAAAGTGTCCTCAAACCTGTACCACTCTTTTTGAAATAAAAAAAACAAACAAACGTGTTTTAGTGAGTCTTCTTCATGACTACTACGAAGCTGAATTTGAGCATGCAATGATGAAAATGCTCACTATGACAAACCAGCTCTTCATTTGCTACATCTTAAACCAATTCCTGGGTAGTGCTCAAGGACTCAAGAGCTGCTCAATACATTTTAATTGAATGTTACCTGTCAATGCAGTTGATTTATTTACCTAACATGACTAAGCTTTCTGTAAAGTACAGCAAAATTAAACATTCATACCTACATAATGAATGCTATGGAATTAAGACTCTTCCACAGATTATCCCTCCTCATTCCTGGCCTGTTAAAACAGCATACTCATTTTAAAACCACTGATACTTCAGCTGACCATTTTTAAAGACTTCCGGCATTCATACATAAACAAGCATACATTTGTTTTTGACATAGTTACCTATTGACGAAACTATTTCTTGAGACTTCTCTGTTATTTTCTACTATGTTCTACTTGCTCATTTGCTTGGTTGGTGACAACTGAAGACTGAAATAAATGTTTTACTAATGGTTTGTATTTATTCTGGCAAGGACAGGCTGCTGCTGCAGGACAAGACTGTCATTATGTTTCTCAGTCTTGTTTCTGGATCATTTGGCAGGATGAACAAAAGCTGCATGTCTGCTTTTCACACAGCCTACCTCTTCAGTAATACTTTGTCATGTAATGTGATCCTTCAAACATTCTTATTTTTTCTTAAAAGTTTTTTTCTTTTCCAGGGATAAGCGCACATGCAGAGCAATGACGATGCATCCTTATTCTATACTTTTTAAAGTGTAACCAGCTACTAGAAACTACTATTACATACACTGAGGTCACTCAAGTTTCACAGTTTACTCAAGGTAAGAAAAGCAATTACACCTCTGCTGTCCCTGTAATGAGGGCAAGCATACAATATATTAAATAGGTGTGATATACATACAGAACACACTCATGGAATAAAATAAATCCTGGCATATAATGATGATTATTCTAAGCCAGGCACATGAGCATATTTATCTCAAATTAGGTGTTTATTTTGACTGCTAGAATATCTTTTTTTTTTTATAAAATCCAGAGTTAAAACTGATCAGACTATGTATGTAGTAATCCTTCCCACATCCTGCAAAAAAGGAACCTTCATGCTTTTTGATCATCCTGATGACACAGGCAATCATTTGCTATAAAATTTTCAATGTCTACAAGAAGGTTTCATATACCTTTTTGTCAAGCAATCAGTACTGTGAATTTTCAAAGACTAGATACAACCGAGGACAATAAGCTCTTGCGCAGTGTGAAGTTCTAAGAACAGCTAGAATCAAATTAAAAGATCCCTCTGTAATATGGGGAAATACACGTTTTATTTTTAACCTCCATCCTTGCTGTAGATATCTGACTGCAATTATTTTTTGTCCTTTTGGAAAAGGGTAGTTTAAAAGGTAATTTAGAAGTTGGAAATTACTAAGCTTTATTTCAGACTGAAATACAAGATCCTTCTAAGTTCATGATACCTTGAGAAATGGCAAAAAACCCCAACCATATTCCCACTAAGTAGCCTGCTCACTACAGTAACTTCAAAAGCAATCTGCAAGTAGGGATGAAAAAACAAGAAGCAAAACACATGATAGTGCAAGACTCTTGCCCATTCAAGCCCTAAAACTTTAAAGGTCACATGTAAGTCTATTCATGAATTATACTACTGGTAACCTTCTAATTAAAAAAAAAAGCATTATGCTCTTGCCATAGCTCTGAATCATGAGAAAATCATCCTCTTTTCCAGATACAAGAAGATAGCCAGAAGACTACAAAAATCTGTATTTGTAATAGAAAGCTCAAACTTTAAATCATAAGTCCTGATGTGAGATCTTTCAAACTAATCTTTCAAATTGATCACACTGTTATTGAAGTCCCAACTTCTTCATTAAATTCTGATATAGGAAGCAGCTCAGACTAGGATGTTTGAATGAACAGAAGTAGTAAGAATACGAGTATTAGAGTACTCTGAAAGCTCCAGTGTGGCCACCTTCAGTACAGCACATATGCATTAAATTATTAATACAATGAAACTTTTATTTTCTACGCCCTATCTTTTATTTACATCCAAAAAAAGTATTTTTGAAAGTTTGGACTGCTTATATTAAGACAACTACTCATATGACAACTACTCTTTCTTTTCTCAGATGCTGATCAGAAGGCAAGTGGAAGACTACTTAAAAAGGTCACCACTACACAAATCTGTTAATTCCACCCATGTTGCACAGTATTACAAGGAAGTTGTTCCTTTACCATTCGTTACCAAAGCTGTGAAGAACAAGACAATTAAGGTATTCAGTTCAGTATTTTCTGGATCCACTGGATCCATAGTTCATAATAAACTACTATGAAAAAGTGTACTTGCATTGACCACACAAATGGTTTTTATATATATATATATATACACACACACACAACTGTTATTTAATAGTAATTACTTAACTTCCCACTGCACTGAGATTGTGCCCCTCCTACTTGTTCTTTAAAAGCATTTGAGGACACATGATTAAATAAATGCTGTTATAAACTACAACAGCCAAAGAACTTTCAAAATCACCTTCTCTGTTATAAAAGATGGTCTTTCTAACTACTTGTTGGTATCAAAATAATGGAAGTTTCTTCATATTTCAGAAGCCAGCACATAACTCTGTGGCTATTTCTAGGCAATCTATTTGTGATCAAATGCAAACATCTTCCACCACCAGCCAGTGCTCATCAGGCATCTATTAGACTACATCTAATTTGTGCTATTCAAGGCTTTATTACTATTAATTTTATTAATTAATAATTATTCATTATTATAATTAATTATTTTAAATTTATTTAAGTCATTGGTATATAAAACTATTTTGGCCATTTCTACCTCTACGGAGGTAGAACACATTTGCATAAGTTAGAGTTATGAATCATTAGTGCATGTACTGCCACAGGTACAAGCTGCGTATGAAAATAAACCTCTAAAGTTACACGTATCCTTTTAAGTTTTATAGATATTGGCAATAGATAGTAAAAGAATCTCTAACTTTGTTTTAAAAAGTCCTCAAAATTACACTTTATTGTTCTTTAAAAAAAGAAATTTAAAACCCTTCCTTTCCTTGTGAGAGTATTTCACCCTGACGCAGCCCTCCCTCTGGTCCAGTTTCAGAAAGCAGCTTTGGGCGGGGGAAAAGCGGGATTTTTGGTTTGGAGGGGGATGTTGGGGATGTTATTAAAGTGAACTCCTACACAGAAGCATAAAAGAAACAAACACCCAAAGGGCAGAGGTAGGAAATTTCTTGGTGCCATGCCACCTCCCTCAAGTTCATCATCGAAAGGCCTGGAGAGCAACCAAGCAGACAGACAGCAGCTTCTGCTTTCATGTGAAAAGGAGGTGATCAAGGAAAGAATGGTCTATGTGCTGCTTTTCCTTCAATGTAAAAAGACTGTTAATAATTTGAATGCAGAATATTGTTTCAAGCTTTACAATACAACATAAGACTCGGGGATGGAGGTCCAACTTAGCTCCTCTTCTCTTCCATTCGGCATCTAAGACACAACCCTAAAGCTCCTCCAAACTTTGCTAACCATCACAGTCTATTTTCCCCACAGCGTTAGATACAATTTTAAAGAAGAAAACTATTTCTCTTTACTGCAAAATTTTTAAACATTCAAGATCTATTTATATACATAATTATGCACACATAATCACACAAAATAAAGTGTCATGTCTTGAATCACAAGTGGAAAACATCTAAGTGTCTCATTTCACTGCAGGTGAAGAAAATTTTAATCATACTTCTCAGGCACTTAGGCAGTCTTTATCTAGCTTTCAAACTTCCATGCAAATGCAGCTGTCCTATTCTAGCAATTTTACTTACAGCAGTTATAAAGCTCTGTTTCCATTTCAGGATAATGAAAATAGAGGTTAATTTATTTCTATCCACTTTCCCATACACTGCACAAGATCCAGTACAGCATTCTTGCAGACGTCACAGTCCATTAGCCAAATGAAGTGAACCAAGTTAAGACTCCGCATATTCCAGCTTTCCTGAGTTGCAAAAAAAATAATGTGATTTTATGCCAGCTGGTACACTCAGTCCATGCAATAGTACCACCCAGACCTTTACACACACTGCTTATATTTAATTTACAGATCTGAAACTTTGTAAGTGTACCTCATACTATTCAACTGGACAGCTGAGTCCTGTACTATAAAATACTATTCAACACCTCTAGTAAACCCCAACATTTTTATCTCAAATTGAAAGTCTAAAAATATCTTCTCCCCAGTTTCTTTCAAACTGCAAAGCTGCACATTGCCATGTTGAAGCATATTGGTCATTCAAACATTCCCGACAACTAACTGCAATGCAAATTGACGCTCAGGAGTCCCACATCTATGTCAAGTAAAAACACAAAGCAGTAAAACACCCCTGTATCCAGCATTGACTAAAATCTCCTGACATGAAATATTTACAAACTTAATTATACTTTTATTTCTAAACGAAGGAATAACATTACAAAACCTGTCAAGATTATTATAACAGCAAGTGCTAAAGACAGTAAGTGCAGAATTTGTATTATTAATGGATCATCTTTTTTAAACCTATCTCTCTCTGTGTTTAAGAGCAGACAGAAAAAGGGCTTGAACAAACCCATTTATCTCAAGGGCGGGTATTTTCCATTACCTTAAAAAGATCTTAATTTTTTTTCTGATGCACTAGACAGCAGAAATTACCCATTTTACCCATTTGAACAAAAACAAATATTAAATAGCATAACATCAATAACCATATAATCTTGTACCACATTAGCATCCACGACATACAGACTACCAGAAATGCTGGGGGGGGGAAGGCGGGGGGGAACAAGAGAAGTAAACCATTCTGAACTGAAATCAACAATTAAAAAAAAAGCCCACAGCAATCACACCCTAGATGTCTTAATAGAAGACTCTCTTAGTTTTGGTAAAATTTAGTTAAGCTGTTAAGAGTGTGTATACAATTCTAAAATAAAAAGCTGGGATAAAAGACAAAAAAAACCACTCAAGCATGACAAAACCAGAATCTGAGCCAGTGAAACAGGCAGCCATGTGAGTTTATCAAAGTAGACAGGTATAAAACTGGGTTTGTCTTTTTATTTTAAAATCTACCAGAGATGCTACTGAAAAAGTTCAAAAAAAATCACAGGAGGTAAAAAAAAAAGATTAAAACTAAGCAGAAATATATTTGGGGAATTTAATCAAACATTGCAACCAAATACATAACTGCTTTGGGATCCTTCACTAGCATGAGTACATTTGATCACAGCTTAGAGAAAAGCTACAAGTAGCCCCTTCAGAGAATAAACACCATCAGAATGCAGCAATGATCACTCAGTTCAGGAAGTTTTGGCAATTTATCATTCCTGAAGAGGCAAAAAAATCAGTCAGCAGGTGACCAAGGTGGAGGAAGTGAAATTCCCTCTCAAAATGAAAGCTCCATTTGTCATTTTTGGGTTTCACACACACACAAACAGCACCTCCACAACACACTAAGTACACAAGCTTCTTGGTACAATGTTTAAAAGTACAAGCATAGTTTCACTTACATTTCCCATAAAATCAAGTGTGACTTTTTATTAAAGAGAAAGGAATTTCTAAAATAGAATCATCCTTTTTGCAGTTTAAAAGGAAGCATCCAGTGTGACTGCCTTTTACAAACTCCTGAAAAGCAGAGCCAGACTAAGACATCTCTGAAACAATTTTTGCTTGAATTAAAACACGAGTGATATGAAGATTTGCAACATCAGAGAATAAGACCAGCCCACTGTTTTCCTACCTCTGTCTAAACAGAAGCAACAGACTTACTCTTGCACTATTTTTCATTCTCTAATTCTTATGGCTCTTCAAGCATGTCTCACTGATACTAAAACCCATGCACTGCTGAAACCAGGGGTAACACTACTCTAAAAGTTGTATTAAGTACAAAGTTTGTATAACCTCCACATTCCCTACCCAAGCTTCAAAGCTGCTCTCGACTACAGCATCATACTAAGAGCTCAGATTCCTCAAGACTTCAAGTTCTTTTAAGAGTTCCTCCTTCCCAACTAAAACCTTGTCATCTACCAATACGTCCACACTGAAAACCAAAATGCAACACTTCAAATTAAAGAAAAACAACAAACAAAATCAAACCCAGAAACCCCCAAAGAAACCCGAGCAAAAGATCCAACACCAAGAAGAATACCTAAAAGCTAAGACCATGGATAGAAAGAAGCAACATGAAAAATAGAAAAAAACCCACACCATCCACACCCCCCAAATTTTATCAAGCCTTTTCCTATCAGTTTGGCAGTTTTTACTTCTAATCGTGTAAAATTAAGAACTGAAGAACACAGGAGTTAAAGACTAAAATGTGGGCAAAATGCCTTATTATCCATCCCAAAAACTTAAACTGGTAGAGGACTTGCTTTTTCTTCCTTTTTGTTTTTTAAATCTTTCTCAAATCCTTGCTGACTGGCATTTTTGTTCTCACTCACATCATGCATCAGCTACTCCACTAGCTTGACTGGGATCGACATTAGGCCAATACACTAGTAATTACCTAGGTCATGCTATTCATCTTTGTAACAATGTTGGCACAGTAGCAGATGTCTTCCAGTCCTTTGGAATTTTCTCAGTGTCCTAAGACTGATTGGAAATCAATAAGGGAGTTCTCCCAGGTATTTCAAACTCTTGGGACTTGACAGGCCTATTTTTAGCACCTCTTTTACATTTATACCCAAAACAGGATATTTCATATAACAACTATCGTCTACCTTATCCCTCAAAACAGATATTTTTATTTAACATTCCCCTGCATTCCATTAAGATATCTGTAAAATATATAAGCTGGGGTTGATTTTTGGTTTAGGGTTTTGGTTTTTTCTTCATTTTAAGTTCTGACATTAGGCGTTTTTCACAGAAACAAAACGCACCAGCTACCATTTGTTCAATTGTCCTTGTACAATATTCTCTTTCTATAAAATCCCACAGACGTATTTTATGTTTTCCCTGGTTGTTTGGAGACTTTTTATATGTATGTGATTTTTCTTAAAGGTCTGGTTTGCCTAACAGTAACCTAGAGTTTCTTCTGCGACATGGTAATAACTGCCAACTACGCACAGAATACTTGGTCTATCCATCTGACTAGCACAGCTAGATTACATATTTTTGGCTTTCAGACACACACAATAGAGTTCTGCCTCCTCTAACAGATAAAAATTATCAAGCTTCTTACTCACTTCTGTCTATTTCCTTGATACCTCCCTCCTTCCTCGAAATCTGCAGAGTTGCATTTCCCAAGTCACTTCAGCCTCTGATGCTCCGCTGACAGTAGCTGTCTTCTCCAGACAAAAGTATTTTCTCCCGGCAATTTACATATCACACAAGAAAGATCTCTGGCTTGATGCAGAAAACACGAGACTCCCTTCCCCCTGCCTATTCCAGTCACCGATCTACCACTGGCTGTTGTGGAACTGAAGGAAAGTCATGTAGAGGTTTGCTGGTCTTGCTTCCCAGGATCCTGACAGCATTTGTTTACTTTAAAGTACTAACTAATCAGCAGCTTGATAAAAAGTATCAACACCAATGAAAAACCCAAAACTGACAAGTAGGTGCCCCAAAAGAAGACAAGGCTTTCTCATCTAGCTCTTTTTGAGTCCATAATTTCAGCTAGGAGTTTCACCAAGAACAGGGAAGAGAGACTGACTAGAACCCCACTGGCTGATGCTTCCCTCTCTATAAACACCCATGTGACAATCCTCTCTGATAACTAAACAAGTCAGCATAATTAACAACATATATCAAAATACTCACTCAATACCAATTATTCTCTGAAGGACTCCAGAAAAGCTCTGGAATGTACATCTGACATCAACGGCCAAGCTAAATTTTTTTCAAGTGTATATGAAGAAGATGCACAAGAACAGATACTGTTGTCATCGTGAAAAAAAATGAAACAGTGGTTAACTGGAGACAAGCACCAAGAGAAGAGAGGAAAAGATGAAAAGATGACAGTTACAGGAATAATATACTGGAAGACAGTATAGAAAAAGATCAACTAGAACAAAACCCCACAAAACAGTAAAGATATCTTATTATAAGAAAAAGATGCACTCTGGTCACAAGGCAACAATGTTTCATTTTAAGCTTCAACATTCTAATTGGTGCCCTAAAATACCAGCAGAACACAGGTATTTAAAAGTTGCCCTGTGTCACAAAGATGTGTTGAAGTCTTTCAAGATTAGATTTTGCAAGATACTGAAAATCAACGTTAAAACTTTCAAAATATCAAAGGCTTTAACCAAGGACTTACTTCAGGAAAAAGTCAAAGTTCCACCCCTGAAAAATACCTGGTTTTTTTTTTCTTTCCAAGACAAAAAGCAAATATTTGATACTCATTCTCCATTAACTTTTTTCCAACCCAAATACAACCACATTGTTTTCTACAAAAGTGTTTGTTTTTATGTGCACCCTGCCAACCATCCCCTTTCTCAAGGGAGATTAAAGCTCATCAGCATTGCCATTCTACACAGCCAAGAATTGATTACATTTACAACAATAAAAATTCCCTCTACACACAACTCCTCTTAAATTAGCCCCATAAATTCAACATAAACGGCACTTTACACCTCAAATGCAGAAAGCAACCTGGAAAGGAGTTTATGGGGCCAACCAAACTTTACTGTTACCAAGCCAAGTTTTAAATCTTTGCAAGAGTAGATGACATCTTAACCACACAGAAACCCTGCTAGTTAAAGCCCAAGCTTAGCAAAGCAAGCAAGAGGAGGGAAGGGCAGTTGCAACTTTTAGGTTTCGTTTGTTTTCTTTTTAAATATACAACTTGGTTTTACTAGCAAAAAATCTCCATTTATCCTGCTTGCTTACTTCAAAATAAGTGTTTCAGAACAGTTACAACCAGAAGATAAATTCTGTATGGACAATGGTGACTTGTGTATTGTGAAAATAAATGCCTACAGGACACACAGACAACAGACAATGGTACAATACCGATCTCTTTGTATTCAGCATAGAAGACTCCAAAAATTCTGGACTTTGGCTTCTAAAAAAGCACAACTAATTTAGGTGAAAGATAGAAGGTAGTCTACTGAGAACAGAATTATCCAAAATACAAACAGAAATTTAGCTTGTCCAACACTTCTCCAGTAAAATTAATTCCAGAGGAATAATACGATAATGGTCTTCAAAATGCATTTTTAACTGTTCATGCTAGTTTAGGAAAGTTTTTTTCAACGCACCCTACATTTGCAACATGTGCATGCATTTCTGTATTGACTGTTAACCTAGCTTACTCTGATAATAGAACATGGTTATTTATATATGAGAAGGACACAAGCAAATGAAACTAGGAAGGGTAAAAGAAAAATTTACACAGGTGAGACTTTCCCAGGCCATTTACAAATCTGTGTAGGTAAAGATATAGATGAATCTTCCCACCTCTGGGGTGAGTTCTACTCCAAACGTAACTTGTTTTCAGAAAAACTAAGATTCAGTGCTTAATTATATCCTGCTCCTTCATCATCCTACGCGTGCATGTAATGGCAGCACAAACTGAATGGAGCTGTTACTTTCACATTGCATGAGACCTACATCATCCAGCAGGATCTTTGCATGACAGACTAAGCAATCCAAGGAGCACCAAAGAACCTTTTAAAACTAAGTTTCAGCCCTCTTCAGTCAGTACTTCCAGAATTCCAAGCAGCACATGCACGCTTTTCTTTAAAGTACATACTAGGTACATATCCCTATCATTTTACATTTGTGCTTTGGAGTTTTACAGAAGAGTTGCTTGACTCCTGATTTGCAGTTGAACCAGCAGCCTTTATACAAGCAGGGAATTCTGGTTTGCTCAGCTTGGTCCTTCTATAAACCACCTTTCCAGGCAGACAAATCCACATCCCAGATTCTGACACAAAGCACTAACAGTTTTTGTTCAGTCTGTTAAGAACTTTACATTCAGCGGAGGATTTTTTTTTTTTTTTCCCCCCAAGACCTTTTATGGACTATACATAATGCAGTATGTTTACTGTAAAGTTTCCTAGACAGTAATATGGCTGAAAACCAATACAGAAACAGCAGTGCAGGGGACTGACTGTGAAGGGAACCTCTAAATCTAATTCTGCTGTCAGCTTGTTGCCTGATGCTCTCTGCAAGTGGACAACTTTAAACTCACTCCTTACATAGATTAAGAGTAGCTGCTATGCAAGTAAACAATACAAAGTTCTAAATTAGCAGCTGTATTTCATTAGGTGACTAGAGAAAGAAATGTTACATTTTTTAGATACAGAGAACGTCTTTCAGAAAGGACAATGTTACATGAAAAAAATACATTAAACTTGGAGTCAACTATTCTGTATTAATCCAGACACAACCTGGTGAATCATTAGATACAGGATGTGAGTATCAGGCTTAATTTTGTCCCTGTTAAAAAACCAAAGAACATCTATAATTCAAGTTGCAATATTTAATTCATATTTTGCTTTCTTATCTTCTAATAGCCCTGAAGAGTGGTCATACTGGAAGGACCTCAACTTAACACCTATTCAGAGGTCAGACCACCACAGTAACATATACCAGGAATGTTGTGGGGTTTTTCTCCTTCAAAATTCACAAATCAAAAACAGATGAAGTATAATCTTAATGGAATGCAACAGCACAGGTTTATAAGAAAATATATAGGGATTAAAAATGACAAAGGGATATGCTTAAAGATTCTTAAAATGCTGCTTGTCAACCTCAATCTAAAAAGCAGAGTTTTAATTTGATTGTCTATTGTACAGGAATACCGTATTTCTCGTCATTGCCTTCTTGCTTCTGAAACACTTCAATAGCAGCTCATCTCATACAAACAATGTAAAACAATATAAATAGTGGATTTGGGGGGGGGCGGAATTTCAAAAAAAGAAACAGAAAAAAAGTCTGGATTAGTAACAACTACTAGTTAGAATATCTGATATACTAACAGTAAGCAACATTTTACTACAGTCATGCAGTTCGGAAAAAAAAAGATCTTAATGGCAGAGTTTTGTATTACATCAGATAATTTCAGTGAAGACTAATCAATTAAATATTCAGACTGAAAAGACTATGATGTTAATTTGAGGATGCGTAATTACTGCCATGATTTTTAAAAGCTACCTTTTATTTAACAACCATTTTTAAAAATCCAATAAAACTTTAAAGCCAGACTTTGCCAGTTAACTCCAAATCGAATTTAACTCTAAATTACTATTTTACTAATGTTTTATCATTAATGTTGTTGCTCTCTACAATAAAAAAAATTTCTCAGGAGTAAGAAGTCTGCACCCCTTGCATAAGGTGGCAAAGCAGCATCCAGTTGAAGAGTACTCTCCAACAGATTAAGAGCTAGATGGACAAAGCACAACACATGCACCCTATTTCCAATTCTGCTACGAAAATCACAGCTCAGCTTTAACACCCAGTTGCCTCACATGTGAAATAAGGAGGATACTTCCTTTCCTCTGAAAAGTTTTTTGTAGTTAGACATGAGCATTACTCTATTCAAGAGTTATACACTGCCACTTTTGAATTAGGAGTCTATCACACACAAAACCAGACAACGGACCATACTGCATTTACAATCACCAACTATATTTCATTGTGCCACAACCTAAAAAATTTTATTTCTGTTAGACTCTACGGTAGTTAACATCATGTCTGATATTTTTCCAGTTCATGAAGCCCTCCTATATACATTACCTAATACACACAATCTTGTAGTTCTTTTTTCCTGCTTCATTGGCTTCTATACTCACACACCGTATCATTTCCCTATTTAAGCCCCAATCACGCAATCAGATCCACAGGAGAAGGTTTCGATGAACCTCTAGCATGGAAATCACTGGGATGTGTGCTTGGCGGTCTCCTTGCAAAAATCAGTTTACAAGATAAAAGATGCAGACTGTACAGTCTAGAGGGCTTGCTTTATAATCTGTATAACACAATGGAGCCATGCTTGGAGGGATCTGGATGATACCTAAAGCAGATCAAGCTACTGAAATAAAGTACAGCAGAAACATAAGATTAATACCACTGTCTAATTCTATGGATGACATACAGGCTGGATATAAATTCAGTTTAATAATAAGAAAACACTTCTCTGTTTTATTTCCAAGTTGAAGACGCAGCCTAAAGTCAACGGGAAGGCCAAAGGGTTATCGGTTTAATCCTATCTGCCTAAAAGAAGATTATTATTAATAAATCTAATGATAAATGAGAAATGTAAGAAAAAAAACTCTTTCCAATACTTGAATTATTAAGAAATAAATAGTTGAGCTACTGTCATTTCTCCCCCTCCATTTGTCAGGGTCTTTCACAGACAAAGAAAACAAGAAAAGGAATGTTCTTTTTTTACAAAAATTGAAAGTATTATAAAAGACAGATGAATAGAATGACAAAAGAACAGTTTGAAATTACTTATATTCATTCTTAAAACAAGCAAGTTTCAGCTTAATATTATCTCTTCAAAAAAATCCATTTAAACAGACATTATTACTGTACAAAATCAAGATCATCAGCTCCAAAACCAGAAACAATTGCACAAGAATGGGAGGGACATAATCCATTTATGTATTATTTAAATAAAGCAAGCCTTTCTCCTGAAGTCTTTCAGTAAACACGTCAGTTATTTTGCCACATAGGTTCAAACCCTGCCTGCGCTCAACATGCCAGAATTGTAAAGCCCAAGTTCTCCTTTCACGCTGCCCGTTATTGAATGTGTACGTATGCTTTGTACTACCCAGCCCCGGTACTTCCGTCACACTTCTAGACGAGGTGGTGTTGACACGGCTGCACTACAAACCTAACACCCCTCCTCAGCCCGAAGCAAGCAAACATTCCCACATGTTCCGTGGCTGCACCAGCTCCGCCACTCGTGAAGCAAGCCCCCTTCTTCATCAGCTGTTTCCCTGCCACGGCTAACGCTCCCTCGCCTGTCTCCTGGACCAGCCCCTCCCTCTCTAGAGGACAACGTCCCGACTCCGAAGGGCCACCAACTCCAGACGTGGCCTGGTGTCATTGTCTCTCGCTTTCCGCCACCCCCGCTTCCTCCCCCGTCCCTCCTCCCTTACCGCTGCCTGTCACCTGCTCCCTCCCCGCCGGCCGTCTGTTTCCAGGTCAGCTCGGCTCAGCTCGGCGCCTCCGTCTCTCTGCCTATTCATCCTGCGAGCGGGGAGGAGGAGGAGGAGGAGGAGGAGAGCCCGCCGGGCGCCGCAGCGCCCTCACCGCCACTGTCAGCGAGGGGCAGTGCGCGGAGGGGCCGCTCTCGGCGAGGGGCGAAGCTCTCCCCTCAGCCCGGGGGCACGCACGCTGCCAGAGGGCTTCGCAGCAAGACGACGACAGGCCTCGACCTCCCTGCGCACCCACCCCGAGTCTCACACAACTAACCAGATCCTCCACCGCTCGATCCCAAAACCTGTGCCGCGGCTCAGCCCGCCGCCCCACCTCCCCCAGCCCTTCCCCCCCCCCGGGCAGCCCCCTCCGGGGCACTTCCCCAGAGAGGCCCCAAAGCGCCTCTTCTCCCCACCCCACCCCCCCGCCAACACAAACGCACACCATGCAACGGCGAAGGGGGGCCCCGGAGCGCACCCCGACCCCTGGGCCGCCCCGGTGCAGTCCCTGCCGGCCGCCCCTTCCCGCCCCGGGCAGCGCCTCACCTAGGGCCACCTCGCAGGCTTTGCGTAGCTGGGAGTGATGCGCCTTCTTCACCTCCTTGTCGGCCAGGATCTTCTCCAGGGCCCGGGTCAGGAACATGTTTTTCGTCTTCTTCCCTTCATACATGGGCGCGATCGAGCCGGGAGAGGAGGAGGAGGGGGAGGAGGAGGAGAAGGAGGAGGAGGGGTGGGGAGGGGAAGGGAAGGGAGAGCGGGGCACCGGCCGCTCCCGCCGGGGGAGGGCTGCGAGGGGCCGGGGCAGGCGGCGAGGCCGCGGGGCCGGGCCGAGGCAGGCGCGGGGGAAGGGCTCCCTCAGAGGGAGGGCCGCGGCGTCCCGACACCCGCTGGGAGGCTCCCCCCGAGGGGAGGCTAGGCTGGGCTGGGCCCGGGCGGCGGCGACGGCCAACCCCCGCGGCTGAGGGAGGACGAAGCCTTCTCCTTCCTTCTCCTTCCCCCCCCGCCCCCGCTGCGTCTGTGTGCGCGGACGGCGGCCGCGACGCGCTCAGTCCCCGAGCCGCCCCCGGCCGGCACCCGCCTCCATTAGCAGCGGCAGCGGCGGCGGCAGCAGCGGCGGCGGTGGCGGCGGCTGCAGCAACAACCTGCCCTCGCCATGTTGGAAGGAAACGACGTCAGGGCCGCGGCCGCACAGCGGGAGGAAGCGGCGGCCGTGCCCCGGCCGGGCGGGCGGAGGGAGGCGGCCGGGCGGGGAGGGGGGGGCGGTCGCCTTCTGCCCGCCCCACGGGCGCGCTACAGGTGAAGTAGACCCGCGGGAGGCAGCGGAGAGGGAGGTACGGAGATGGCTGCTGTCACCTGAGAGCTGGCTGAGGAGGAGGGGCAGGGCTTCCCTTCCGGGCCACCAGCGCTAGGAGGGGGAGGAAGGCTCCCCCGGGAAGCGCCACCTGCCCCTGAGGGGGGGGCTCCGCCGGGGGCAGGGCAAGAGGCTCCCTCGGAGGGGAGCTGCCCGCCCTTCCTCGGCCGCGGCCGTCCCTTCCCCGGCAGCGGCCTCCCCTGACGAGGCGCCCCCCGGGCTCTGCCTCACGGGGGGAAGCGAGCGGAGAGCAGCAATCCGGCGCCGAGGGAGGAAGAAGCGCGTCAGGGTGCGGGACGCGAGCGGGCTCCCTGCGCCCCTTCCCGGGGAGACGGGGAGCGCGGTGCCCGCCCCGGCGGCGGTCCCTCAGCCCCCTCTCCGCTCCGGCGGGGCGCGCAGGGCCTCGCCTCCGCCGTGCGGGAGCTGCGCTTCCCGTGAGGAGCGGCCGGCGCGGCGTCTGTAGCCGCCTGCCCTCAGCCTTGCTGCCCGCCGTGTTCTCGCTCGGGAGCCCTTTCCCTATCGCCTTCGTCCTCTGCCTTTGAAATACGGACAACTGGCACTTCTTTCCCGTAGTACATGCACTAGGAGTACAGAGCATCAAAAAAACCACAACACCTTGCATCTCCACTTATAACTAAACAGTGACTTTTGTGTTCTGTTATTTTATTAAATTGTTACAAACTTATGTAAAATTGTTGGGGTTTTTTGCTTGCCTTCTTTGGCCTTTTTCCCTCCTGGAGTGCTAAGGGGTAACTTCTTCATGCTTGGTTTGGGGCCAAGAAAGGCTCTGGTCGACTCTGGCTAACCGGGAGGCAGCAAAAACATAACAGGGCAAGTTTTTGCACTCAGAGGTGGTACACCAGTATTTAAAAGTAGAATATGGCACTAATTGAAGCCAAGTCTGTTCTAGAAAATTTTTACCTTAAACAAAAAATATTAATTAAAAATTAATCTGGAAATGAGAGGACTTGTAGCTTTCAGGCAGAGCGGGACAAGCCTATAGCATCAGCGAGCAGAAAGCAGAGATGGTTGTGGAAACCAGGGGCCATCTCTGACCTCGGAGGACAGAGAGCCGGCACATGGGAAGGACGTTATCCCCGGCTAACTCCTCTTGGCTGTTCTGTATTCCTCTGTTTCATCAGCCAGGACAACAGCCTTCCAAAGAAGTTAATCCTGATCCCTTCCTCATCGAGAATTTGAGAGAGCCTGCCTAGGCTATCATGCCACCATGCTAAGGCCTCACAAGCAGTCTTGCATTCTTCACTGAATAGTTTATTTGAGCACCTCTGTTTCTTTTTCTACAATGGAGCAGTTGTAGCTGCATTAGTAAAGGTACAGTGATCCCAGTCCCCCTAATGAAGAGGCAGCTAATGCTGCCCAGTATTGCTTTAACCAGTTCCCAAATGAAAAATGATTTGTGCCAAAATGACTTGTTGCTTTATAAGTATCAATACTTGGACTTTTAAAGGAATACCCTGGCATGGGGAATTCCGCTAAAGCTATAGGTGAATGCCAGGCCTGACTGTTAGAGCAAAACACATATTTTGCTGAAATGGCTTCATCTGCACCAGGGGCTTTTTCTAGTCACTGTCAGTTAGAACCCTCAGGCTGTTCTGTTATGCAACTGATAAACAATACTGAAAATATTAAGAGGGTAGACCTGATTTTAGCCTTATAACAGCTTTGAGAGAGGGGTAGAAGTCACATCGGTAAGCACATTGATTCCTGAAAAAAAATAGGCAAGTGTTTTTTAATTACCATATCCAGGTTGGGTTGGTTTATTCAGAAGACTGCGTCTTCAGCAGCACAGTTACTAAGCATAACTGAATTATTTCTGGTCATTTATTTACGGAAAAACCTTTTCTCAGTTTTTTGTATCCACAGGTGCAAGTTCAGATTCTGATGGCAAAATGACTTCGGTCTTTCAAAGCTGCCCGCTAGTGACCACACGGCAAGGGTGATAATTTCCACAGAGTTCTTAATGGTAGTTTTGCAGAAAACACCCGAGTCCAAATTTCCTTAGCCAAGTCAGAGCTTGCAAGTGTTATTTAGCAAATGGAGTTTGCTATTGATTTTCACAGTCCATTTGGCAGAAATAGACTTGCAATTGCAATAACATGAAGACAATGGGTATCTGTATGTAAGGAGCACTGAGGGCTGCAGTTACCCGTTTTGTTCATATGAACGTCTATTTTCATACGCTGTACACAAGATGATTTTACATGTAAAATATGTTTTAGTTGAACATATAGAATTGCTCCTGAAACATCAAGCTACTGAAGGAAAAGACCTGTCAAAAAGACGCTTAGTTCCATGTCTTTCATTCCTGCTCTAACATGAGTAGATTAAACTTCTTGTTTTGTTTTATTTTGGTTTTTTTCATGTGGTTTGAATCTTCAGTTTCTGTTCTCAGGTTCAAACAACTGCTGCTCACTTCACTCAATTTATGGCTTGGCACAGCTGGTACTCTACATCTACATGCTAGTCACAAGGCACCCCCTGCCTAAACCCGGCAACAGTGTAGAGCCTGTATGTTATTGAAGGACTGCTTCTGAAATTGCACAGGAAGATTGTTGTAAATCATCTGTCCGGCAGGCTGACATCCAGTTTCCTTCCAAGAGCTGAACCAATAAGGATGGAAATCACAGGGGAACTGTGATACAAGCATTGGAGATAAAAAGATAGTCCAGTGCCCTCCTTTAGGGCCAAGATACGAATGGTTGTGAGCTTGTGTGCTGGGTCCCAGGGCTTTGGATAGAGCCAATTGTTATGACAGCTTTATTTAGTAGGGAAGCCATGTATTAATATAATGTTTGGTCAATTATGAAGAATTTTAGGGACTTTGAGGAAGCATTTTTAGGGCAGATTTTGTTACAGAGACTACAGACCATAAGGAACATGTTTAGCTCTTTGCTGATTACTTTAAAAGCTAGGGGTTTATTTCTATCGAAAGGAGAGTAAGAAAACTCACAAGAAAGGTTGAAGATTTAGAATATTTCTGTCTTACGTGGGTTCCTAGCTAAAGATAGAATCATAGAATCATGGAATCATTTAGATTGGAACAGATCCTTAAAATCACTGAGTCCAACCATAAACCTAACACTGTCAAGTCCACCACTAAACCATGTCCCTCACCACCACATCTACACATCTTTCAAATACCTCCAGGGATGGTGACTCAACCACTTCCCTTGGGAGCCTGTTCCAATGCCTGATAACCCTTTCAGTGAAGAATTTTTTCCTAAGATCCAATCTAAACCTCCCCTGGCACAACTTGAGGCCATTTCCTCTTGTCCTATCACTTGCTACTTGGGAAAAGAGACCAACACCCACCTCGCTACAACCTCCTTTCAGGTAGTTGTAGAGAGCGATAAGGTCTCCCCTCAGCCTCCTTTTCTCCAGACTAAACAACCCCAGTTCCCTCAGCTGCTCCTCATAAGACTTGTTCTCTAGACCCTTCACCAGCTTTGTTGCTCTTCTTCGGACACACTCCAGCACCTCAATGTCTTTCTTGTAGTGAGGGGCCCAAAACTGAACACAGTACTCGAGGTACAGCCTCACCAGTGCTGAGTACAGGGGGACGATCACTTTCCTAGTCCTGCTGGCCACACTATTTCTGATACGAGCCAGGATGCTGTTGGCCTTCTTGGCCACCTGGGCACACTGCTGGCTCGTATTCAGCCGGCTGTCAGCCAGTATCCCCGGGTCCTTTTCTGCCGGGCAGCTTTCCAGACATTCTTCCCCAAGCCTGTAGTGTTGCATGGGGTTGTTGTGACCCAAGTACAGGACCTGTCACTTAGTCTTGTTGAACCTTGTATAGTTGTCCTCGGCCATCGATCCAGCCTGTACAGATCCCTCTGTAGAGCCTTCCTACCTTCAAGCAGATCAATACTCCTGCCCAGCTTGGTGTCATCTGCAAACTTACTGAGGGTGCACTCGATCCCCTCATCCAGATCATTGATAAAGATATTAAACAGAACTGGCCCGAGTACTGAGCCCTGGGGAACAGAGGGTGCCATACAACAGCAGTGCCTTGCAGAGAATTCCAAAATGCTTGTTAGATACGGTGGTTCCAATGTCTGTATTGTTTTGGTTTCAGCATGCAGATTTCTGCTTTACTGCTAATTGGTGTCAGTCAATGGCTGACCCAAGGACTGTAATCCTCGTAGCTGCAGAGATCCCTATTTGGTTGCTGGTGAAGTCCTGAAGATGTGGAAAAGGACTGATAATTGTTTTTTTCCACTCACACTGCTAAGTCCGCAGGCAACATGTATGAAATATTATAGTTGTGCTATCTAACCTAAGAAATGTTTCCTGACAAACCTAAAAGAAACATGTTGGTATATATGTGCTAAAGCACAAAAGCATTACTGCTTTGTTGGAGCCTTTATGTTTAAACACAAGAACAAAAATGTATTTGAGAAACACCCCCAAAATTACTGTCTTGTACTTTTTTATTTACAAGTTAATTGGAGTATTCCAACAGCCATTTATATTGTTTCTTATATTTAAAATGTTTTCAGACAGTATTAGTAATGTGCTTAGTAAAAAACTCTGCGAACCCTTCTGTGTGAGAGGGAAAAATTAGCACCTGCTTCTGATGTTTTTGTGTACAACAATTGTATGTAGTCCTTGTTTGAAAATGCTGAAAAACTAAGACTTTTAAGCCTTTCCTTGTGATGTACAGTAAAAGCTGATAGTAAAAGTGCAGTTTCATGCTTGGAACAAGCTGACGATCTATGGCTCTACTGCCTCCCAAAGGGAACTCTTTCACCTTTCTTGTGTTGGTGGAGTTGTGCAACTGTGCAGTGAGTCAGTGCAGCTCAGTGGTCCAGCCAAAATCAGCCTTACGAGAAAGTTAGTTTTCATTGGGATCAGTGAATTGATCAGACTTACCTGCATATTCATAGTTCTTACACAAGAAAGGGAGTGGGGAAGCGTGGTCAGGGGTGATGAGAAGGCCCGGTCTACTGCACATGGTGGCACTGTCTTAACGAGCTTTGAAACAGCACAGTAATAGGCTGTGATCACTTTAAGCTAGAATAAGACAGAACTGCCACTAAAAGAAGCAATCCTCCCTGCTCCTACCTATATGTTTCTTGCTTTCTTGGTCAACATAAGCATTTGCATTGTCATGTTGTGAATTATGTGCTGGATTATATTCAAAATTTAATTAGGTTGAAATTAACCTGACAAGAAACAGAGGATTTTTAAGCCAGATAAATTCCATATCCTGATTCCTCAGGCAACTTCACAGATGTTTGTGTTAGCTCAAGGGAGTGGATAACACAAGGACAGGAACAAGAAAATGGGCAAGAAGAAGGCAGGCTGGTGTTTTTCGGCAACAATACCAGCTTATGCCAACTTAAAGTATTGTTTGAACTACTGCTTTTAACATAATTTTTCTTCAGTATTTCCATTGTGCAAGAGACCACTCAGCCCTGTCTCTGTATGTGACCCCATATATAGGATTGATGGGTCAATAGCTAGGACCAGTGTGTTAGTGGCAGTGTATATGATCCTTTAATTGTGGTGGCTCACTTGTTGGCACCTTCTTTAGCTGCATTAAATTACTTTTTGCATTTGCTCCCATTCTGTTTTCATGTACCAGATGCAGGTAATCAGTGCGTGATGGATCAGGGTCCAGATGGGTCCAGCAGATGGGAACCTGGAACAAGAGAGAAGCTGTGATTCTGTTCTGCAACTGCAAGCACCTTGGTGGAGAAGTTTCCAAGTCTCTTACTGAATGCATAAGATTTAACAGGTCTGCTGGTGGTGCTTGGTCATGTAATACTGAGGTAGAAAAAAGGCATTTCTTTCTATCCCTTTGTGGAGTCCTAGGCCTGCCACCCTTGTAAAAATAAGTGAAGCATAATTCAAAATGTCCACTGTATCCATTACGCAAAGGATTGCAATCTGTCAACCAAACTGCAAGAGATACAGTCAGTATAAATGTACTTTAATATTTTTAAGAGGTTTTTTTTTTAAGATAAATTCAGGAGCTGAAATTAAGAGTTCATAGTTTGTTCGTAGAGTGAGTATTCTAAGAGGTTAAAACAGGCTGCAGTATATCCACTGCTGCACTGAAAGAACAAAAAGCAAATGTTTATTAGCACAGGGAATATTAACCAACAGGTAATTCCTAGGTTGCTTCCAAACATTTGTACAAATGCGTATGACACCCTGGAGTGACCAGTAACGAAATAAACATCCATCACTATGAGGAGGCTCTTGCAAGGTGACAAATTTATGCCTTAAAGCTAAAAAGTAGAGGCTCTTGTTGTATTGAGATACATTCTCGATACTACAGTTAAGCGAGGATACATACTCCTAGTAAAGCATGATATTTGTCAATTTGTGACAACTGCAGGAAAAATGACAGATAGCAGTGAAGAAGAAAACCCCACCTCTTGTGGTTGATGGAATAAAGTTTTGAATTGTGGCTGGAAACTGTGGAGGATATAAAATGTTCCTGGCTGTAGCTTGCATTTATGTGCTGGAAGCTCATAGCGCTGCATTTGCTGGAATGTGATCCCTTTTTGCTAGGAATTTTTCTGTGGGAATACATTTTCTTCTAGCCTACCTATAGGAGTTTTCAACTTCTTTTTTCAGCATTTTGCTCCTGCTAATAGGTGAATAATTCAGATCCCAGCTTCCATGGCACCTCAGCATACCATTCCCTATATCGTGAATGAAGAAGGAATACGAATATCCATCTTAAAGACAGAAGGAAATATGGTTTTAAAAAATTGGTTATATGGGGTTGGTGGGGTTTTTTTAAGTTTCTTTAGTAGTTTTTTGAACTTCAGGACCTGCTTATGGATGTATCAGCCATAACTGTCTGAGAAGGTGATTTTCTGAGATACTGTTTGAGAAAAGACAGTGTTTCTTTTGAGGCACATAGAAATGAATAGTATATCTTCACCCTCAACCAGGAACCTACTATACGGTTATTGTTGTATGTGGGGCTGTACAAATGCAAAGGCAAATCCAAGCCAGTATAGCAACTCCTTCATAACGGCAAGTTTTTCTGTCTCTGAATACCAAGGATATAAATTTCTGGCAATTTCCCGAGAGCCTTGCACTGCGAAAGAATGTGTGTGGAGGATGTATGGCAAAGGTAGCAATAAGATCCACTGATTTATTGCTTCTCCTAGCCAACTCCAGCAGATAAAATTGCTGTTACTGGATTTAAAGGAGAAACTATTGAACAGGGGGAGTCACAACATGACTGCCCTCTTTCTTGGGAGGTGCTGTCCGTACTGTTATGGCTTTCCTAGATTACTCTGTGGGTGTGAGCCTGGTTAATTAGTTATCTCTCCAAACACCTGTAATAGGAAGGACTACCATAGTATATGGTTATCACGAGTTCTTAATTAAGGCCAAAATGGGAATATTCTGAGTTGTAACAACTTAGAAAAGTAACAAATTTACTGAAGATGATGACTCTCCTACCTTTAAATCCTAGCTTCAGACTCCTGCAGGTCTTTGTAACTGATGTGACATGACCAGCATAATGCATGCTGAGTTGTCTTACAGATTAGGCATTAAATAGCCTAGATATTGGGACCATGAAGCATTAGTTTTAACCTAATTTTTACATGCTGAATGACTCTCTTACCCTTGATCTGAGGTGAATTCAGCATATCACTTTCGAACTTGTGCATTTTCAAAGGTTTATGCAGATCTCTTTCAATAAGCTGATAATAACAAAAGAAGGGTTGAAAATGAAAAGGAACTGAGAAAAGTTGAATGGAATTCAGCTGGAGAAAAATAGCCCTTTAATCTCTGGGTAGGGTAAGTCAAATGAATAACAAGGATGGTTTTCAAGTATTTTAATATCTGTGCTGAAAAGCTTAGACAGAGAGGTCATAAAAGTCATGTGAATTAAGGTGAGAAGCAATGAGACTGGAGCAATAACCACTTCTAACTGCCATGAAGTGATCTTTGAATCTGCCTGATTGTTTCCTCCAGCAACTGCAGCGGGTTATTTCCTGTCAAAAATGCAATAACTGATATTTCAACATATACATTATAAACTGTGGGCTTCGTGGCATGAATGAAAGATTTTGAATGTGAATAACTAGAAAGATAAAATTGAATGGGAGTTATGGATATTCTTGCCTAGAAGAAAGACATTAAAGAAGTGCTGTAGTGATTCATTCTAGTATCCCAATTAACTAAGTATTTACTAGATGTGTATTCACTCAGATATTTTTACAAGACATTTTGAAACACCTGTGACAGTTTTGATTAGACTTCCAAGATGTTTTCTAGTTCAAGTCAAGTGTCAGAGCTAATGTGCAATCTGGATCATTAAAAACGGGACTAACTGGTTCACAGAATGTACAATAGATGGTTTCTCATGACATTCAAAGCTGCTGCTGTCTAGGTTCAGATCCAGGCAGACCTGGAGTGTTTAGATTTGATATCTGAAAGTGTGTACTGTGCGCTGCTTCTTGATAAAAGCTTTCTAATTTTAGATCTCCTCATACAGGAGTAGGGACGGTGGCTATCAGAAAATGTTGCTGTGCCACTGGTGGGACTATCGAGGTGCAATTTACAATTATTTGTAGCTGAGAAGGCCAAACAAACAAATGTTGTTGGGCTGGTAAAAATCTCATTTATCATAGGTTGTGAGACATGCAGCAGATAATTCTACACGGCCAAGTTCCTCCGAATCCATAGAGCCATTGCTGATGTTTGTGACTGCTTGTATTCTCAGTTCCTGACAAATGTGATTTGAGGTAAGTTGTGCTTACCAGTACTGCAACCCTTGCTTAAACACAGGTTCTGTGAAGAGGAGGCTTTATGCAGGGCCCTTATAATAGATACATAATGATACAAGTCAACAATAATGGTAATTTTTATGGTGTTTTTGTAGTGTTTGGACCAAACTTGCTTCCTTGGGTAGTACTGTGACTAGATACATTTTGCAATAAAAGCTTGCTTAATAGCAGGTTATGGCAGTGGAGCTTGAATTGGTCTTGTGTATGCATGGGTTGGAGGTCACACCTCTGGATAGCCACAGGTGTCATCCTTAAAATGCTCACTTGACAAACCACTTCTGTTCATTAGTTTGCTCTTCCTTAACTTTTCTTGGGTTAAACTTGTCAGCACATTGCTTTTCCTTTGCTCACCATTTTAGAACAGAAATAATACGTGGGATATTATTGCATGCAAATGGCATCAACACAGATGTAAGAAGGAAACAATATGGTACAGTTTTTAAAACAAAATGTGCTGGCAGTAAGCTCTGTCACATGGATGAGGTCAACCCAAATCTGGATACTTAGAAACCAGAATACTCAGCCTGGGCAACTGGAATTTTCTGCCTTTTTTGGTGCAGCAGTATGTATGGCACCTGCAAGATAGCCTCCTTAATCTTAAGGCATAATAGTCCATGGAGAAATACGTAAAGGAGGGTAGACAATTGTGCATCATTTAAAAATAGTAATTATTTGAGGCATTCATGTCACAAAATGTGAGACCCCAAGTTTGTGGCTGTTTAAATTCATGGTTTCACTTCTTTTCATTGTAGTGATGGATCAAAGGTAGAAGATTAAAATCCAAATGGACTTTAAATTCACAGTGTACCATATAAAAATGAGGTTGTGTCCTTCGAAATACGTGTGAGCTCTCTGTGGAAGCTGACTGTGCTCTGTTTTAAAAATCCAAGAGATAACAGCAATGTCTTATAAGCAGGCTTTGTGTATTTGTGCACATTTGGTAAATGTGGTCACCGTGTAAAATATATTAAAACATTCTGGTGTATTTGCAAACCTAAATGTTGTTGCAATAATTGCAAACATTCATTTATTTAAAAAAATTGCAGAATACAGAAATCTGTAGTCACTATTTCTATGCATAAATTCTGAAGTTGTTTTTACTATGTCATTTACTAGAAAGCATTTTGTTCACTCATACAATTCTAATGAATGTTTTACCATGAAACTATGACTGCATTTTGTTATTCTTGCTCATAAAAAGCTCAGAGCATATTTTCTTTCTAAGAAAGGTATTGGCTTTTATAAGAACAAGATTGGTTTCTGCAATGGGAGGCTGAAGAGGCTATAGCTTACTTTGAATATTTGTTTACTAGTCTCAATTACTGATCATTTGCATCAAACATGAAGTTCTTATACATTCTTATAAAAATAAGATAACATTTTCACTTTAAATTCAGGGAGCACTTTAAACTCAGTAGCCTTTAAATATCATATAATGCCTGCTAGAAGCAGGAAAAAGAGATTATTAACAGAGGAGACTGACTGCTTAGAGGGGCATCTCCTATGGATTCAGCAGGCAGCTGGCAGCCAGTCAGCTGCTGGAGGGAAATCCACAGGGTCTCGTCAGCTGCTGGAGGGAAATCCACAGGGTCTCACCAACCCTGGAATTTGCTATTTTTGGTGACAGATTTGGAACTGCCCTATGATAGATTTCAAATACTCTACATTGCTGGTATGTTGTGTGTCTTTGGTATCTTCTGTATACTTTACGGTATCACTTGTTTAACTTGTAAAAAATCTGTCCAGGAGAAAAGAAGAAAAAAAAAAAGCATCAAGCACCTAACTCCAAGTTAGAGAGCTAATTGTTATTAATGGGGACTCTTACATCTTTGGCTCTCTCTCCAGCAAACTACAAGGACAAGAAATGAAATGTGAATTTGGAGTAATAAAAATAACTGGCAGGATTAATAGATACATGAGAGAGAGGGACAGAAAGGGAGAAGCGTTCATGGTCCACAGCACCTGAAAGAGGCCAGGCTTCACTTGTGGTGGCTGAAGAAATTAGGTCTGCCTGAATTATAGTTGAAGTTGCATGGCAGAAATATATGTAGACAGTTTAATGATTATGTGTACATTATTTTCTATAAGACAAATATTTACAGCAAAAATAAATAACATATATTTTTAAAAAGGCCGTTTGTTCCCTGAGTGTCCCATGTGCCATGGGCAACCCTGAGAGAAAGAACTTCAGGCACCTGAATTCAGCCAGAACTGGTATGTAAGCATGGTTGATCTACTGGAAATTAAAGGACACGTCTCATGCTAGGGTGGAATTTATCTTAATTAATTTTAACAGTTATAAAAGCTAGGCACTGTATTGGTTTTGTGTGGCAAGGTCTTGGTAGCGGGGGGGGGAGGGGTGTTACAGGGGTGGCTCCTGTAAGAAGCTGCTGGAAGCTTCCCCTGTGTTCGAGAGCGAGCGAGCCCATACCAGCCGGCTCTAAGACGGACCCGCCGCCGGCCAAGGCCGAGCCAATCAGTGATAGTGGTAACGCCTCTGTGATAACATTTTTAAGAAGGAAAAAAAAGTTGGGACAGGGAGAAAACAGCCCCAGAGAGAGGAGTGAGAACATGTAAGAGAAACAAGCCTGCGGACACCAAGGTCAGTGCAGAAGGAGGGGGAGGAGATGCTCCAGGCGCCAGAGCGAAGATTCCCCTGCAGCCGGTGGTGAAGACCCTGGTGAGGCAGGCTGTCCCCCTGCAGTCTAGGGAGCTCCATGGTGGAGCAGATATCCACCTGCAGCCCAGGGAGGACCCCACACCGGAGCAGGTGGGTGCCCAAAGGAGGCTGTGACCCCGTGGGAACCCCGCGCTGCAGCAGGCTCCTGGCAGGACCTGCGGATCTGTGGAGAGAGGAGCCCACGGAGCAGGTTTTCTGGCAGGACTTGTGACCCCATGGGGGACCCACGCTGGAGCAGTGTGCTCCTGAAGGACTGCACACTGTGGAAAGGACCCATGCTGGAGCAGTTCGTGAAGAGCTGCAGCCCGTGGGAATGGCCCACGTTGGAGAAGTTTGTGGAGGACTGTCTCCCGTGGGTGGGACCCCACGCTGGAGCAGGGGAAGAGTGTGATGAGCCCTCCCCCTGAGGAGGTGAAGCAGCAGAAAATAACGTGTGATGACCGTAAACCCCATCCCTGTCCCCCTTGTGCCACTGGGGGGGCTTGGTGGAGAAATCCGGGAGTGAAGTTGTGCCTGGGAAGAAGGGAGGGGTGGAGGGAAGGTGTTCTGAGATTTCGTTTTATTTCTCATTACCTTACTCTGGTTGATTTGTAATAAATTGAGTTAATTTTCCCAAATTGAGTCTGTTTTGCCCGTGACGGTAATTAGTGAATGATCTCTCCTGTCCTTATCTCGACCCGCAAGCTTTTTGTGATATTTTTCTCTGCCCTGTCCAGCTGAGGATGGGGGAGTGATAGAACGGCTTTGGTGGGCACCTGGCATCCAGCCAGGGTCAACCCATCACAGGCACCTAGTCTAAGCTGTCATCTGGGCTCTTGCTATGCAAAAAGACTAACATCTAATGAGTAACTCATGCAGTACTGATGGTACCAAGTCTAAGATAGATGTGACCTGTCATCCTCTACATCCTTCATTTTCCTCTACCAACTACAGAGGAAATGAAGTCAGTTTAGTTTAGATGAATAGCTTTCATATAGTTGAAGTCAAATGAATTAAATCCCACCTTTGGAGCTGGAGGACTGTGAAATTCTCCTCCCAGACAGGTGAAAGTTGAGGCCTGCCACTCCAGAGGATGAATACAGAAAAATCAGAAGGTGAATGGCAGCATCAGTAAGCCTGTAACTCTAACACCTCCTTCTTCCTCAGTACCCTGCATTACTATCCCCCAGGAGGAGGTAAAAGGGCTGCCTGTTTTTTCCAGCCATGAAAGAATGAGAGGATTTACTGGGATATCTCAGAAACCTCAAGTACACTTTTGGCTGTAGGATTATTGCCAGTTGTCATCAATATGCTGAATAATAGTGAATGGGCTGTTAAAGATTTGAATCTTTATCACAGAGGTATATAGAATTGTCAGGGAACACCTAAGGCAAAGCACAGAGAGATTTGTGATTAATGTGTGTGAGCCTCGTTCTGGCTGGGATAGAGTTAATTGTCTTCACCATAGCTGGTATAGTGCTATGTTTTGGGTTAGGTATTGGAAGAATGTTGATAACACACTGATGTTTTCAGTTGTTGCTAAGCAGTGTTTAGACTGAGTCAAGGATTTTTCAGCTTCTCATGCCTGGCCAAGAAGTTGGCACAGGACAGAACCAGGGCAGCTAACCCAAACTGGCCAAAGGGGTATTCCATACCATGTGACGTCATGTTTAGTATATAAACTGGGGGGAGTTGGCCAGGGTGGGGATCGCTTCTTGGGAACTAACTGGGCGTCAGTCGGCGGGTGGTGATCAATTGCATTGTGCATCACTTGTATATTCCAATCCTTTTATTATTACTATTGTCATTTCATTATTGTTATCATTATCATTATTAGTTTCTTCTTTTCTGTTCTGTTCTTATCTCAACCCATGAGTTTTACTTTTTTTTCCCAATTCTTTCCCTCATCCCACTGGGTGGGGAGGAGGTGAGTGAGCAGCTGTGTGGTGCTTAGTTGCTGACTGGGGTTAAACCATGACAGCCTTGATAAGTAATACTCTTTTGTATAACAAAGAAATTTGCAAGAGTTCAAAGATTATTTATTGTTCCTTGTTTTAAAAGATATATACTAGGCAAATAGACTGATTCTGGCTGTGTTAAAATAATTTCCCACACTGAATGGCAAGTAAAATGATACATATCCAATAGTTTTCCCTTTCATTGAAGCCTTGACTTCGGTACTCCAGTGAATTTTAGCATAAAGTATGGTTTAAATAGATACACATTGTGAAGATTTAGTGAAGCCTAGGAGAGCCTTCCTTGGAAACATTTCCATGTAAGTCTCATCTCCTGGGTTCCAGTACTGCTTTTTGCTTGGAATTTATGGCATGCCTTTAATTTCATACCATATATTGGTGGTACTGCAACTTTATCCTTTTCAGCTATGGTATCAGTCTATTCTTTAAAAGCTGTGCACTTATGAAATGCATTGCAATGCAGAAGAATAGAGAAAAAATCATCATCGCATGGCATTATGGATGTCTAATGAAAAGTAGAAGAAATGCACTTCTACCATGCAATGGGATCAATATCTTGATGAATTTTATGACAAGTGAGGCTTTCCATAAAGGAAGCTAACCTTAACCCTCTTTACCTTTTGGTCTCCAGTATCTTGCAGCAGATTTACACTTACACACGTTCCCTTCTGGACATATGGCCCAAATATAATGCAAACGATTTCTGCTACCTCTGTATGGAATCCACTGCTCTGCTGCTTCACACAGCAGATACCCATCCATTTTTGCTGTGTTAGGCTTTATCCACATGTAGAGCTGCAGACGTGGAGGTAAAGTGCCAACTTGCATGGAGTGGGAAACACTGTAATTGCCAGAGAAGGTAGTGAGAATTACTAGATACCTTTACCTCTTTGCTAATATCCATGTACACTAAAAATTAATTATGTCACAGGGTTCCTGAATATTAATTAACATTGCCCCCATGGGAGTATTCCAAAGGCAGGTAATTTTTTAGGTAAGAGAAGCTTGATTGTGGGCTCTGACACCATCAGGTGAACAGAGAAGTGATTCTCCTGATTTTAGTGTCCCTTTGGTCTTCTCTGCTTGTTAATTTTAGAAATAATCCCAGCAGTATCTGTTTACTTACTCAGGATGAAGATATTTTTATACTTCTCACAGAGTGTCATTCAATCTAAAATGATTAGTCTCTGCTTGTTTTTTTCTAACTTTTGTTCTTCCAACTGTTTGTTTAGTCACAGATAGCCATGTGCTCTCCCAGTAGGCCATCTGACCCAGCAGTCCTCTAATTATTCAGCACATTAACATTATTCAACATTTTTTCCTTTCATCTTTCTGAAGTATTGGTGCTTCAGTGATTTTATTCCTGGTTAAAAATAAAAATGCCTTTTTATACTAGTCCAAGTAATCTCTGCTGCTCTTGGGACCTACAGTCTTGCTATTTATTTTGGACTTTGTCCTCTACTCCATGTTAGACTTCTGTCCTTTGCCTCTATTTTTAGTCCTGTGTCCTGGTTTTGGCTGGGATAGAGTTAATTTTCTTTCTAGTAGCTGGTAGAGTGTTATGTTTTGGATTTAGTATGAGAAGAATGTTGATAACACACTGATGTTTTCAGTTGTTGCTAAGCAGTGTTTAGACTGAGTCAAGGATTTTTTCAGCTTCTGATGCCCACCCAGCAGGAAGGCTGGAGGGGCACAAGAAGTTGGGAGGGGACACAGCCAGGACAGCTGACCCAAACTGGCCAAAAGGGTATTCCATACCATGTGACATCATGTCCAGTATGTAAACTGGGGGGAGTTGGCTGGGGGGGTGGGGTGGATCACTGCTCAGGAACTAACTGGGCATCACTTGGCGAGTGGTGAGCAATTGCATTGTGCATCCTTTGTTTTGTATAATCCAATTCTTTTACTATTATTATTGTCATTTTATTATTGTTATTATTACCATTGTTATTTTATTCTTTCTGTCCTATTAAACTCTCTTTATCTCAACCCATGAGTTTTACCTTTTTCCTTCTGATTCTCGCCCCCATCCCACTGGGTGGGAGGGCAGTGAGTGAGCGGCTGCGTGGTGTTGAGTTGCTGGCTGGGGTTAAACCACGACATCCTGATACCGAGTGAAAACTGAAAACGTGTTCCAAATGTTCCACCTTTGGTCTGTGCATTCAGAATTAGAGTATGAAGATGATACATACTGTATTTCATATGGTTTTGGATAAAACTTTTCATAAATTGTCTTCCGGGATTATTTTTTTCCCCTGTACATACAAACTGTTAGTTTTCAGCAGAATGGAAAACACTGAATATAAAAAGGAATTTTTAAGAAATCAGCTTTTTGTGTGTCCTTCAATAGACACCTAAATGGGGGAGAGTTATTGCATATATTCACGCTGATGATGGATTGTTTAAGATTGTCAAAGAGACAGAAGCAAAAACCAGGATGGTGATTCCAGCAATTTTAAATAGTGCTGTTTCTGATGGGCTGTGTGCCAGCAGATCTGCAGCCAGGCACACGAGCGAAGGAGCCCTTCCTCTGGTGCTGTGCAGAGGAGTGTGAAATGAGCAGGGACCTTCCTTTCTCTGTTAAAACTCTGATACAGACTTTTAATGTTTTTTTGAAAAGTGCAGTCCTGACAGCTGAGGAAATGTGATGTTCCTACTCTCCGCTCAAGAGGAGAGAGTTGTAGATGAGCTTCCCAACATTCATTAGCCAGTCTGCATCAAAACTGCTCTCTGAAGAGTAGCCCGCTCTTCAGAAATGTTTGCTGCGAGGTGTCTGCTGAGACATCTCCTGAAGGTTGCACTTATTATCCGCAATGTTGGTAGGTGTGTGTTTGACAGGTAGTGGACTGCATCCACTGACTCCCTAAACAGCCTTCAGCATGACAGCAACTTCAGATTATTTCTACCTCAGCGTCTCAGAAAAGAGACCTCATTTCTCAGAAGAGAAACCTCATTAAAATAACCACAATAGCTTTAATAGAAAATCTCTAAAATTCATAAGAAATGTATTCCTTCAAGTGGCTCGTATATGGAAGAATTGTTCATGGGCTGAAGCAGTCCAATCCTGGTGGCAGCTGGTATGGGCTCTCCAGCGCTCTCCTTAGTGCTTCCAGACATTACAGGAACAGCCTTAGACACACCTTTGATCACTATGGGCAATGGTATAGGGCCTTCTTCATAACCCATGAGGTAATGACGGCTTTCTGGGATGCAGTCCGCATTGGGAGTTGAGGGAGTTAACACCTTCTTCCAGCCTAAGCATTCGCAATAGCACAACCCAGCCTCTTAGCTCTTTATGGTGCAACACACAAAGGGCTTGGCCCATGATCTGATCTTGTAGGTGGTGTGTTAACGGTAGTAGCAGAAAACCCACAAAAATACGCTGCAGGAACCGCAGGAGGAGGACTTCTTGTGTTGCACCAGTGAAAATAGTGTTGGGGGCTTTTAGGGAACTGGCCAAATGAGCTGAACTTGCGTGTGCTTACAGCAGGCAGAGGAGAGATGCCGAACACATGCTGCCTGCTATCAGCAGCCCTGTGGTTGCCAAGAATTGCAGCTACACCATTACGTAAACCATCACACAGTACACATTGTGCAGACAGACATCTTGTTTGTGTGTGAATGGATCTGCGTAGGTATGTGGGGAAGTTCACACATTTTAACAGGTTCATGATTTAAATTTAGCACCAAAAGTTAGGCGCTCTTATAGCCTGAAGTCATCACCGACAGACAGTATCCACTTCTTTTTTGAAATGGAGGAAGAGGAATGGAGACACATGCAGCATGATACAGCAAATTTATCCTGTTAGAGAAGGCTCAAGTGCGTTTTGTCTTTTTGACAGATTCTGTGCTAACAAGGCCAAAGAGCAGCTCTGGTTCTCCTACCACACTAGAAAGTGTTTCACTCATTTAACCCTTAGAAAACTGGCTGGCTCACAGGAAAATAACAATACATCTTGCCAAACCATACTAAGCTCTGTGACTGTGATAATTTAATTCAGAGTAAAGCAATTAGTCTGTATAAGGAACTTAAAATATACCAAGTTGCTTTTTTTTAAAAGTAACTATTTCTAGCTCATTAAGCACAGAGGAACCCTCTACACTCAGCTTTTTGACTGCACTCCTTCAATTCAGCCCAATCAATCAACCCAGATTTTATCAATCTAGAAACAAAGTCAAATGAAACAAGGGAAATGAAACAGTAAGTAGATCAGTCATTTCTGCTCAGCTTTTCAGGCTGCTATACTGTTTTTTTCAGTTATGGCATGCTGAAAAAAATAAGCCACCTGAAAACTCTGGCTGTGATTTTACAGATGCATTATTTTCAAGAAATTGAAAATTCTGTTATAAAATGAAACTTTCTCATACTTTTTGGTGTGTATGTATCTTCAGACCTAACTTGATATTCTGCTCAGACTTCGTAAAAAAAAAAAGAATTCATTATTTGGTTAAAAAAGAGACAGCCCTCCCAGCATCGAGCCATCCTGGTATGCAGAGGAATAGCCTGGCACATAGTAGTCAGCACAGAAGACTGAAACACCTGCTCGCAGTCATACCACAATATTTATTTCAGAAGCAGTTATCTATTACTTGAGATAAAGTGTGTCCTCCTACAGACCTGAGGGTAGATTAAAATACTTTATTGTTATGGCTATTCTGCCGCATGTCTTCTTCAATAACACCGAGCAGTGCTAAGGTGGCTGGACTCTAAGAGCAGGCAGGACGGATGAAATACATTATCCCATGTCTTTATGGCAATGGGTGGATTTTCTTTGTCGCAGGCAAAGTGCACTTTCTGCATGGCTGGGGACAGTGGCAGATTTTTTTAATTAACATTTGAATCTATTATTTATGAGTGTATTCCCTGATGTCTAAATCCAAGGGCAAGCCCTGCTGTGCTTGACTCGGTCTCTCAGGAGAGGGCTCGAACAGATCTGCAAGCAGAGAGAGCCAAGATTTTCTGGTTGACCGCTCCTGCCTGTCAGGCAAGGACAAGCATTCAGGGGCTAAAGATTTGTCTGTTCTAAATGTCCATGCCCCAAACATCATTTGCTAAGGAGAAACATGTGTTAGCTCACTGCTCTGGAGTGACTCTAGTTATTCCAAATTTGCAGGTATTAACAGAAGACCTTGTTGTTAAGGCAGGCCCTTTTGACACCACGTGCAGCCTAAGGCTGTGAATTTCCGACAAACTGCTCAACCAGTGCATCACGCTTAGGGTGACAAGCACGTTCAGCCGAGGACTGTGAAAACCACTCTGGAGTTGTTCACCTTCCTCCAAGACAGACCCACCAACAGCATCACTACTGACTTCGTAAAGCTGATAGGGCTTGAAAGCCTATCGATGCAGTCAGCCAGAAGGCAGCTCTCTCCACACCCAGGTTTCCTCCTACACAGTGAAGGAGGAAGTAATTCCGGCTGTTTCGACCTTAATTTTTTATCCTGAATGAGTGTGAGAATCAGGTGTACATTAAGCATGCCAAATGGCCTATGCTTTCTGTGGACAGAAGACTTTTAAATTTACAACTCAGAAAAGGTATTTTGTGCGGTGAGCATTTTAAAATGTTTTTAAAGAAGTATAGCTAATGTCACGTATAGCTAATGTCACGGGGTTTATATTTAAAAAGTCTCTCTGTAATTTATTTGAATTTCTGTTCTCTTGTCCTGTTTTCTACAGCAAAGGGGTAGTTGTATTTCTACACGTCTGAGATACTATTCTGGTGTTTTACCATCACTTAAGAACTGCATGAAAATGGTTAACATCTGGCTTTTAGGCAGAGAAGTCAAAAACATGAAGTCGTTATGTGTGAGACTAGCATTTCTTAACAATGAATGTGACTGCTATATAACAGTGAACTATGGAAATGATATAGTAGTTTTGCAGAGGCAAAGGAAATGTCAAAGGGCTTACAGAAATACTTATTACTCTACCCATGCTACCGAGTATCTTCTTCTTTGAGTGGTACCATTAAATTGAATGTAAACATAAAAAGGGAAGATACTGTTTAACAGGAATAAACTAGAATAGTTGAATAGTAACTTATTTTTGGTAGGAAATATAATGCTTTCTTCCCAACCTTAAGAATTAGATGCAGTCTTTTCAATAAACAGTTATTTTGCGCAGTCCTCAACTAGGCAGCACAATCTGCACGCTGCAGTTTGTTATAGACAAGAGGACTGGCGCTGCATGTTTCGAAGTAAATGTATGTTGGCATTCAAGGTCATTTGGACTCTTTCTATTCAAATTTCATAAATTTAAGAAAAGAATTGCATTTTTCCATAGGCTTGTTACCTGAGTAACAAAATACATTGGCCTTTTTGAAGCAACTTCTGAAAAACACACAGGGAGCTTCACCCATCAGCTGTGCTCTTTCTACAAGGTTTGCAACCAAACTCAGTATCTTTTTTGACCTCTAAAGGCTGATTTTTTATCAATTTATGAATGATGATTCAAGGCAATTTGGGATAATTGTTTTGTTGTTGGGAAGGGTGACTTGAAGAGGCATAGGCCTGTTTCCTTCACGTTAATTAATCTCAGGATTTTGTTTATAAATAATAAAAGTTATTAAAAAAAAGAACAGCCCTTTTTCCAAGTTACAGAAGTGGTTATAATTATTCTATCAATAACAAATGGAAGTGTAACTCCTGGATTTTATGTAATCATTATATACGTGATTTTGACTGCTGGGTTAATAACCAGTGTTTTGCTGTTCACATAATTTTTATTATGTTGAATGATAAACTATACCTACAATCATAAAATAAATTAACTTTTCTCAAAACCAGTTATCAATTCTGTTGTCCTGTAGGGAATAGACTTCTGAAGAGAAGTACAAAGGGATGAGAATTAAGCAATTATGGAGATAAAAAAGAGCTGTTCAGAGAAGTAACATTTGTAAGTCACAACAGCTGTTGTTCCATATCCAAATAGCTGATTTCCAGTAGTTCTTTCCTTAGGGTAAACTACTCTATTTAGAATCACTCTTGCTGATAAATTGTCTTACAAATTCTTAATTCAGGAAATAGGGTTTGTTCTTTTCTAGTGACTGTCTTTCTGATAAGCTTTAGTGACCCTGAAATTAAAGGGCTCAGAGACTATTTACACTTGTATTCAGCTATGGGGCACTAAATTACCCTGCACGGGTCTTCAAAACTCAGCTCAGAGTTTTCAGTTGCACATAATACATAGTATTCAAGCTGAGTCCATCCAGATACCAGGATGTAGCTTTATGCATGGACTGGTTTTGATATCAAGTACTTTTAAATCTCAAAGCTTCTTAGATACATGTAAGAATACTTGCAATTATTCCCGTCTGAGAAGGTCAACTAGATCTACAATGTTAGGTCCTTTTGGTAACTAAAAGAGGGTTTGTTTGGTTTTTTTTTCCCCTTTCTTGCTCCAAGAGTTCAATTACTTTCCAGTACCAGTGGAGATGTGATGGTATGAAGATAAAGCTGAAATGTTTCATGTGACAAACTGTTGGACTACGAGCAGGAATCAAACCGTCACATCTGAATCTGGTTTCTCCCGGCGCATACTTGAAAAAGTTTGTACTGTAGCAATCCAGAGGTAAATTTGCCTCATGCTGGTAGGCATCTCTCATGCCTTCTGTCCTTCACTTCAGTCTCTTAATGTCCTTGCAGAAGTTCAATCTTGTCACCTAAATTGAGAATAACTCACAACAATTGGTGCTAATATTTACACCACTATTGAGACCGTTGGTCAAGAATCTGTGCATAGCAAAAGACAGTTATTGCTGTCTTCAAAATATTTAATGATTATCGTCACAAGCAATTGGAAATGACTAGTGGATGAGAGCTGCTGTCCCCTAGATTTTTACTAAACCAGAATAGAAACTTGCATTACTCAAACAAGTCTGAACTAATCAAATCTGAACAAGCTTTCAGAAACCTTATTTAAAATAAATACTTTTTATTAACAAAATGTTAAACAAATAGAATGCAGTTCTGTCATCTTTGCTCACTGATTGCCTTTTGCAGTTCTGAAGACAAGGATATTCTTAATTAAATACAGTGCTCCCTAGTCTCATAAAGGTTGTCCATTTGCTAAGTTCAAGTACTTTCTTAGAGAGGATGTAGGGTTTTTAAAATATGGCATCCTTGGTGTCAGTAATGTTTTACAGATAGGTAAAACTGTCACATCCTTGAACTAAAGCTTTAATACTTAAATGAAATATGAAGAATACTTCAAAAGCCTTTGATGATTTTATTAACAAATATGTTTTATTTAACATGTTATGGCATAAGATTAAAGTAAAAATTAATAAAGTAAAATATATGCTTTTGCAGATATTATAAGATCAAAAAAATAGTATTTTAAAAGTAAAAAAAACCCTCAACAAGTTGTTATATTCTCTGTGCTTTCATTATTATTCTTTCAAACATGGTGCTTATTCACTGTATTTCAGCCGCAAAGCTTCTGCTTTTACATCCGGCTCATTTAAGAATCTATTATTAATTCCTTTAAAACATGCAAATAGTACAACTTCCAAGAAGAACAGCCACATAGCCATAGAGCTACAGAATTCACTGCAAGAATACCAATAAATAAAACATCAGTTAACATCAGTAAGTTACAGTTTAAGGCTAGATCCTTGGCTGGTGGCAATGGGCAGACACTGACTGCAGCAGAACCCAGATGCACCAGCTAACTGCCGGCTTCCAAGTTCCAAACCATGGCAAGTTGCTTTGTCTCTCCATAAAGCAGAGTATTGTATATCTCAATAATATTTCATTATAATTCTTACACACCTCTAGTTAAGTTACATTTTCAAAGGCAATATGTTGATTTTGAGTCCACCCCAATTTATATATTTGAAAATAGGTTTCTCCGAACAGTTAAAGGAAACCTTGGGTCAAATTATTGCATTACATGAAAAAAAAAATCACAAAAATGCATATACATGAGTATGTATATGTGCAGAAAGAAGCCACATGGCCGCTTGCAGCATGGCCAGCTGCAACTGTATGCCATTTAGTGCTATAGACATGGACCTGGGTTGGATCACAGAGTACATATACATGAATGTAAACTTTATCCCTTGGTTCGAGAGACCCCACTGAGGGAAGTCTTACTGTTAGGGAAAGGAGTAAGGCCAGGGACTGTCTGGAAGTTGAGTTTTATTTCAGGCACCTGTATGTGGACCTGGACCTGCCCCACTGAAGTTGTAGTATCAAAGCTTTATTGCAAAAAGAACAGACTATTTTACACCAAACTGGTAACTAAGTCAGTATATCAACTTTATGGACTTCTGTAGAGCAGATATTAAATTATGTTTTCCATTTCCCACCATGTAAGTCTGGCAGAAACAATACCATATTTCCCATTAGCTTCTATAATTTTGAAGTGGCCAAGCTTAGAATGGCAACTGAATACACTGAAAGGCATCAGCACTGGGAGTAAAGCGCTCACTTCCAGCTCCTAGAAATAGCTCTCAATGACATTTCTTCAGCAGATGAAGAGTTATATTTTTAACTGCAAGCATGGTCTCTGTGCAGGTTGGTTTGATCAGCGTCTCGGGAAGTAAAAATCCAAAATGGCCGGTGTCACGCAGCTCAAACGCAAATGCGTAGGGGATACCATTTTTGTAGGCCCAGTCCATAGAGCTACCAGAACTCACATCTGAGAGAGGGAATTCAGAGAAAATTTTAAAAAATGTTAAATGCAGGTCACGTTGAAAGCACCAGAGGGTTCTTGTGGCATTTTGTCTCCAGGCCTCAATGAATATACTTGCAACTCCAGCTGTTGCTTGCCCTGATCCTGAACACCCTTCAGAGAAGGGCATGGTGAAAGGTGCTCAGCACAATATAAATTAGACCCTTGAGTTTCACAGGAAAAAAATCAATAACTGACTTTTTTGTGTAAAGCAAAACTTTAATAAAAGAGAACATTTAGAATAAAACTTCAAACTGTTCTTGTCCCCAGGTGAGTGCAGTCTAAAGCTTTGCTTCCACAAAGATCGCTCAGCTGGACTGGGGCTCTGCACGCTCCTGGGTTTAACTTGGGTTTTTTAGGCAATTCCTTTGCAGGGAGAAGGGAGAAAATTGATAAAGTAATCTACATTCTCCTTTTCAAAGTGCTTTTAAAATTCTTTTCTCTTCATTTCTGTCTTGTTTTCTCACCATTTCCTTAGAGCATAAGAGCATTTGCATAGGTGGTGTCTAATATTAACAAACCTTCCCGAGGAAGTGTGCTTCTTATGCTTTCGTTATCTCCATATGTTGATTACCCAAGACACTTATATTTATATAAAGATCCATCTCTCATGTGGCCTGCTGTCTTCTGTGCAATTCTGGCATTAACTTACACTGCTCTTCCTTTGACATAGTGAGTGACTGCACTGTAATGAGCACAAGATGACGACTGTGCTGTGAGATGGAGGCCCACAATAAAGTGGAGCTCTAGCCAAAACACAGCAACAGCAGAGGAGATGCAGGAGGTTTCTTGTGAAAAATCTTACTATTTACTTAAGCCTCTCACTTTTTCAATGCCTGTTATCATTACCAAGAGCATTCAGGCCTCATAGTTTCAGTAAAAAAAAGTCTCATTGAAAACTATTGAACTTCTTTTTCTCTTACCTGTCTACATGGAGAGCTTGCCTGACAAATGTTGTTCCCTATTTAAAAGGCGTATTTTAAAGATATTTTGTTATAGGGAAAAATGCATTTGAAATTTCCCTCTGAAAAATGGAAGATGTCCAAATAAAGATACTGTTGCTATCATTTATCATCATCTAGACACAGAGACATTTGAAACCTAGTTTTTAAAGACATCACCCTAAATTTTAGGTGATGTCCACAATTGCAAAGAAGGAGAGGCGAAGTAATGGTGAAAAACGAAACATAGTTTGAATTATTTCCTCCCAAATATTTTATAACTTACTAGTGCATTTAAAGTGCCTGATAAAGATATGCTTTTTAAGATCTTGTTTTATCTTTCTTTTTTTTTTTTTAAATCTGTTTTTATATGTTCTGAACATGTTATTTGCTGGCTTTCGCCTCTCAAATGCATTGCATTTTAATCTCTTTTATTGCATCGAGTTAATCTTACTGCAATCAACTAACTGAATCAGTCACAAAACTTTATCTTCCGCCTTCCTCACCATCCACACCTGGAACAAAGTTCACTTTAAACACTGTTTGCTTTCTTTGTTATAATAAGGGTAATCTCCTCACTATAGGTAGGTCAAAGTCACAAACCTGTGCCAGAGGAAAACTTACACAAAGTGCTAGATGCAGGACCATATCTGTATCTTATACCATAGGCTGACTGAAGAGCGTTAACAGCATTATAGGCTGCTGATTCCTGTGCGGGGAAGAAAAACAAATATATAAATTAGACTTTGAATTAAATACTGTAATATGATTGGAACCTGAGCTATGGATCATTAACTTCCAGCGTAATGCTGTGTTCCATGAGTCCATGGCAGCTAATTTAAATTTATTTTAAAGGATAAATGCATTATTTATTTTTATTGACAGCAATTCCCTAATTCCCTGAAAAACTTGGTTTGGTATTTTCATGGCATAAAGAAGCTCACTGCACTGCGATCAGCCATTAAGTATTTGTAATTATAGGTATATATACCAATTTAGTGACACAACAAATTTAGGCAACATGTGAGACCATGAGATGAGATAATCTCTTTTTTATGCAGTTTAAAAGCCATGCATGCATTTTCTGCCAGTACCTGTGGATGCATTTCCCAGCCCACTAAACCTCATCTCTGCTGGGCTTGTGAAGGAGAAATGATCTCTTGGTGGCACTCCATAGTGGTTCAGTGAGCAGAGTGGGAAGAAGGAAGGAGGCAAATTTCACTCCTGAATCTCTGACAGACAGGTGAATGTTCACTGCTGGTCTAACTTTCTCCAGTTAGGCTTGGAGAACTCTTTCCACTATTGCAGAAATGTGATTTCAGTACTGTATGGGGAAAATCAGCACCTACATTTCAACACCAATATGGATGCAGTCTGTTTAGGAGGTTCATGGCATCCTGTGAAACTGGGTGCAGAAGGCCTGGCCCATGGCAAGTTCTGAGGGTCACACGTGGATAGTGCATCTGAACACAGAGACAGGATGCACATATTCAAAAGAAAAAGGAATATTATAATCCCACAGAAAAGGATCCTGGAGAATGTACAGTGAAGGCCGGGAACATCTAGGAAAACAGAGAGCCATCTCCCTGTAGAGAGCAGGAAATGAACATCTTTGGAGCTAGAAATTGCTGGACTGTGAACCACTGGGTAAAGCTGCTATGGTTGTTTTATTTCTATGAACTGAAGAGATGTAGGTTTCAGTTTATGCAAGTCTTCATGAACTTGGTCCATACCTTGTTATTCATGAGGCACTAGATGAATGCACTGGGGAGGGATTACTCTATACTTGCCTTTCCGTTCATACATTTTCCCTAACCTTCTACTTTTTTGCCATTGTCAGGAATTGGGATTCTGGCTTAATCCTTGGTCTGACCTGTGCAGGCATTCCTGCTGAGGGTCTTTGTCCGCCCGAGTAGAGAAGCCAGAGAAAATCGTTTTAAAACGTCATTCCAGAAAAAAAAAAAAAAGTTTATTTTCACTTAGTGGCCAGCAGGTAGGGCTTTGGAGAGTTTATTTTATGCTGAGAACTGCTCCTAGCAAATGAAAGAGCACTTTTTTATGCCATTATTAAAAGGTATTAGGCAGAACTAGATTTTTTGTCTGTTTGTTTCTCAGCACAGGGATGACAGTGCTGGAGACTGACATTTTCAGCTTGCCCCTTCTCTTCCTCTTGCCACCTCCACGAGAGAGTGCGTGGAGCCAGGGACTGCTGAGGTCAATGCTGCCGGGAACTTCTGCCGGCTTGGGACGTGGTCGCCAGCCGGTGTGAGGGGTAACCTCTGACTCACCCTAACACCAAAGATGAGGAGGTGGGAGGAGGTCCGAGGAAGGGGGAAGGGCTGTCACTTGGGACTCTTCCTCCTCTTACAGATGCCTCAACTTCTGTGAGTCACGACACACAAGACCCATGATGGGGTCAGAGGTGTTGGACGCCGTGAGGGCGGCGGGGTGGCAATGCAAGGCCACGGCGGTGGCAGTGGGGCCTTGCAGGGCTCCGGGGAGTGGGAAGCTCCAGCTGCAGCCTGGGGCTGTTGTCCGGTGCCTGCACTGAAGCCCCAAGTACCAGGCTCAGTTGCTCAACAGAAATTTGGCAAGCAGCTGTGCCTACCGTCGCAGGGCTGTGGTGCGGAGCTGGGACGGCCTGACAACAGGCCTGACGCCAAGGGAGTGAGAGGCAGGGCTCAGCCGAGGGAGCTGAGATGGGTGGAGAGCAATGTCCTGGTAAACGCGTGATGGAAAGGAGAACAGCCACAAAGGAGAAGACTCCCTGTGCATGACTTACGCATTGTACAGCAATGAGATAACAGAAGCAAGCCCTGTTGAAATTCTTCTGAAGAAATAGTTTGGCAATGCCCATGTAAAACCAGCACAACAGTACTGGGTTCTGTGCAGAGGCAGCAACCTTTTGGAGGCCAGAGCGGGAGTGACCCAAGTCCATGTCCACCATGTAGGCAGGCGTTCCTGGGCACTGTGAACGTGATGCTCTTAGCCTTGAGGGGTGCTGCTTGCTTTCACTGTTGGAGTTATGTGCTCAAAGAAGGGGACAGTTCTCAACCGCATCATACTGCACAGGTTGGATCCTGAATAAATCCAGGCAACCAGCCTTTGAACACCCTCAAGGAGAAAGCTTCACATAAAATTACCAGATTTTTATAAAGACATACACAAACTCAGTCATGCCATATAAATTCACTACAAACGCTAAGGCAAATGACTGTATAGGAAGAAAGGGGATGAAAAGTAGGTGGAATTTAAACTCTGGAGATGGATGAATGTTTCTGCTGGTTTTTTTTTCAATCTAAAAGCGCACTTTCGTTTTAAGTATCTTAAAAGAACAGATTTCAGGAGACTGTTAATAAGAGAGTTGTGCCTAAATTAGAACAGAATATGCATGTTGTGATCAGTACACAGCTCTCCAGTTTCAAAGCAACTCTGAATAATTGAACACTAATCAAAGTGGTAACTGACAGCTCACTAGAATGATACGACCCAGACAGAAACATCCTTTCTTCTGCTCAGGATTAATTGTGGACCCCTGTTAGCACCAAATGTTATTTATCTACTAGGTGCGTGGAGTCCTACAGTTGTCCACTGTACACAGTTCATGGAGACCAACAAAGCTTGTTCCATCAGCAGCAGGAAGCAGAGATCTGCCACCTTCCAGCTCACTGTAATTTCTGAAAGAACTGCAGAATCTGAAACCTCAGCCTCAGTCACCATTTTCGACACTTCAAATATTAAAGACTATTCATTTAGGAGGCACCAGGTGATGGAGCCTTTGGCTGTAGGCAAATATTAAAACACACAAATAAATAAGCAACAGTATTCCATTCATTTTCTCTGTGATCCCCATAACGAGTTTTCTAAATAACAGGAAATTACTTCAGTTTCTTATGCTAACCTCCCTGTTCTTTTTGACTCACTGCAATAAAAAGAAGTATAGAGTCCAAATACTAGCAAAATATTTAGAACTGGCATTTGGCTTCCATTTGTCCAGGGCTGTTGTCTAAAACAGTGTCTTTCTTTGTGCCTTTAGGACTGTGCTCTACTCCCTCTGATGAAAAGCCTGATGCAAGGTCTCACAAACCTGGGAAACACCTACTACACATCAAAAACTGGGTTCCTTTGGTCTAAAAGCTGTGGATGGAAAGACAGAGTGTGTGTGCTCAGGGGCAGTTACTCCCCGTCTCAGAACAGAAATCGCCCTTGAGCAGCAAGAACAACATGTACTGAAGATTCACTGGTATGTGTGAAAACTCTCAGTTAGAGACTCCTTTTCCTTACAATGAATTTCCTGACACAGCGTCTGCTATTGCCTTACGTTACTCCGGATATTTTCATCAGATACCCAGTAATCATCTACTTGCAGAGGAGATGCTGATTCTTCCTAACACCACGTCTTTACCTTCTGCTGTGTTGTCTGTTCTTCAGAAAATATTCTTGCACCTGCTGGCCTTCAAAGGAATGAGATACTGTGGTTTTAAATTCCCAGTCTATATTTTTTGGTAAGTAATAGCCACCAATTCACTTGGGGAGCTTCTTTCTCTTTGCCACTTCCCAAAAGAGGGTGGAGAAGGTAGAATAAAAAGAAGATTCATGGATTTATTCACAGTCAGTGCAGGGCTGGGTGGTCAGTCCCCACAAGTCTCATGTTTTCAGCTCCTCTGGCTGCTTAGTTAGCTTCTAATTTGCTCTGTTTCCCAGGAATGACATCAGACAGGAGAATTTTTAGTAGCTGCTGAATTAAGTGTCTTAACAGAAATAAACCCACAAAGAGTTTAGTTTGTGGAGTGCTGGCTGCTCAGCCTCCTGGGAGGGCAGCTTAGTGAAACTTCAGCAAAGCTCCAGGGACTGACAACATCATTTATTCTGCACAGCATAAATCTAAGGTGCAGTGAAGCTCCTTTGAAGTGAACTAGCTTAAACTGGTAAGTTAAAAGTCACTGCAAATTTCAAGGCCAAAATGGGAGATATATGGACAATGTAAAGTTTACTGGGGACTAAGGGCAAAAGAAACAGGCTTGCAACTGGTTGGTATAATGTGTGTCTGTGAGCAGGAGCAAAGGAAAGCTTAGCCACGTTTCCCTAAGAGAATAAGCCATAGGGAGGGTTTTATGTACAGGAGACTGGCTAAAAACAGACCTCAGACTGTGAGCAGAGGGGGTAGTTCTTCTGCATTTGGATGAGCATGGAATATGTGAAATGTACATATCTGTAAATTGATAGGCTTGCATAAAAAAAAGTCGTCTTATTAATGTATTCTTCTAATAGACAAAAGCCACTGATGTTAATTAACTGCTTGTCTTAAAGTATTAAGAACACTATGTCTGAGCAGGATGATACATAAAGCTATCGAAGCTTTACTTTTGGTGAAATCTATGAGATTTCTCCTCTAATTGATAAAGATAAACCATTTCAATTTTATTTTGTTCACAACATTGAGGATGATCTTCTTTGTGCTCCTAGTGTTTAAGTTCTGAGCATGAAGGGACAGAATTTCAGCTAGATGCCCAAGGACTTAACTACGTAATTCCCATTACAGTTAATTAAAGAAAATGATAATAACTATAATTAGAACCCAGGGATTTATCCTATAAAGTAATTTAAAGGGACTGATGGATGGAAGGCACTATACCATTTTAATCAAACTGCCACTGACTCACTTTGAGTGAAGGTTATATAACCAGAAATGCAATTCCAAGCAGATCCAGAATAAATACCACTCAATATTAAATATGTGCAAAGTACTGAAGAAACAAGTCTCCTCTCAAAACAAAATGTACCAAAAAATATTACGTAGGGAAGAAGTTTTCCCAAGTTTTAATGTACTTACCACGCAGCTGAAGTTTGGAATAGTTGCATATTTGTAAGAATAAGGGTACAGCAGCATCTGCGCATATGCATGGAAGGACAAATAGGCTTTTATTTGTTTCCGATGTTTGCGGAGAAAATGAGCAACTGCCTTTACTTCAGGCTCAGACTCAGGAAAGGGACCACAGTAGGTGTCATCGCAGGGGTGAAATGAAGCACCTTCATCTAGGGATTGAAAGAGAAAGTTGATGGTGAACGAGCACAGAGAATTTCCAAGGGTCAACTTCTGGCTCAGCCTGTGTGGGTCTGTGTGCAAAAGTGTGAAAAGCAATAAACAAATTGCTTTCTTGTGACTGATGGGCATAAGCCAGTGGGACCTCAGTACAGCAATCTGCTTGTTCATCTAGTAGACACACCAAACTGCCAATTGGCCAACTACATGCAGTTCTCCCCAGAGGACATATTTTTAACGCAACAGAAAAAGAAGAGCCTGACTTTATTGTATTTTCTTCCCTGGCTTTCCATACGAGTTGCACATTTTATGATAGCATTCCAGTATTAAAACTATTGAAGGGTCTCAACTGGTCAATTTGAAATCAGAGAGCTATACCTCTTTCACTCGTCACTGCCAAGACAAATCTAGCCTTTAAGAGCAGTTTAACATACTTGCTACTACAGAGGTGGTTACAATGGTAGGTAGATAACCTCAACAGGCATTATTGGTTTAGTGGGCATGGTGGTGTTGGGTTACAATTGGACTCGATGATCTTAAAGGTCTTTTCCAACCTAAACAATTCTATGATTATCTTAAGAGTCTGGCTTAAAACATGGGAATAGTTCCTGACTACTGCCTATTTTTACTCTTGCAAACCTTCCAGGAAAAAAATGAGAAGCCACATGGGATGATTGCTCAATTAACTAAAATACAATTCATCTCAGTTTGCACAGGGCTTAATTTTCCTTCAAGTTTGGGGCAGGGGTTCAGTTGCGAGGATATCTTTCATCATGTCAACCTGCTGAGGTGGCAGTAAGCTGCAGAAGTGTAGCCTGCTTGTAACATCCCATGAGGTACTGAAAGATGAAACTCAGAAAAGGAGATGTGGCAGTGGCTCCTTTATCATCTAGCAATTCTGGATCTCATCAAGCCACCATCTCATTTACAGCTTAAGGCCTGAGCCTAAAAGAACAATATTTATGCAAATCCACTCTGCTCTTTTATCCACTGGGATTTCAAAATGCCACATGTTTTACACTGACCCACAGAATAATAATAGTTTTGTTGTGACATTCCCTGGTGTCATCAGGGACTTACAGAAACAGTGTTTCATTAGCTTTCCTTTGTATAGTAAGTACTGCCATCTTCAAATAATAAGAAAAGAGCAGTGTGTGAGAAGGCATAATATTATGAACTAAAACAGGGTTATGCAATCAAAAAGTGGAAGAATTTCATGCTGCAGCTTCATTTGTAATATGAAAATTGAGGCTACCATTCAATGGCCACAGGTGGGGATTTCAAAAGGTATTAGTGCTTAGATTGCAGTGGATATGGAAAGGTTACATAGAGGGCAGATGGTCTCCTCCCTGCAGAACAGATGGCCACCAAGTCATCCAAATCCCAAGAGCACTCTGCCTCGATGTCTTGTCAGATAATATAGCTAAAGGAGAGCTATTTAACAGAGCCTCCGGCACCTTTGCTTTTTTTTATGGATACTTCATCTCCTGTAGCAGTGTAGTATACTGAATCATGAAAACGGACATCACAGTTAATGAATGGCAGAATCCTACAAGCTAATGAATGGTAACATAACTCAATGGTAAAATATGACTCAGTTTAGTGACTTTCAGTGAAGAAAAAAACTCTCTAAACTGTCCAGCCTTCTATCGTGAGCCATTTGCAATCCCAGCTGTAGTTAATGCCTTTCCTTAACTGAAGCTGGCTGGTAGTAAAAAGAGAGGGTTTGGTGGCCTTGGATAACGTAAGGATAGCCTCAATTTTCCTACTGGAAGTTCTTTTGAAGTAACACAAGAAAGAAAAAAATGATACAGTACGTATCAACTCCTGTGAAATTTCTGAGTTACAGTCATGAGAAGAAAATGCAATTGCATAAAATGTTACCATGCTGCCTTATTTTTGTACCTGATAGCATACCAGGGGAGGACAAATATCCTCCAACATCTACCATGAGATCAAATGTACAAAGGAAACGTGTGCAGAGACTGATAAAACCAATGCTTTGGTATGGAAGAAAGACTGGGAGGATGGATGAGCTGGAGCATGGTTCTCAAAATTCCTTGCAGCCACTTCTTCTGCCAGTGTGGGGTACTGTCCTCAGTGAGCAATGGGGTGCACTGGAAAATGGGATGCACTGGAAATTTTAACTCCCACTGCTGCTCTCTTGGGGGCTTTGGATGCAACCGCTTTAACTGGATTTGCCCTATGACATGATTTAGTTCTAAGTAAGTACCTCATTATTGGCTTTAAAATTGCTGTTTATTTCATGAACATTAAACCATTGTGCTAGTTATTGCACATACGTATATACTGCAAGGAGCATTTCTACTCAGAGATCTTGCTGTCAGTATTCACCTGGGTCTGTGTGCAATTTCTGTGCACTATTTTGGGTACAGGGTGCTGCAGAGTAAAATCTACCACAACCAGTGATATGGCCCTTTTCTTGGTCCCTAGAGAATACAGAAGCAACATCATAAAGCTTACATCAAAGTCCTACACCAGAAGGGAAGAGGAAAGCAGAAGAGATGCTGTGTTATCTTTACCAAAGAGCTCACTGCAGCTAGCATTCAGTGGCTTTGCTGGGGCTGGATTCTGCCACAACTCACCTGCCTGGAAGCCCCACAGTGAAGTTCAAGCCTGTCTGCAAACTGCAAGTGCAACACAACTGAATTAAAAGGTTTTTAAAAGCATATGCAGTATTAAATGTTAAACACCCCAAGATTATCAAGCCTCAAAGTGTGATATGATCCAGATTCTTCTCTGCCTCATTTAGTGTCAGATTAATGAGAACATAGGGTGCTGGGTGAGGATCTTCTGAGCACCAGTCAGCCCAGTTCATGAAAGAGCTCTTTATTCTCTGGCAAAATAGAGAATCAGACAGAGTTTGGGGTCCTGTGAGGGAAGCAGAGCATGTGCTTGGTGGGATGATGAGCAACTTTGAAGGAATTTTTATTTTTTAAACTCGGGGTGAGGATCTGTCTTTCATGTTCAGTGGAGGGCAGAAATGCAACAAGTAGTGGACTACAACATGCAATGCGTGTGTGTCATGTTATAGTTTCACTCAGCCTAGAAAAAATGTTTTTTACTGAAAACTAAGCAAATATTTTCAGGAGTGAGTAAAAAGTATGCTTTAACACAGTGGCTAGGGAGCAGGAAGAGGGAGAGGCAAAGTGATTTGAACCCAAGAAAGATGAATTAGGCACAGAAAGAAAATGCACTGTGTGAGTATTAACGTTGCACTGATAGGTACCTATAATATGGCTCTGAAGACCGTTCATTCTAACTATGCCAGTGGCTGTCTATCTTCTGAACAGTAAATGTATGTCCCCCAAATACCTGCAGTTGTGACTTAGGTACTTAAGTAAAAGATGGTAACTGTGATGCAGGACTTTTTGGTTCATTGCTACATTATTTTTGCCTTAAAGATCGTGATAGCAGCCATGGGACTGTCTTCTGTAGTGGAGGGATTCTCAGCTAACACAGGCTTTCTGTAACTGCCTCTGTTTCAGCTCCCTTCTTACTGCAAGTAGAGTCAAAAAAAATTGGAAGCATATTTCACAGGTCCATACTGTATTGAATGCATGCTTCTGTTCACTCTCACCTCATTTGTAATCTCCCCAGGCAGATTATTTGCACTCACTTTTATCCTCACAGTTCTCAAAAATCTACTTAAAGAATCCAGTCGCTGCAAGACAGACTGTACAGTGCTTGAAACACCTAGAGAGTTCCAGTGGAAGAGGGACAGGCTGAAGGGAGGGCTGTTGCACTAGCACTATGCAAACACAGTTTCTGTCTTTACAAGTTTATAATGTAAATAAGGAATGCTGGAGGAGAAAACAGCTGTACACAGAGGTGAAGGAAGTTGCTCAAGATGGAAAGGCAGGCCAGCAGAAGAACCAGTTATATATTGCTGTATTTCACAACAGAGTGCTATTATTTTCTGCTGCACCAGAACTTGTACAGATGCTTACTCCTGTATGACTTGCTGTAAGATTTAATATAATACCATTTCTCCTTCAGTGGACCCATTCCAAATTTTCTGCTAGTATTTAATTACTGCTGCATTCTCTATGCAAAACTGAGGTAAATTTTTATGGAAGTATTTACAGAAGTGCTGGGAGTTTTAAACTGGATCTCCATGCATTTAGAAGCACCTTCTTTCTTTATTAAATCACTAATAATAATGGCCTTAAAATATTCTCAGACATTCTCTGTGAGGCCAATAAAGCAAGTCTGACATTTCCTAAGCTAAAGCCATTTCAGAGAATTGATGAATTAAATAAAATGAAGTTTGAAATATTTCCTAAAGCTGTAGTCAGGTAAATTATGAAATGTGATGGGCCAGGCTCAATGCTGTGCTTCAAATTATTTACATGATTGCACAAATACAGAATAGCTGTATACGTGTTTTTTACTTTTGCCACACTCACCATGACTTTTTACTTGCGATGAGATGTGTTTTTCCAAAGTTCAGGACTTCTGTTTTTTTAGAAGCTATAAGAAAGATTTGAGCCTTGGCTTGTGGCTTTATGGGAAAGTAGCTTCAACTTTAACCATGGAAAAGAGAACACTTCACAATGGATGTGACCTAACCTACTTAGTCTGTTGGATAATTAAATACAGGGTAATCTGAACTGGTGGACCAAAGCACCTCCAGACTTACCGCACCATTTCACTTTCCAGTTGCGATTAGCATCAACACCATGACAGGGAAACCTTGTGTTCTTTGATCTTGTTTTTCTCCAAAATCGATCCTAACATAAGTTATAAAATAGAAATAGCAGTATTACTACATTTTGGCAAAAATCTATTTGTACACATAACAAACCAACCCTGGTAAACATATTCAGTATTATATTTTAACTGCAGTAATTTACTTCCGTTTTGCATGCCACAAAGTGATGGACCAGATTATACAGAAATTCATGTTTGAATGATGTAACAACCATTTGATCTTTCCTGTCTGAACAATTTTTTGAGTAATATTACTGATACTACTTACATTTGTCCAGCTAAAATGATATCCATCCACATTAAATACAGGCATGATATAGAAATACAGCTGAGTTAGCATCTTTCTCATGGCAGGATCAGTCTGGTATGTCTGAAGAGCCTAAAGCAGAAAAGCCAAAGAAAGTAGTTTCCATAATAAAAATAATTTCCTGATTAAGTATTGTGACAGGCTAAGACAGTCACTTGGCCTTTGGCAGGACAGAGACCTGATCTCACGGCACCACTGACATCCTTAGAACTGTACTTGAAAGGCTGACATCTTCCTGCAAATGTGATTAAAGGCAGCATGTGAACATGTGAAAAAGGTGTTCAAAAGACCCTATTCTCTCTGCTTCTTTGTTACTTTCAAAAGCCAAGAAAATACAACTCATATTACAGAGAAGCGAATGCATACGAAGTGTTTTGTGATGTAAGAGCTGAAGGTCAGTGGAATAGATTCTTAGTTGAGGAAACGAGTTTAGCTCCTGTAAGACAATGGATTGCTGTTGTTTCCACCACCTGGTGGAATCATGCCCCATTATTTGATGGGGTCAGAGTATGTCTTAAAGCATTTAAGGCTCACATTACATAAGCTTTTGTTGTATTCAAAGTAACTTACTATATGCACAATCATCAATACAGGCAGCTTATTCCTTTGTAATTTAGAAAACCCACTACTTCTGGAGAACCTCAAGTATAAAGGTTAGTAGAGGAAGTCTAAGTGGGGAAAGTATTTTTTTTCCATTCTACATCTTAGAAAAACACAGCAAACCAGAGGCTCCTCAGCAGTTCTGTTTGCTAGTACCAGAGATGCTCCTTTATCGGTTTCAGGATGCTTGGGCTCCACATGCTGTAGCAAAAACTGTCCTTGTCATAGCAGGGCATCAAACTTTCATCCTTCAAAGTTTAAGTCTTGATTCTGTAAGGTGAGGAATCAAGTGCTTCACCTGGCAGGCAGAAAGCATATCACACTAACAGTGGGTGCAGAGGGATGCCTGAGGCTGGCTCCTCGCCTCCTGGTGCTGTGATTACAGCCTTCTGCTCTGCAGTATCTCTGGCCCTTCAGATCCAAGAAGTAACATGTTTGGGGGGACAAAGGGAAATGTTTGCTCTGAAATAAACTAAGCTAAAAGCTTTTCAATTGACAAATGCCAGGGAACAGTGTGAAGTAAAAGAATTCAATACTGCTGGGATCCTAACTGTGCAGCCCTTTGGATTATTGAAGCTGCCACAGGAGCTGACAGATGCTTTTTGTGGAACATCTGTAAGAAATACCCATACAGTTAGACATGTCTGGGGCTGAAATTTACTCATGGAGGAGTCTGAATATTTTTGTCTTTACTGAGGGTCTAGTGAGAATTCTAAATACTTTTTCTAAGCTGTTCATTAACTACCTCTCTGTCATGCAGTGCTTTCTCCTCACCTAGCCTCAGCAGTGCTCTGCACGTGCAGGTCCTTCAGCCTCACTTGCAGATCCAAAGCAGCGTGTCATCCCTGTGCAAAGCCACCAAGTCACCCAGTGCTGCTCCACACCGAGCTCCTCTTCTGTTTCAGCCAGGCAAGAGAAGGGGAAGGTGAGCAATAGAGGGCAAAGGGGCTACAGCACAGAATGACATGAAACTTAGGCAGCAGATGGGACAGCATGGTGTGGAGCACTGCAGGGTGGGATGAGATGCTGAAAGAATGTAAAGTTATCACAGGGGAGAAGAGGATGACAGTGGGCTTTTGAGGGGAAGCTTGGTGGAGTCGTGGGCTGCCTGGGAAAAAGTCCCTGGCCTATGCAGAGGTCACAGGTCCCCTGGCCCATGTGCCAGAAATTCCCCAAAGATTCTTAGCTGGAATGGTATTGTATTTAAATTCAATTTACTTGTATTAAGAAGCCACATCAAGGCTACAAATACATTTGGATAAAAATATTGGTATTCAGGGAACTGCAGCTATAGTAAAAAGTAGTTTTGTCAAAACAGAAAGCAATGGTTACTCAAAAATAATGACTGTGAAAACAAGGGCTCTGTTTCATTGATGTTCCACATGCAGAAAACACATACTGAAGTAACTAGGGCTACTCTGTGCATTAAGCTAGCCTTGAACTTAAATCTTCACAGGATTAAAAGCCTATATGGCAAGTATGGATGTTAAATCTGTAAGACTGTTCTTACAGTGGAAACAGAACCAAGTTGTGCTCCAAAATGTGAGTCAAAGAAAATGAACATTTTTATCATGCATATTTCAGGGAGAAGTAATTTGGCTGGGGAGGAAATAAGGCACCACACACCACTTCCTTGACTTTTTAATGCTTTTCTCTTTTTAGACAATAATAACAAATAAAGCTCAGGTTGTGTTTCCATGGTGGGTATTTACATATCAGTAATAATGAGATTGGCATATTTGCTTGTATCTGTATTTATGTATGCCATTCTTTTGCTGTCAGTTTCATCTGTAATTATGCATTTTGTTACACTGTAGTGTAACTACTGTCTTTTAAACTGCAATACTTAAGAATAAACTCTTTAAACCACTTTTAAAATCATCTCCTTAAAATAACTACAGATAATGAATTAATTTAAGGTAATACACTCCTTAAAAATTGCATGGATGAGCTTTGCAAATTTTTCAGAACCTTTCCAAATTTGCAAATAGTGACATAATGAAAATATTTTAATAAAGACTTTTTAACGTTCAATATGTTTTAAATCCTGTGAAGAATACATTTTTCTTGCTAGGTAAAAGCAATACCAATTAAAAACTGAACCAAAACATAAACTTCAAAATGCCGAGCACCCTTACATTTTTTTAAAGCTTCTCCGTGTTATTTTAATGCCTGCTGTCAGTGACAAAATACTAGGAGAGACTTTAGAAAGCATTATAGTCCACCGTAATACTCTTCAAAATTTTAAGTCTTAAAGTTGATTTAGAGCCAATTATGTCAATCATTCAATTCTGTTCTTTAAAGCATATATGGTTTATCTTAACACTTTGGTTACCCTTTTAGAGTAGCATTTCGTTACAAATGTAATGGACCTGGTGCAGCTTTCTTCTTCATGGCAAGTAAGAGTGTAGATGGTGTAACCTGGTGTAAGTGAGATGATATTCACTCTTTCTCCTGAAAATATTTTGTCCTTCATACTATTCTTATCTGGCAATTTTATTTGATACAAGTAATCAGGCAACACAGGCTGTATAATCTTACCTCCCTTAACAGGGAGGTCTTTGGCAATGTGCCTCATGGTTACTAAGGTGTGTCCTTGCTGGAGCAAAGCCCAAAATTTGCCTTTTGTGACGTGACTCAAATCCCCTGAAAAACAACCATGTGAACCACTCCCCCCCTGCCCCCCGACAGTGTAGAAATATTTTCTCTTCACTATGACACAAGCAAGATGAATATAAACCATTAGTGAATTAACTGCATTGTAGTTTGCACAGAGCGCTCAGAATACAAAGTAACGTGACTTTACATGGCTTGATTCTGCTTCCCCATCATGCAATCAATAGCAGCTTTGCTGCTGAATGCACAGAGAGCCAGACTGGCCCAATAAATGCTGAATAGTGTTATTAGTGAATGAACAGATGATACAGGAACCCTGCCAACACCATGCAAGCAATCTGCCTGGGGGATAGGGGAAAGGACCAATGATTAATAGGAGGGGGCTCGATCATCTGGATCAGCAGGGTGGTGGTTGTTGATAGAGCTATGCCAGCTTAGACTGGCTGAGGATCTGGTCCATAGGAAATTTAATTTGGGGGATGAAGTGAACAAAAGAGCTATATCGTAAACTGCCAAGGCAATAAAAGGCAAGAGTTTAAAATGGATTTAGGATGCAGTTGGGCTTTTTATAAAGTAAAGGGATTGACTGAGAAGGACAAAGCAAGGAGACAGGGTTGAGAGAAACTCTGAAATTGCAGTTGAGCTTAATAACAATTTGCTGTCCCACAATTAATTATTATTAAATTTAAGGTAACAATCAGCTTTTGCTGTTTCTGGTTTTGAATTAAACAGTCACACTGAATTAAACAGTTACTATTTTAGCATAGGGAATTGACTCCTTTGCTGTTCTACCAGAAATTGCACAAAAATGCTTCCAACAAACAGGATTAACTCTTCCATGCCATTATTAAGATATCAGTTAAAACATCCTTTCTGACAGTAACATACAATGTTTTACTATTGTCTGTACTTCTTACACTTTAGCAGGGTGACACTATCTGCCATTCAGGCCTTCATTGCCGCTTTATCAGTTTGGCAAGTTAGTAGTTAGCTCTGTCTCTGTACTTGGAAGCAGTACATCTTTTTATCTCCATTTTCCCTTTTACTGCTACTGTCCTGCTTTGGCACTCAAATCACAAGCAGAGTGGTAAGCCTGTTATTAAGGCTAAGATACAACCGAGTATCTAAAACCAAAAAGGGTCAAATTTTCAAGGCTGAAGCTTGAGCTGTGTCTGATTTATTTTTTTTTAACACCAAGCAAGATCTTCCTTCCTCTTTGGGAGCATTTCCCACAGTAGGAACCCAGCAACAGCAACTGAAAAAGATGAGTGTGCTGCAACTACTCTGCAACACTCAGAAGAGAGCCCTTAAAAAGAGTGTGAAATGAAGGACCTGCAGGATCCCAAAGCCTTGCTTATGCTGCTACTTAAGGATGCAGAGAAGTCGCTGAAGCAGAAAAGAGGCAGAGGGATGATGGCATGATTGACATGTTAGAGAAACAAACAGCAGTTCCAAGAAGCTTGTGCAAGGCTGGGACCACCCAAGCAATTGCAGGATCTTGTGGGGAAGAAGCTGCATAGTTACACAGTTCTTTTAGTGGAAATCGGAGACACAATTTCTTGGTTCCATTCTGAGAGGTACTACATAAAAACACCTCATAGGTCCCAAATAAGTCAAGGACTGTCCAGCAGAGAAAGGAAAGCCCTGAGTTATTCTAAAGCACTGTGAATACTCTGAAAGGGGCAACACAAATGTCTCTACTAGTAATTGTATGAAATTAAGGCCCACCAAGTTGGTGGAGACCCCCCCCCCAAGATGTCTACCACAGAAAAATGTAGTTCTTGACTTTTACGACCTAGTTATGTTGGTCCAGGGTAGTACATATTGAGGGCAACCCAACAGAACTCACTTGAATACACTGTTTAATTACATTGTTGAGACACAGTTAGATAATTAAGATGCAAACTATTGCTTGTAAGTCCATTTCTGAAACAACTACATTGTCCAAAACACAATTTTTTCACAGTCCTTTCTCATGCTCAGTAGTGTTTCTGCATATCAGTAGTTTCACTGAGGCCCTAATTACTCAGCATCATCATACAGGAGTGGACCGCTAAAATATAAAGAAGATATTTTTCTCTAGGGCAAGTAATATGTTGGAAGAACAATGTGAATTCTCTTCATGCCTTAAAGAAGAACATACCCAACAGCTTAAAAGCCTTCACAGGGTAGAATTTGAATGTCCTAGTGATTAATACTTACATAGGAGTTTGCACTAGCAAGTGGCATTGAAGAATTCCTACTACAGGCACAACACAGCTGCAGGGTTACCTTCATTTTATCAAGATGTATGCACATTGTGAAAAATGAATAGCTGCAAGCAAAATGAAAGTAATTTTTACCTTCATAAGATCATGGGTAGGCAGAAGGATGCAGCTGGGTAGCTGAAAGTGCACAAGAGAAATAATGCAGTACTTCCATTTGGAAAACTGGAAACCATTTTAACTGTTCTTTTGCCATCATGAAGATGTCACAGCAAAGGAAAGCACCTTCTCTAACTGTCTTACTGTTGAATAGAACCTGGGAAAATCCACCATGGACCAAAAGAGAAAGAAATACGGCACAGTTTAAAAATGGTTTGCCACAGCTGTTTTTAAAGCAATGCATCACATGCCTCGTTGTGGTGATTCCATGGTACTGCACTCCATGTTTTTGGCATTGGCTTAGCTTTTATCCATTAAAAGAAAAAGCGTCACAACTGAGGGCCCTGTCTGGGAAACTCTTGTTGGTAGTGTTCACTGCTACTTTATTTTCCTTTCCCTTAGAAGTGGTGCACATTAGTAATCTCTGTTTTCAGTAGCAAGGACGTGTTGGAGAGGTGCAGATCCTCAGAGTGAAGTGGGATATAAGATGGCTGCCAAAATAACTGAACTCATTCAGAACTGAACCAGCTGTGGAGTGGGATGTTGAGTAGAAGCAGAAACTACACACACACAGGTGTGATTACTGCACAGAAACTTCAAATGGCCGGAACAGCATTTGGAGAATGAAAAAAATCATGAAGATAAAACAGATTCTGCATTTGTACCAGCACTTCTTGCTGTTGAAAGGCTGATGAATGAAGTACGGAGTGAAGAGGCTGGAAGAGGTGATCTCTCTGATGGAGGGAAAACAAATAGTGCTTCAGGCAGAAGCTCTGACAGAGAAGAATGAGTTAGCTAAAGATAAGTAAGGCTGAGTGTTTCAAATATAGATGCTGCAGGATAAAACAGATGGATTTTTCCTCCAGATAATGGATATATAGGGAGCACTCGGAGAAGTCAATTTTTTTCTGAGGTTAGGCAGCTAAAAAGACAGCTGGGGAGACTAGAGTCTGGCAAACAATAAAAATTAACCTCCAATGATTGCATTGCATTTAATGAAACTGCTGCAGAGCATTTGTGGAGAGATCTGTCACCAGGTGACTGGTCCTTCAAGGTGAAAAAAGCCCAGTCTTCACAGTGGCATCATCACTGGCAGCTGTGAAGGGGGCTGCAGGGGGCCAAGGTACAGCCCTTAGAAACTTCTGGCCTTCCTAAAACAAGGGTGTACTAAAAATTGATGAACAGGAGGAAAAAACAGATAGGAAGATTTCACAGAGCAAGAAGATGCGATGGTTTAAAGAGTAACAAAAAATGTCAAGTCAAACTAACATCAGCTGAAGAGCTTTAGCTGAAGGGAACAGACCTTGGAAAGAAGAAATGTATCCAGCTAAAAGGTGAAAGGAAAAAGCTACAGGTACAGCATTTGTTTTGGCCTTGCATGCTTCTGATTCACTTTGGAATATTTCAAATGATTTCAAAAGCTCTTCAGGTTTCTCTGAGCCAGCAGTCAAAGATATGTTAAGAACAGTTGTGTATCTGTCCCCAGGAACAGGAGTGGCATAAATGTGGCATAAATATAAGGAGAGGCAATCAGGTCCTTGCTTTCTTTCCTCTATGGTTCAAAACTTCTGCTTGGAGAACTCCAAAAAATGGAGCTGGAAAGCCTATCATAGGGAGTGAACTAACTACGTTGTCTCAAAGAATAACTAAATACAGGTGTAAGGAGCATCCTTTAAATTAATATTAGTCTGAAATCCTGCATTGTGGGAACATGGCATTTCAGCTGTACCTGTTCAAAAGACTTAAGTCTGTTGACAAGTGTTAGGTCAAGCGTATAATCTTTAACAAACATAAGTGTGTTGCTTCACATAACTATCTTACAGACTCCCAAGATTAGACTATTTCTGAAGTGGGTGAAAAACTGGTATCTGAATTTCATAATCAGCCAGTATTTTGAGGCTCTGGTAGTTATGGATAGCAAGGGGAAATAAATTTTCTGACTCCTAAAGGATTACCAGTTTTGATGGAGTTCAGCAAGACCCAGATATCATCCATAATGAGAAGCTGTTTTCCTGACAGTGTAGACTTCAGCACTGGAATGAATGACTGAACGCTGCTCTGACTGTTGATGCAGCATATTGCAGATGTTTTGTCCATCAGGACACAGACTATGGAATTTTGCAGAATGAGTATAAGTGCTACACTGGCTTTCAGCAGATCTTAAAGTAGGAATACTTACAGCTTTATGGCCTTCTGACCACATAGCCTGCATGGCGCAGAAGAAGAGCCAACCCTTTTTAACACCGACACTGTCTGGGTCTCCTGCTTGGACCTGTGTCTGATTGCACTGTTGTCCTTATTCAGTTCTATATATGTGTATGTGGTATTATTTTAGGTATCCTGTCTTTACAGTCAAGCACTTCATAAACATTCCTGAGGAAGAATCTGAGGTCCTAAACCCTGCAAAATTCCTGGTAAAGACTGATCTCTGGGGCCAGGTCCACAAGCCTAATAGCTGGCTAATTGGCAGTATGCATCCCATATGCATCCACAAGGTGACTCATAAATCAGTCTCAAGCTTAGAATAGTGGGGGCAGGTGTTGCCATTTTGCATCTTGGACAGTCTGTGTGTCTCTCTTAGCTCATTATTATGGAGTGAAAAGACAGGATTCAGGCCTGGTTTTGGCAGCAATCAGTACCAAAGTCAGCATTTGAAAAAAGGCCCACAGCCTCTAACTTCTTTTCCTAGGGTCACCTCTCTGCTCCCTGGGTGCACGATGAAGCACAAACACATCATCTTGAATAATTTGGGAACTCATATAATTGGGATCATAGAACACCCACATTTCAGAATTTGGACTTTCAGCCACACATCTCACAAATTAAAGTATACAGAGCATACTGATATTCTTTTCAGATTTGGGATTCTTCTGAGATGAGACAGCTATTATGGCCCATCTTTAAAGGATGATATAGTGCTGCAGAATGAGCAGGGCTTCAGAGGTGCAGATTTGGATTCCTCTACTATACAGCTCCTTTCCAGTGGGCCTGTGGATAGGGGCGAGGGAACATTCATGGATAGTCTAGCAAGGTCAGTGCCCAAACTAAACTTATCAAGTCACCTTGATCAAATCCAGAAAGCTCAGAAGTAATTCTGAACATTTTTTCAGCAAAGACTTTAGATATTGGCTAGGTTCTGTCCCAGAAGAAGCAGACGGTAGCACTGCTCAGCCAGGAAAAATACCCACAACAGTCTCACATTAAAGAAAAGTGGCTATGCACAATGCAATGTAAGCTGACACACATTCAAAGAATAATAATACTATTTGGAGGAAAGTCCTCAAGATTTAAACATTTGAAAAATAGAAGAGCCTAGGGAGTCTATGGAAGAGCATGCTACAGTTCACATTTGAGATGCAGATATACTGAAACCTGTCAACACATGTTAATTTTCCTTTTTTCCTAAAAAGGCCCACTTTTGAGGATGGGAGAAGAGGGTAATGGTGTAATTTACTTTGTTTCCAAAGTGTGAGGCTATTTGCACCTTCATTCGAGGCCCCATTGAGGCCGATCCCTTAGCGGGATGCACTTGATCTTAATGGATGTTCCCTTTACAGTTGCCATTAGATTGTTAGAACATTTTGTCAAGAAGTACAATCAGTGCTTCCTTCTTGAAGGTTTTTAGTTACATTTCTTGTAGTTTCTAATCTAGAAATACAAATTCCTGCATCAGAAACAAAGAATTGTGCATCTTAAAGTCACATCTCTTGTGTGTTGTTTTCTGAAAATGTTGTGTGAATGACATTTCAAGGTTATACACCATTGACATGGATCAAATGGCAGCATTTACTAGAGGGAAGAAAGTCAAACCAGATGTAATGGGAATCCTCATCTGCTTCCACTAAAACTGAAACAGAATCTAGTTTTGATGTTAATTTGAATAGCAGCCTGTGAACCAAATTTCAGATTTTTAAAACAATGGCAAAATGCTAAATTTGAGGTCTGGATAATTTGATATCTGAATTCTGCTTCTCCTCTCACAATTGCACACCCAATGAAGAAGAGTTAAATGTTCTTATTTAACACATATACATATGTAATTGTACTTTTGCAATAACTCTATAGGTTTTGCTTCTTTGTTTCTATGAGGGCTATTTAATTTTGGATAAAGACATATTATGTCTGATAAACAAATTTTGTTTCTAAAGCCTACTGCTTTCTACAAAGTAATAACACATAACAGAGTCCCTTTTTTTTCAGCTTGTAATATTTACCAACACATTTTAATGTATGATTAGATCCCGTGTGGTCTTTTTAAAAATCTAGGCTAATAAACCTCCCCCCCCCCCAATCTTTTGCTGTGGACACAAATTCTGGGTTACATTAAATTAACTTATCTTTGCAGGTTGCCTTCAAAGTAGTCCACATGTAATCAGTTCTGTTTCCTTGTACAGTTCCTCTTGCTTCCCTGCTCCACCACAGGTCTCTTAATATGTCCACTCTCAGGGCCTTTTTCCACCTCTTTCCAGCTGAGTAAGGCTTGAAGTTGGGTGGAACTCCACTGTAACCTAACTGGTATTCTACTACAATACCGGCGCAGATGCTTCTCTGTGGCTCATTAGCTGGTACCTAAAGCTCTGATCCTGTGTGCGCACGGTGTCCCATTTCTTGACTTGAAATTCAATGACCATGAGGTAGGGTTTGTCAGAGGCCATCAGTATTGCTACATCTGGTAGAACATCTGATTATCTTTAGCTGAGAGACTGCAGGCATTCAGGGATGCCTTCTGCAGAAACAAACACTGACGTTATTAACACCAGACCTATGGAATACAGAGCCAAGGCTAAAGCTCATGCTGGAGTAGATTATAATAAAAAAACCAGACAAAAAACCAAACAAAAACCCCAACCCCCCCAACCAAACAATAGTCTTTGCTCTCCTTTTGTTTGTTTCAAAATGTGAGTAGGCTGGTTTTGTACTTTCAATTATATTATCCCATAATGCAAAATCCTTTCCTGTGCGTTCTCTTTCTGTTTTTAATCTTTAACTTCTATATCTTTCTCCCTTTTTCTCTAGTTCATATGTTCTTTTTCTCTAACTATTGTATTTGCCCAAATACAGAACAAGCCTGCATAGCAGGCAGCCTCTTGCCTTCCCACGGTCTAGCCTCACACCCTCACTTCCCAAGTCTGATCTGCCTGAGTCTGCTTTGCATTTCTAGATAGACGGGAGTTGGGTCCTGCTCAGGTGAACAACTCCAGATGCTCTGTAGAAAGCGGGGAGCCACTGACCATACCCTATGGGAGATGGTGTCTCCTGTTGCTTGCAGCAAATTCAGTGGCACTCAGGAGCTGCTGCTTCCAGAGGCACAAGCAAGATACTGAGTGTTCCCAAGCTGGATGGGAGTATCTGGTGAAGTTTGCAGCACCCGGTCTTGAGCCTGAATGTTAAGTGACATTCACACAGAGAGGTTGCTTTCTAAGCTAAATGACTTGAAAAGCCTAGTTGTACACAGGAGTATGGATACCTCAATAAAAACAAGTGACAGAGATCACAGGGTGAAGTGAAAGCTCGATAAAATATTTCAGGCTGCCTGCACAGTAAAGGGATGCGCGTATGCTGTTCCTGCTAGAAAAGAAGCTAACATCACATAAATCCAACATTTCTTTTTGCTTGCCTTAAATCAATGGGCTTGTGGTGCTATTCCTTAGAGTCAACAAACATGCCAGGAAAAATCTGTTTCCAAGCTGACTGCCCTTTCTCAGAACTGCCTGTAAGCGCCAGGGAGGATGGAAAGTGGGCTGCTGGGCTGCAGAGGTGCTTAAGGGAGGAGTTTGCTAGCAAAAGAGAATTGCAGAGTTTGAAGCATGGAGAGGCCTTCAGCTTTCCTAGAGTTCTTGCTAAAAATGTCTAATTCATTTAATGAGAAAAGCAATATCCTAAACCAAACAATCTAATCATCTTGTCTCTCCTCCTCTCCCAGTCATTTTTAATATAATGATGGAGACTGTGAGCACAATGTATTCTTATCCTGATGCTTTTTGCTTTAATGCTGGGTTGAAATACTGCTCTAAGGAAAGAAGAAAATATATGTCATTTGTGAACAAAGGCAATGCATGACTGAGATGGCCACACAAAGGTGCTACATTTTTGTAGTCTCAAGGAACTTCACAGAAACATTCTTTAATCTAGGAAAATGCTTTTACATAGTTAGTGAAACAGTCTTACTAGCAAGCTACTCTCCAAGGATCTCAGGTAACAACTAGAAGGTTTTTATATACACATACACAGCCTATATTCTGCCATAAGCGCTACAGAGAAACCTTGTGATTTTTACCTTGCTGCCACATTGTATAGTGCTTTACGGGAAAACCTTGGTAAGGAAGATGTACTTGAGAAATAGGCTTTCCCACCAGTGCCTGTCTGTCCCAAACATCTTCCTTCCTTACTGTAGCGTGTTCTCCTGCGTAGGAAAGCTGCTCAGAAATAGTTGCAAGTTTGTTCATCTTTACAGTAACGGAAGTCCTAATAAGAAGACACACCATCATTGCACACTGAACTTTGGAGATCAGCTCCTGGATCTGGTTTAGCCTATCCATGCATCTGCAGCCATGCTGATGGGCTCACCCAAGTTGTAGTGGCCCCATTATTTCTGTACTTGCCTTATATACTGCTGTGACTTCTGAGGGAAGGTGACACATGCTTATATGATCATCTCAGCTAACGCATTAGGGTGTTGATGATGCAGAAGTTTACTCTCATGAAGGGACTTATAGGGGCAGGATCTTTCTGCTGAGTTGAGAGATCCCAGAAAATCAAAGGCAGATCCTTTAAATCAGAGAAGGTATTAATACATTGTAGAATTCCACAGTGATGGGGTGGAAGAGAAGTGAGAAAATTGTGTGTTTATAGGAAGACCCTTGCAAAAAGAAGTTGCACCCCTTATTTTGTGAAAAAAATGGTATGCAAAATACTCAAAGCACATGCGTTGGATTTTTTAAGCCTTCTTTGACTTCTGTAAATTGCATTGCAAAGTAGTCTCCACTGTGCAGGTAATATCCCAACTTGAACAAAAGTTTGTTGGCCAAGGGGAAATGTCAAAATCCTGCAAACACATCATGCATCTGAAATGAATCCCAAAGTAGAAGAGATTAAATGCTGATATAAAAAAAAAAAAAAAAAAAGAGGTACTGGAGAAGTGGCAAATGGATGGATATGAAGGCTAAACCCTACATATCAAAGATAAAGGGAGTATAAATCCACTAAGATAGGATCAGAGAAACATTGGAGGAACAACTTGATATTCAGAGAATATGAAGTCTATCATTTTGGGTGAAATCTGTCCATGAAGAAGAGCCACCAGATCAATACCTGGCTCTGAGCCTGGTGTCACCAGCAGAATTTTGGTTTTTTTGATCGTGGGTCAATTTACACGACACCAGGCCTGCTGGCAACAGACAGGGTACACCTGTCTCAAAGGGGGAAAAGGATCTTTGCACAGGAGTTAGCAGGGCTCAGTGAAAGAGCTTTAAACTAGATTTGAAGGGGGAAGGGATAAAACCAAGTTTGCCCTGGGGTGAACACACTTGTCTAGAGACAAGCCTGGGGGCAGCATGCCAGTGTTTGAGGGATGGTGTGCTAGCAAGGTCCTTTGGTCTGCTGTCTCAGTGGAGGTAAGGGATGGAGGCCCATGCGGCAGCAAAGACGCAAGGGTTATTGATGTGTTAGAAAACACAGAAGTGCCTGAGAATGGTCATGTAGGAATCAGGGCTTCTGCCCCACAAAAAGGTGGTGGGATCAGTAGCCCAACTGAAGTGCATCTACACCAGTGCACGCAGCATAGGCAACAAACGGGAGGAGCTGGAAGCCATTGTGCAGCAGGAAAACTATGATATGGTTGCCATCACGGAAACATGGTGGGATGACTCGCACAACTGGAGTGCTGCAATGGATGGCCATAAACTCTTCCGAAGGGATAGGCAAGGAAGGAGAGGCAGGGGAGTAGCGCTGTATGTTAGGGAGTGTTTTGATCATCTAGAGTCTAATGATGGTGATGACAGGGAGGCTGAGGGGAGACTTTATCACTCTTTACAACTACCTGAAAGAAGGTTGTAGCTAGGTGGGTGTTGGTCTCTTCTCCCACGTAACAAGTGAAAGGACGAGAGGAAATGGCTTCAAGTTGCACCAGGGGAGGTTTAGATTGGATATTAGGAAACATTTCTTCACCAAAAGGGTTATCAAGCATTGGAACAGGCTGCTCAGGGAACTGGTTGAGTCACCATCCCTGGAGGTGTTCAAAGGACATGTAGATGTGGTGCTTAGGGACATGGTTTAGTGGTGGACTTGGTAGTGTGAGGTTAACAGTTGGACTCGATGATCTTAAGGGTCTTTTCCAACCTGAATGATTCTATGATTCTATTCTAAGATTCCATGATATTGGCTTACTATTCCTATGGAATTACACACAAGAGAAATGTCTTAATCTAAGTCCTTAAAGCAAAGATATTGCTGAACTGATGTGAGGCAGTACACACTGGCACTGATTTACCTGGACCGCTACCAGAACTACAGTCTTCACATTTTTAGGTCTTGGAATAAAATCCTACTTCATATCTCTGCCAGTATGTGCCAACATATTTTTGTCCTGTGCCTAGCTGTGTCTGGCTGTCACTACCAGCTTCGTTTATCAAGCACTTAAGTGTTCTACAAACAAAAAATAAAAAAAGCGGTATAATAGCTAGTTATTTTTCTTATTAATAATATGTTAGATCAGTTATAGCAAAAACTCAATGTTTATTGAACTGAAGGAACTGCATGACTGTAAATAGTTAAACACTTACTTCTTTCACAAACCACTGGCAAAAGGCAGGGCCAATCCACTCTCTTGCATGTATCCCACAGTCTATCCAGACAGCTTTCTTGTAGGGCCGTGATCTTTTACCTAACTTGAAGTGTGAATATTCATAGAAATATCAATAGGTCTCATGACATTAGTGAAACACAATAATGAGAAAATACTACAATGTTAGAAACACTAAACCATTTTGAATTTCCTCGTATAAAGGAACATGAATTTATTGTTTTCAAAGGTGCGGCCAAGATAATGATACGCAGGTATGCCAAGATAATGAAGCTGACCTATGGGAAAAAAATTACAGGAAAAGTGAGATCTGTCGATTTCTCTTTTATGAGGAATGATATCCTTAAATATCACATGGAGCAGGGTGAGGAAAAACAATGCTACATGAATAGCCTGATGCAGAATCAAAGTTTCAGAACTCTGCAACAGCAGGTGAAAAGAAAGTACAATAAAAGTAAAATTTTTTTTGCATCTTGCCGACACCCTCTAATTTGTGGTCCTAATAATGTGAGTTGAGAGTGCACAGCCCTGGAATTTTGTCAGTAGCTAAGGAGGAAGCATATGTGGCACGTGCTGAGAAGGACTCCAGAGTCCTCTGGGGCCCTTCTCCAGCACAACTGCTTTCCAAGTTGTCTGTAAACACAAAACTTTCCAATTCCCTTAAATCCAAATCCTGCTAATTGAACTTGTCCAGTAATCTATCTTCATGCATATCCAATCCAAGTAAACAGGATTTGGCTTTTAGTTTTCCAGCTTTTTTTTTTTTTTCTTCATTAAAGATGACATTGAGAGAGATACTTAGATCTTAGCAACTCATCCTTAGGAAACACTGTTAACCTGCGTCTCCAGTGTACATGCTATAACATAAGTAACAAAGTGTCTGTCCCCAATTCCAGATTTTAGTCTGATTAGTGACTATTTAATCTTTACCTTGAGTACAAACAGTGGTCTCCCTTCATAGGATGTTCCAACAGAGAACATGTGAACAAGATCTGAATGAGTTTTATTCAGATGATGCATCCAAGCCTGGATCTGCAAATACAGAAATAAAATTGTCGCTTCAATCTTTGTACTTCATGGGAAACAACTGTAACACATTTATTAATCTCAGCTCTCAGTCCTCTTTATGTTTTTGGATTTTCCTGTAGTTTTTTCTTTTTATGCCTTTTTTTTTTTTTTTGTTGGTTTGTTTTCACACTTTAATCATCATTGGGCTCTCATAGTTCTATTGCCAGTGGCTGGATGCAGCCTTCAGTCACATGGGATTTTTTTTCCCATTTTAATGTTGGCCACTACTGGAATGCATTAGCTGTCCATCGAAAATCTGGGGATGGGGCTAATCTGTCATTCCCACTAAATATTAATGGAATGAAGAAAGAAGGTCTCTCAGTCTGCCTGTCAGGATACAGAATGGCGAACAGATTGACCTGCAGGATTGAATGCTACCTGCAATATTTTTTTCACAGGCACCAGATCTTGTTGAGGTGCAGCACCCTCCATGCTCAACCTTGTGACTTTGTTTTGGTGCAGTTTGAAACCATGTATGTGAGCACACCGAAATCAGCAGAAATTATTTACCCCATTATCATCCAGGATAGTATCCCTTATACATAAATTTGTATCTAAGTGTTTTTAAGTCTTTGGGCCTCTTGTGCAAATACTTAAGCATTTGCTCACGTTGCTTACTTAAGTGACTCGGTGAGACTAATCACTCACTGAAATCTCTTATTCCATCAGAGTAAAAGACCTACTTTAAAAACAAAACTCAGAAGCTGTCAAAAATAGTTACATGTAAAGATAAGCCTTGAATATAAATATTAAAAAATATGTGTTTTCAAGAAGGTGCCTATTATTGAAGAAGAAACATTCAGAACAGTGCTGAAGATGAACAGGTAACCATAACTTGTACAGAGAGTGAAATCTTAGCCTTATTAAAAACAACAGTGTAGCGGATAAGAGGAACAATATGAATTTTCACGTACTTCTTCCAGGGAGTGATACACTTCGTAGTTATACCCAGAGACGGACCTTCGATTCCTATATGACCTCAGCCCAGTTTGGTTTTCTATTGCTTTCTGTAGGTCTGATATGAGAATCCTAGGTAAAAAAAGACAGCGGTATTGCTGAAAAACTGATAGAACACACAGGCTAAAGCAGAACAACAATCATCACATTTAGAAGTAGTACAGCAGGAGTTAAACCATCCCGACGTTATTTCTTGACAATAGAGTGCTTCAGGCTTATTTGAATATATGCTGCCAGATAAATACTCCAGCTGCTTTGAAATGTAACAGTGCCTTTAAAAAACACAATGAGCTTGTTAAGTGAATAACACAGAATGATGTAAATAAGGTAGCCAATGTGAAGAAGAAGCCACTTTCACTTGTTTATGGAGTAGCATTTGCTGTCTTCTTTTATAATCCCGTTATACTACATGATCATGGATCTTCAAAAACTGATTTCAAAACCATAAAAAAAAAAAATCTCCTTTTAGGCTTAGAAAAACATGCACATACTTTCTCTTGGGAGTTATTGTACCAGCGTGGAACTTTACTTATACCTACAAGTTGTAGAGGCAAAGCAAAAAAATGAAGAACTTGGTGGCATTATCTTTCTGTCTGAAACACAACAAACAACAAACAAACAAAAAATCTTGTGTGGTTTGTTGTTTACATCATCTACTCTGCAACAGTTGTTGCCAATTATTTTAAAATAACTCAGGACAAACATGAAACAATACTAAGTGAAAATTAAATATGCTTGCATAAAAAGTGAGAGGTTCTTTGCAGTAAGAGCAAAATGCAGAAACAGTGGTATAAGCTTAAAAGTTTCCCGTTTTATGGCAAAACCAAATAATGATATGAATATAAAAATATAATACAGAAAACATCTAAAAAGAATTATATTGAAGAAGTTGGAGCATCTATGCTCTTTCCATCACACCATGGCAGGAGCTGGGAATATTGTCACTGACATCAGTAAAAATGTCACTGTAAAACTGAGAGTCATCCTTGTATACCACCTTCTCCTAAAGCATGGCAATGTGTAATCACCATACCACTAATTCATCATTCCTGTAAAACAATGGTCACATTCAACCTTTTGAATCATTGCATTAGCTGCAATGATTGGAAAAAGATGGAAAGAAACTGCATTCACTCTGATCCTAACTCAACTGTGCAGCAGATACCTCAAAGATAATAGGTCTATCTACATATGATATCAAAGTAAAGGTTATCCTCATCTTCAAATGTATTAGTGAAGTAACTGTATAATTAGGAATTACATTGTTCTACACCAGCAGCTTTCATTAAGCAAACTAAGGGCTGATAGTCTTGACTTGCAAATTGCTGTACACTCCAAGACCAGTACTGTAAAGCATTTAAGCCTGTAGTTAGATTAAAGCAGTGGTTTTATTCAAGTCATTAGGACATCTGATATGTTAAAAAAATACTTGCCTGCTTTGCTGAATTCTGATTAGTGTAAGTACCTTCCAGGATCAGGCTCTCTTTGTTCACTTTTACAATAATAAATTTAACTTCACAACTCCTGATTGTTTATGTGTCTCTACTCCAAATGAGATTTGATAATCTTTCTTTACGCTTAAATGACTGTGTACTCTGTGTGCTTATAACACAAAGGCTCTTAAGTCCCTGAGGTCTGAATACAACCTAAGTGGCTTGGTTGTCAGAGAACTTACAACTGAGGCAATTTGGTGCAGTAAGAGTTTATCTGATGCCTAGCTTGTTTTCATGACCGTCTTCTCATCATAAAGTCAAACACTGGGACAGATAAGCCTGTCTTATAGGCAAGGGCTGGTCACCTTGCTCATTATTAGGGCTGCTTAATGCTTCCTGTCTTTCGAAATTTGTCATAATTTAGGCAAGCATCACTCTGTCCGGCTGAAGTTTTACATGGTGTTTGCCTCAGATTTTCCAGTTCCAAAAGGGATGTAGCAATAGTTGCAAATGGTGCCTCAAAAATGAAATAAAACAAAAATATTGTGAAAAACAGCCATGAGAAAAGGGTCTGCATGAAACCTTGCCTGGCACCTCAGCCCCTGGGCTGTGGAGCCGCGCTTCAGCTCAGGGCTGTGGTCCCCAGCCCAGCTGCGCCGTGGGCACGGCTGTGCCTGGCCGCCCCGCTCCTGCCGCTTCCCGACTATAGCTGTTGCTGCTCTCGTGGCGAGTCCTGCTGGCTCTTGTGGAGTTACAGATGTCAGGAGGCTTGTCAGGACAAAGCGCATGTTCGTCTGAGGCTTTGCAGGGTTTTGCTTCTGATGGCTGGGACCCAGCGGACAAGGATTCCAAAACAGGCAGTGAGGAGATGAAGAGCGAGAGCAAAGAAACAGTCTGGAGCTGACAAAATGCTGCCCAGCTTCCTTCTAAGTGCACACAACTTGTGCGTCAAATGCCAAAGAGGAAATTTTCCCTGTGGAAAATTAATGTAATGTTGTCCTAGTATTTGTAACACGTTGTTTCAGGTAGACTGCAGAAACCCTTCACTCCTGCAGTTCTTGCCCTTGCACACTCTGCTCTGCAAAGTAAGTAAAGGTCTTCAAGTACAGGGAGTGTTTATAACACATATAAAATGGCCTTCTGTCATTTCATTAAAGGTGATTACTGTGAGCAGGAACAGCAGCAGACGTGAATACAACTGCCGGGGCACAGTAATTAGGGGATATTTTTTGTATAAGCACAGGATAACAATTACAGAAATCCCAATCTCATTTTTAAACACAAACAAAACTGAAGCAGCGTTGAACCCACATGAAAGTCACTCTGAACTTCAGCCACCGGGCCTGCGTAATTAATTTCCTTATGTTTGTTTTTGTATTTTTAGAACGAAAAATTAATAAGAGACCATTGTTATAATAAGAATGGAATTTTGATAAGAGTACATATAATACACGGTTTGATTTGTGCCATCCTTTTCTGACTGAGAAGTAAGTATAAACAGCCTCACATAGAGCTTTATTCAGCAAAAGTTTCAGAATTCAAATAACTCATTAGTTGATTATTCAGACACTTAGGCATCTCACTGAAAAGGCTTTAACGACAACAACATTATTCTTGTCTAGTATATCATATTGATAAATATGAAATGATAAGTATACTCTGTCTTGAATGCTTTTAAGGAACGCTATAAATGATATGTGATCCTTAGCTTGTATTTGTTCTGTTTGACTTGCGTCGGGTCACGAGGAATGGAAAGTTATAAAAGAGAACTAGTACATTCCTTTATAATTCATGAGGAAGGCTTGCCTCTGTGTTTGCAGCACACTTGTAAACAAACCTAGCTCCTGTTAAATACAGAGGCAAAGCAGGCTGTAGAATTAGTAATTACCATCCCTCCCTTAACAGATATGATTTCATATACATTGAAAACACTTCAGCTTGACTCCAAAGGAGGACATTTAATTAAAACTGCCTGCCTGTGGGAGATTTTCTGTTCTCCCATTAAAATGGTTGTTTTCTTGGCAATGTCTAGCTGTCTGCCAGTCTAATTGCTATGATGTGGAACGTATTTTTCAAGTGCACTTGGTGTGGCAGATGCAGACCTGCCTTAGAGGCCAGATCTCCGGAGCGAGGCAGAGAAAAGTGAAGCACAGGCTTACGTGTACTGGATGTTTGCTTGCTGGAGGTAGGGCAGCAGACTTCGGGATGTGTTCTGGGGTACTCGCACGTCGGTGACCATACCTTCAACGATGTGGAAGGGGCTGCTGGGCTGCCACAGGTCCACCTGTAGTGCAGGAACCAACCTGTAATTCATATGCATTCAGTGTAGGTGGGGAAATCCAGGAGACGGGACGCTTGAAGCTATGTAGGCAAGCACTCTAGGCATGGTATAGACAATAAAAATCTATTGGCTGGTCCAGCTCTATGCTAATGGAGAAGATTTTGAGGAATGATTGCATCCAGCTTACCACAACTCTCATGGGAGATTTGCCAATGGGAAGAGAGAAGGGTCTCAGGAATGTGCCTCCTGAAACAGCTCGAAACAAAAGCTACCTCCAACTTCAAGCGCCTCATCAGACTACCATACATTCCCTATTTATTAGCTCCTACGGAATCCGTGAGTCTTTTATTTCACAAGGTATTTTCTATGTTCACTAAGGCAGCAAAAGAGAAGAACGCTCAAGAGAGGTAGAAAACATAGCATATACCAGTGTTGTTTGCAAAGTGTACCCAAGTTTTTATCTTGACAATAAGCAGATCAGAGGTCAGTAACAGAAGGTCACCAATACTATGAAGGAAGCTGTGATCTACCCAATGATTTTACATGAGACACCAAAATAACAGGATTAAGATAATAAAATGATTACAAACTTGTAAAAAACGATAGCTACTAAATGATACCACATTATTAATGTGATATCTATATCTGCGCACACCTAAGGGATGCTTCTTGTCCATTTTTACTTTCTTTTGTTGCCAAATCTGAAATACACTTGGAACTTTAGCCCAGAACATGAATTTTCAAGAAAGCAACAGGGATTTGAAACTCAATGTTCTGCACCTGGTAGCAAAATGGTTTTGTGCTACTCAGCTGCACCAACAACAGATGCACATACTCTCCAACAGAGGTGAGAACAGTTCCTCCTCTGCCAGTGTGAGGACAGTGGCGAGAACACAAGTCAACAAACCTCTTCCCAGAGCTCCTGGGTAGTCACAGGAGACTATGGAAAGGAGTTTCAACAACAGCCTCTGTGTCAATGTGACAAATATACATGTCAAGTTCCACAGGCCTTAAAAATATGTTATGTTTGTGAGCTGAATACAAAGAGGGGAACTGATAGGGACTACCATGTCCACACGTTTCTTAAAGAGAATTTAAAAAGAATTAATACTTGATAAACATCTTTTGAAGTCTACTGCAATCAGCTGTGCCAGGCTGCATTGATAAAAGTCATGGACAGAGCTCATGAGTGTCCCTTGCCTTACTTGCTTTCCAGGTTTCTAAGGTTTTTATAATTTATATTTTAAAAGCTCCTGACTTCTATGCCATACAAGCAATTTTGGAAATATCTAATGCATTTCACCTTGACATGAACCTTGTTTGAGAAGACAACAGGGGTTTAGTTCCCACCATTTCTCAAATGGCCCCAAATAAGAATATTCCGATTACCAAGAAGGCATCTGACGCTGAACCTGATGCCACTCCTTCAAGCAGTAGCAACTTCAGTCCAGTTAATCCAATTAAATGCCTGCTACTTTGGAAGGAGAAAAACTGAAACACAGGGGCAGCCTTTTCTATTCCTGCCAAAACCACTCTTTGTTTCATGCTGCCACAATATGGTCTATGGATCTGTGTGATAGTGGTGAGTGGGCACAGCATCTTTTGAAGTCTAACACCGGGACTGGCAAAGTTCACAAGGCCTGTGAAGCTGACAGCAGCTATGACAGATGGTCAGTAGAAACCAAACTCATGAATTAAATGGTGCTAAATGCTGCTTATAAATAAAGATCCTCTCACTGCGCTAACACCTTATGTTTGTTAGTTTATCTATCTTTCGTATTTTGATTAATTATAGGCATCCAGTGAAATTTCCCCCTAATTCAACATGGTTGATTTCACACATGGTTAATTAGGAATGTGTATTTGACTTAAGATTTATCCCTAAAAATACACGTCACAGAGGGTACATTTGTTGCTCTTGGAGTAACAGTGTACCCATCAGCTCAGCTTGAGCCATCTTTATAAAAATAACAACAAATTGTTATACACAAGCTAAGAGCAACTGAAGTGAAATGTCTCCTGGCCAAGTGCAATATCTAAGCACACAAAACTGGAAAGAGAAGTTACAAAAATGAAAAAAAAGAAATAAAATTGAGATACACCTGAAGCTTGTTGCTGTTCTTTATAGTTACTCAGGATTAATTTTGGTGCATTTCTCCATCATCATGGAGGGGACAAACCAACCAATTTTCACACTATTGGTTACAACACCACCGAGCTTTCTAATCTCTGAGGTATTCTAATTGTCCCTCGCATTACTGGCTGCAAAGGAGTGACAAAAGCAGAAGCAACCTTCTTTTAACTACGGAACCAGCGGTATATTGCACACCACTATCCTCTTCTGGCAAAAATGCAGTATTTCATTGCTGGCATTGTCCTGGAAGTGAGACAAAAAAAAATCCCATTTTTAGCATGCAAATTCAGCTCAATTCCCTATTTGGGTAATTTGGTTTCATTTGGCTCCCACTTCTCATCCTTTGCAATGTAAACAAAGCATTCAGTGCTCATCTGGGAGATGTTACCTGTGCTGTCCAGGGCACCACTTCAACTGCTGACTTGAATTTGCTTTACAAAACATGTAACAGGAAACACATTTCTCCAACAGACATCTTATTTATATTACAACTTTCAGCTTGTCCTTGGCGTGACATGGAAACAGCGCATGAAAGCTGACAAACAGAAGATGAATTTCACAGCTGGCATGTTTGGACTGAACAAGTCCAACTATCCCTTACTCACTGTCAACTTTAGGACACTTCATCACTGCATCTCCCATGGATACTGAGTGCTCCATCGGAGCCATCACTCTTCTTTCAGCATCATTCCTCTGGCAAGCATGCCTTGGATTTCCATGCTGGGCTCCGCTGGCTAGCAAGTGGTAGTGATATTAATTTTCTCCTATCCTCTTTACTATCTGCGATGGGGTGTTGTTATCCCCACAGATTACACATTAGCTATTAAATAGTATTATGGACGGTGTACCAGTCAGTGCCAAAAGACATTTACTTGTGGGTGGTGGGATTTGCTAGGTGGGGGGGAAGATTCTCCAGCTACAAAACGAACAGATGCAGAAATCCTACAGAACCCTCTGAACACACAGCCAAATATTTGAACCTCAAAATTCACCTGGTATCTTGAGGCTAGAGGAAAAGAGAGATGCTTTAGAGTATGTCTGCAAACCTAAACATTCTCATCTCCTTTGCAGAACTCTCTCCTTTGCACATCTTTTCCTATTTGTTCAGGCAGCAGGTTGCCTTTAGAGGATCTTGGGATGTTTTAAGCCTCTGGACAATAAGCAGAGCCCAGGCAGGATTTTTCCGAAGGCTCAGACTTGGGACCTGGAGACTAATTACTTGGCACCTGCTGCTGCAAGGTGTGACTCCGGGTACCTGTTCTCAGGGACAGTGGTGGCTCCACAGATGCCCAGCAAATGCTCTTTCCCAAAGTCTCACTGGAGGCACAAGCATCCTGACTTGCCTTCTATGAGAAGAAATGGTATGTAAAAGCATACAGACAGCTCCCTTTCCCAGAGGATTTAAACACATTATTGCTTTATCTAACAAAGAAGGTATAAGAGATTATTAATTGTGACTACATAGTAGTATTCTTTTTTAACTGCACATTCTTTTTTCAACCTCACCCATGCAAGTCCCTGGGATTCAACTTGTGCTTAGGAAAGCCAGCACTCTTTGGGTTTCCTTGTAGGCAGTTTCTCTTTAAATTGAGGTGTTAAAGACAGCTCAAGAGTATAAATGTATCAGCTCTTACCTGGACACCTTCCAAGCTACAGCAACCCTGAACTCATTAGTCTTGTCTCTAGCTTCTGGTCAGTATGGTGATGAAAAGTCAGCACAAGGAAAAGGGACAAATATTTTTAAAAGATTTGGGTGCTGAGCTAAGAGAATTCAGAATTTCTTCCAAAATTAAAAAAGATGCAGATAATTTTCCAAGAATACAAACATTTCATTGGTACAATCCTACATATCACAAATGGTGTACATACAGCTCTGTTGCCCTGCCAAGACAGAAACCAGAGCAGGGAGTTTTTTTCTTCACTAGTTCCAGGTCTTCCTCCAGCTCATTCTGTGCCTGTGGAAAGGGAGCCCGAGAAGAAAGGAGTCTCTTTGCTTTTCCCCAGGAACACACTCATGGCTGCATAAATCCCACAGTCCTTTTTTTCATTCAAGTCACTGAAAGAAATCCCCAGCTTCTTTAGACCACAGGGCCTAGTCTGGCTCATACTTTGTAACTAAAGTCATTTTCTCAGGCAGTAGCCTCCAGTTGTTCCTCACTACCCTTTCGTAAACAAGTGTTTAATTTCTTCTTCCATTTAGCCTGAAAAGAAGATGCTTAGCGCTCTCATCAGGTCTGCGATTGTGTATTGATCAAGAGATGACTGATGCTTGTCATTGAAAATAACTAGAATAAATCTGCCATAATTTACATTTAGTATCTGGACAAAATTGTTTGTATGATTTATCTGTGTTACACCCCATGAAGACAGTAATTTTGTTATGCTTTATGACCTAGAAATTCCAGTTTTTATACTTACTGAGTTGTATACAGCAATACATGTGCCAAAGCTGGCCTTGTCCTTAACATCACCATCAACAGCTTTCTTTGAGAAATGCTGTCAACTGTATAGTTCAGAACATAATTATTGTTATGATGCCATCAGTTGAAATGGCTTGGCATTTCTGAGCCTCCTGTATAAAGGAATGTGCAGTCAGTAGTGCAAGCAGTGATGCCCTTTGCTCATGGGCTCTATCAGCCTATTGTGGGCTCTCTCAGGATGTATGGGTTTTCCATTTACATCCATGTGCTCATGTATAGACACATAAACACCCTAACCAGTCCTGAAACTCATGTTTCCAATTAGAAATCTGATAGCAGAAGGTAGGGAATAGAAGTAGAAACTGCTCTAGTCTCACTGATGCTGTCAGAGGTCTGACTATCAGAGGCTTCATCATGTAACACACAAGAAACATAGACACCTGTATGTATGTACACAAACACCTCTCGCACACACCTATGTAGTGCGCAACAGAATTTTAGGCTTCTGTTGGTACCTTTGCAAAGAAAGAATGAAGGAAGAATGACTCCTGTTGACTCTGACACTGGTGGATAATTATAGCTGTGCTGTAGTTCACCTGGAGAGAGTAGAACTGCTGCTCTCTAATGTCTTCACCCTTGCAAGTATTTTCAGGATCAGGACTGATTTCATCCTCACTTGCTCCTGCCAATTAAGGAACTTATTTGACAGTCCTGACTGCAGATCTCCTTCAGCTGCCCTTCATGTGTAGCAAAATGGTCCAGTGGCAATTAAGTGTGGGATTCCCTGTGCTTTCTAGAAGGACTTACGAGGTAGTCCTAGTTGCTGGTGCAAAGTAATTTAAGTTTCTGATTGAGCACACTAGACATTTAATTGGCTCTAACTTTTCAGTATTTATTTGCTTTTCAGTGAGGCTGGTAAGAATAATTGTGCCAATAAATTGGGATTGATTCACGGGATTGCAGCAGCCATAACACTAGCAGGAACAGAATGCGAACAATGCACAGCTTGAAGTTTTGAGTTTTGCAGATCTTTATGGAACTATAACACAGTAATGATCTTGCCACTCTAGTTACACTGGTATAATTTTACACTGGGCTCTACAGTGCAGAAAAGAACTCGTAGGCTATTCCTCAAGAGAGTCACTGAGGAAAAACTCATACACAATTATATGGTAATTGAATATCCGTTCTTACAAGTACAGATGCCACTGGACTAAGTATATTTGAAAGACGTGAAACAGTCTTTAACAGACTCGTTAAAAAACCCCAACCAAACCCCTATTTTCTTTCTTATTAAACTATTTATGGCTTGTTTCATTTTGTAGTTGTTGCTGCACTGCATAAGAATCAGAATAGTAACCCCTGAGTCTGATCCTACTCCCACCGGGGCTGTGCTGATGACTTTGTTGAGCTCAGGCTCAGGCTTCCTCACCAGTAAAAGAGGAAGCAGATTCCTCCCATCTCAGAAAGTCCAGGCTTTCTGCATGTTGTGAGAACAATACACTCACTACCTGGGCTCTCCCATTCTATCTTGCATCTTCCTACTAAAGTTTGCCTGGAACAACATTTTCCTTTTGGGCCTGGCAAGTGGTTTACAGACACATACTCTGATATATTGATGAATAACCTCTGTTGTCACTTGATGCTCCCTGTGTACCTGAAACATTGTATGCATATCTGACTGGAATCCTAACTGTGAGTTATGGTAAAATCTGGACTGATGACTAAAGCATCTGGCTATGTAGATATATTTGCTGTACATGCAAAGTAAAATGCACAGAGCCCTGGCTACTGAGCTAATTCTTTCCTTCCACAAAGTAGGAATAGCTCCATTTGGGCTGACAGGCTTTCTTGCTGAATTTTCAGACGGACTTTTGTTCTCTGAAGCTTTTTTCAGCATTTGCCCAGGGAGCTGTAAACTATCAGATTTATAGCCAAGTGATCCTTTTCCCCTATGAGATATTTTTCTGATTCCCTGAACTGCAATGACAGGATCAATTCAGGGATTACAATGGATAAGCAGCTGCGTAGGGGCTAGAAAACAAACAAAAGGGAATGGAGTTGTGGCTTCAAGGCTTGCTACGCTGGCTCCTCCCAATGTTAAAGAAGTGCCTGGCTGTGCCCAGGAATTTCTTTTGTAAAAGCTACTGAAGAATGAGTGGTCTAACTCTATTAAGCCAGGAATGTTCACAGAGCAGTAGCTTCTTTGCTACCTATACAAACAGCCCTGGTCCCAGTAAGGCGTATGCAATAGAAGTGCTTGTAGACCACTGATGGAGTAGAAGTTATCAGTCAAGGCTCCAATGAAGTAGCGCTTCAAAAATAATGCTTACAAAGGAAAATTCCAGAGCAGATAAACAGAATCTGCTGGGTCTGAGGACCTGAGCAAATCCCGGTTTCTTTGCAAAGCACTTGGGAATGTGACATTTGTTTCTGTCAGTCAGGTCCAACCGACTTAAAACCATGAAAGGGCTCATATATAAGCAACAGGCTCCTCAAATTGTCTCCTAAACAAGAAAGAGCAGGAGACAATAGCCAGTCATTGGGGAGTTATATGAGGCAGGGGGACAACAGATGGACAAGAGGAGCCCTAGGGCACACAGAGTGGGCAGTTCTGTAATACTCGGGTCACTGTGGTACTATCATCCTAAATATTTCTCTTTCATTTGTTGATTACTGTAATAATTTGCAAATTATTAGTGTGGAACAGTGAATCTGCAAAAAGGTATTTCTGGTCTTAAACACTGGGTCAGGAAGAAAGATTTGTACCATACCTATAAAAAGAGATAGTATTTATAAAAGCAAAGACTGCAGCAGAACATCTCAAAATTAAGATCGATGCCTGTGACTGCATTAGAGCAGCAGCCAATCTAAAGACTGTGAGAGTGATCTATAGCTAGAAAAATAAATAACTCCATGAATTTGTACTTGAATTGCTAAAGAATTTGCTGCATTTTAGTCTATCAGAACCATATGAAAATGTTCCTCAACACTGCTATGCAACACACTTGTCATCTTATGTGAAAGTCAGAGAAGGATCTCCACCATCATTTATCCCTGTCATACTCACCGTCGTATCTGCTCCAGTGGTCTTTGGCACAGGGACTGTTCAAAAGGTGTTCAAGGGTGTGGGGTGGTGCTGCTGGTGGGAAGCAGTTACCAGGTTCTTATTTGTTTTGCCACAGAACTGAAAGAAACTTGATGTAGGAACATGCTGGAGACAAGAGATACATCCTGCTGTATACATTCAGATGGCATCTCCCAGCTGCTACTACCTTTGTCACTTAGTGAAAACCAGAAACTGGCATCTCCTGCTTTGAAAAAGAGCACGACTCTCTGTTCCCCACCTGCCTCATTTCTTATGACCTCAGACACATACTGCCCTAAGAAACAGTTGCATACATGGCAGTGCACAATGTGTAAGAGCTTTCTGAGAACTTGCTCTGGAGAGATGGTGGTACCGTGGTCCTAGAGTGGGGGGGCTGGCAGGGGGAGTGCAGGGGACCCTGCTCTGCCTGGCTGGGGCAAGAGCGGTTGGGGTCAGAGCCACCTCCTGCTGCTTTGCAGGCTGGGATGGTGGCTGACTGGACTCAGTACATTTAGGCTTTATTTTTGCTTTGTTACTGTGGATGAGTTTATTGGTTGAGTAACAAGTTTAAACAACTTCACAGAACTCACAGCAGACAAATTTTAATCTGCAGGGGTGGCTATTTTTACTGGCAGTGCAGGTCTACACGCTATGTTCACCCCATCAGGGCAAAAAGCAATATTTTGTCACCTGCAAGTTAATAGAACCAGCCAATGAAGGAATCAATTTATAATAATGATTAATAACAAAGCACTGTGGGCAATGGAGCTACAGACCAAAACTAATTTGTAGAAATTACTCAGCAAGTGATTATGACTAATGTGATTTGCCTTTGGGCAATTCATGAACCAGAAGTTAAATGTGGGAATGAAACATTCATTATCCATTATTCACTCAGTGTAGGCAACGGCATTTGTACTGTAGCACAGCCTATACACTTCAGGCAGGTTTCAAGGGTTTATTACACAAAGCATTATATGGACTTCTTTTCTTCTTAAAAAAACAAGGGGCAAATGTCCCTCCTAAGGAGCTCCAGATGCCAAGTTTAAAAAGTCTAAAGGGACTACACCTTCTCTAAAAGTGTATGAGTTAACCTTACAGCTCAGGTATTGGTAGAAGAGCAGTCCCGAGATCAGAAGGTTTCCATGTGGACTAGGCCCCTGAGTAGTCATCCAACTTCTTCTGCGAGTTTTGTTGCTTATGCTGTGGCTAGGCTGCTGCTGCTGCCCAAGTTAATTACTGGGGGCATATTCTAAGATACTTCAAATACATCAAGACACAGCCAGTTCCAGGATGATCCTTCAAGGATGTCCCAGTGTAGGTTTCTGTAAATGTTTCATCCTTTAAAGGGATGGCCCTTGCAACCTGCTGACTTCTATAGCACTGGCTTCAGTGTGGCAGAAGGCAAAGCTCTCCCCACTTCCCACTGCCCTGGTGTTTCTTTCTGAAAGAAAGCAGCTAAAGCAGACTGTAAATGACAAAATCTACTCAGGAAATATCAGTGGTAAGGACAGTCATTAAGAAACAGGCAGACAAAACAAAATGTGTGAAACATTGCCACTCTTTCCAGTGCCCCTTTATTTTCTTCCTGATTGTTTTCCCTTTGTCCAAATCAGTGGGCAATAAGAAGGGGTATCTTTGCATTTACTCTATTCTCTGCCTAACACCAAAATACACTGCTTTGTATTGTACCATCATGCCAATTTTCTCAGCCTTCTTTGTGATAAAGCCCTTCAGAAGGATATACTCATTTGAGAAATGAGTTTTCCTTTTAATTCTTTGGATTATGAAAGACAGGCCAGAGGCAAAGGCTAAGTGACTCCGCCTTACAAATGTAGATTTTAAAGGCAGAAGGAAATGGCTGGAATAAACGCAGCACACCGTGAGTCTATCCTAAAGCTCCCTCCACCAGATACAGTGAGGAGGGAGCCTGGGACAGAAGGGATTGTTTTCTCTTTCCCTTGCCAGCATAGATGGTCTGTTGTATGCAAGGAAATCCTGCAAGAAGAAAACGATCCGTTTGTGCAGAATCTACTCTGCGTTTGCCCTGTCCTGGCAATTTATTCAAAACATTTAAGTTGTTCATGGATCACACTGCGGGCAAACTGGGCTCCCCAAACTTAACTTTTGCACTGCAATTTCTGTATTTCTTTGGGTTGACTAATGGGGACTAATCCGGATATCACTAGAGAGCATAACTTTTGGTACCTTTGAAATATACCTCCTCTCTAATAGACCAACTTGCCAGGGTAGAGAAACGTGTCTGAATCTAAACCCAAGTGCAGGTATCCTTCTCACTTCGAGAATGAAAGTGATGTAACTTTTATTTTCACTGGCTTTTCTTGTTCTTCTAATACTGACAGTGGTGGAGAATAATATCAGGCCGTATCATAACTCAGGTTGAAGTCTTCAAATGGCTTTAAATAAAACATTAGCATTCTTCAATAGACCAACTACTTGCAGTTAATCCCGAAATACTTTCTCTGAAAAAAAAAGTGAAATTGATGCTATTTGATGGTTATTTAAGTACAAAACTGTTGTGTTGTGAAAGGATCTTGGTTCCAGCTTTATTTTTCCCTTGAGGAACAGAACATGTGAGTAATATGACAGGTTGGTATTAATTTACTGCTCAAACCAAAATGGATTTGAAGGAGATGTGTCTTCAACCAATTCTGGTTTTGTGACTCTAAAAATCCAAAGTGCAGCACTTGTAATTATAGTAATTTGTGTATATCTGTTGACCCTCCATTCATATCTCTGTTGTTTCTCAGGCATACTGTGTTAAGACAGCAACAGGACTGTATCTGGGCTTTGTTTGTGGCTTATTTTGCACTACTGGGGTTTTTTTGTTGCACTGTCTTCTATTTTCTCCTGAGCACATCATCAGCATTGTGCTTGAAGACTCATGTTTAAAAAATTGAATGTAAGTCAGTCCACTGTCGGTTAAGTTTCCAACTCTGGAAGTCTGGGCATGGGGGAAGAGCAGGGGAGACTGACATGGAGACTTAAAAAATTGCACAACTCTAAATACATGGTTCTTCAGAGGAGTTGATGTCTTGCAGCCACTACTGACTTTTGCTGGTATCGTGAGTACCTGGCACTTCTAAGAAGTGTCATTGTTGATCCACCCCTTCATAAGTGAGTAACTTGAGATTTTTTTTTTTTTTTAAAGATAATGATAAGTAAATGTTAAACATATCCATTACTTGTTAGCCCCCCGGGTGTCTCTGTCTGACCCAATGTAGATGGGCAGTGAAGCAGCTGCAGATGGAAGGGCTGTAAGACCTGAAATGCAGTGAAACCCAGCCTGTTTTCATGAAAATGGGTGTCAAAACTCTCTCTCTTTTTTCAGTCTTCCCTTCAACCTCCTCAGCTTACTACCTCATCAGAATCAATCACTTTCTAATTAACTAGTCAGATTCCGATGCAGTTTGCCAAACTTTTATTATCCTGCTCTCAGAGTTATAGCATGCAATTATTTATTCAGGTTTCTACTGCTCCCGCTTTGATGGCGTTGGGTGAAGGAATCTCTTTCTGGGAGCCTAAGGGAGCTCTGTAATGAGAAACAGTTGCAGGAAGGTGAGTAACCCGTTTGCTTTGCAGGGTTTGCAACATGAGGAGAAAGGAAAAAACACATGTGCTCCCTCTTTATGTCCCAGCATCCAGGGGGAAGAAATTAATGCAAAAACCAGCTTCCACATGTATTTCTTGGGTTTATGGTTAGCTTTTTTTTCCTAATTGGGAGTAAAACAATTATCCTTTTTGGGGTATTACAGTAACATTCACATTTAAGGGTCAGCTCCTTAGTAAGCACTGCAGAAACAAATAAAGACAATAGTCTTTAGGAGAGTTGGGCATTACAGTACAAAGTATTGTACAGCATTGCTACACTGTATAATACATAGCATTGCGACACTGCCTCTGCTGAACATCGGAATTCCTCATGCAACGTGTGCGCAGGTTGGATGTCTTGAGAATGGGATTTAGACAAGACAGCATCTTGAGTGGGGAACTAACTGAACATATCGTTAAGAAACACAGAGGTAATGAAGACAGCCTCAGCCTTCCTACTTAAAGCTAGTAAGGCATCAATGTCTTGACTGCTGGACCATTCGCAGCAGTAAGCCTTCTCCTGGGCTGAGGTACCTAAGGTAGCTCTGTCCACTTCCTTAAAAAACAGTAGCAAGAAAGCTTCATCGTAACTGAAAGATGGAATGCTTCTCAGGAGGGTGCAAGAACTCTTCTAAGATCTTAATTTTGTTTGATTTGGTATGCAGACTGAGATTTGATTTACTTGTATCCCAGATGTTAACTATGGACTAGAAAATTACATGTACCTTCATTCTTTGCCTCAGTGAGAACACAATCATTTACATGAGGTTTCGACAATGGAGACAGAGATACATCGCAGACTGCCTAATAGTTTGCTGCAGTTGAAGGCAGTGAGCAGCCCAGAGGTTTTGCCCATGCTCCCATCACTTTGGTACCACTGGTGTTCTGCTGTGACCCAAAACTGTATGTCACAGGACTGCCAAAGTTATCAACGTGTTCCTTTGTCTATGCCCATGCAGCTTTTTCAGCCAGACACAAGCGAAGGCTTGAGTTTGCTGTGCCAAATGACTTTAGCTTGTGCCCATACTGCCTGTAAGGCTGCCCATCAAACTTCTTTGCCTTCATAGGTACAGGGAGAAGTCAACTGTTGCCCACCAGGCTCAAGCAGAGTATGAGCTAACACAGGGGAAGACGCAGAGCCTGGGACTCGTGTTCAACTCCTGGAACAAACTCTACAGCAATCATGTTCTTGCTTCCCTGGTTCTGCTCTAGTTAGGCTGTGTTTTGGAGACAATATGAGGCTTGTCCCTCCCCCAGTGCCTGAGGGCAGCACATGTGCATGGTGCAGTCCTTTCGATGCTGTCACAGGGGCCAGAGACCTGGCTTAGAGGTACTCCCCATCCTCCTCTGAGATAATGGGCCACACTGCTGTGGAAAGACTGCCTGTGCCTTCATTACGTGTGCCGGCAAAGCAGCACGCTGTAGAGTGCTCTTGTGCTGCACTTCTACAGTGACACCACTGCTTTTCATTTATATCTGCAGAAAAAGGCCAGGGAAGAAAGTTTTTGGCTTGCTAGTGAGTCTTGTAGACACTCTCTCAACTGCCTTACAAAATTATTCTGCCAGAGCAATTCTCAAACTGAAGCCACTTACTTTTTCCTATTCCTGTGTGTGTTCACATCTTGAATTAACTCAGTGTTTTAAATAAAACCATCAGCCAGATAATGAAGCATGCAACTATGTATGCTAGCAAGAAGTGGAAGAGCAAAAAAAGCAAATTTGCAAGCATGGCACCTATATTATTTTAAGGCAGTAAATGTTTCTTGTTACAATTGTCAGGCATGATGAATCTAATTCCTATGCTATTTTATTGGGAAATCAGGAATTTAATGGGCAAAGGCTGCTTTCCAGAGTATAAAATACCTTGAAGTAAAGTGCCAAGTGAAAGGCATGCCAGTTAACCCACTACAGTCTTCAACAAAGATCAGAAAAAGAAGATGAAAATCAAACTCACCTTAAGCCTGTTAAATGCAGCCCTCAGGATCTGCGTTTCCCTCTCGCTCTCAGGAACAACTCGTATCACTTTATCACTGCCAATAACAGAACATTGAATTGACACTTTAAGGGTCTTTGCAGCAATGCAATTCAACAGTAAATAGGTTCAGATAGCTACCATACTTGTGCTCTTTTTCAGCATCTGCAAATTGTCAGATGAACTGGAGCTCTGCTTCTACACTTGCTCCCTGGATTATGGACTTCCATAGAAATGATTTGCTCTTTACAGATTATGGTGTCAGCTTGACCCTCCATTTCCATGGAAATGCTTTTGTTCATTCTTTCTAATTTAAGCCATTCAGGCTGACATCTTCCATACTGAGTATCTGCCTCAGATCAAAACAATTTATTTTTTTTGCCAAAACAAATAATCTGTTTATGAAGACAAGATTAGGTAAAATACATTGCTTTTTTATGTTTAAACATTTAATGGGCTTTGAAGCTTTGAAGAGTCCAATGTTCTCATGCGTTAAAGAGGGGACTTCACTTTAGAAGAGAGGTGACCTTCATATCAGGGGCATGCCTTTTGCTTTATCCTTTAAAGCTTGTACAAATTTTGTGAAGTAAATAGCTGTTCATACATGGTCAAAAGCTTCTAAATAATAGCAGCTCGTTTTATGCACTTTCTTTAGCAGATCTCAGTAAACATAACTTTGCAAACAGGCAAAAAGAAACTGAATAGCTGTCCATTCAATGACCAGCATCCATGTCATGAACTATGAGAGGCTGGTGACTGTAGAAAACATAGGGGCCTATCATGTAACTAAGACATCATCATCATAATCCATACAGAAGAGGGCTGAAATAAAATTGCATGGCCAATGCTAATTCCAGAATTTTCCTACATTTTGAGTTTTTGAATTTGTACTGTTGATAATCAGTACTTTTGCTCTTCCAAGACACCTTGGAGGTCATGCATATCTTTATTTCTACAATTCCATCCACTAGGCAGAACCCCCTTTTAAAAAATTTCTTTACCTTCCATTTCCTCATTATGTGGGAATGTTATGCAGTACATTTCCCTTGACATTGAGAGAAGTTTGTCCCTTAAATATATTGTGAACTCTCCTACTTTCCTGAAGCTTCCGAGTCTGCTCAGAAGATATTTGGCCAACTAGAAGCAACACTGGTGAGTGTGCATTTGCTGGCCCCACTTTTTTAGGAAGACTCCCAAGCTGCTGCTGTTCTCAGCAAGCAGGCACCAGGTCTTGCCTTTGGTGTACGGCAGCTACAGCTCTGGTAGGACTCACCTTTGTTGTAAGAATCCTTAACGCATATATAGGTAAGCATTAAATACTGTCAGTATGTGGTTCAGAAGAATGCACTGGTCATTGGGTTCAGTACTACTAATAAATACTGAATTTTGAAATGGCTGACTCCACCTCTTTCTGGCAGTCATTTTCCCTTCCCTCATTCTTCTTTAGTCTTTTCTCTCCAGTCAACATCTGCTCCCCTTGGTTAGCCTCTGATCCTTCTTTCTGTATGAGCTCTTCAGTTTTGGTTCTCACTCCTGCTGAGCTTTCCCTGTAGACAGGTCTCTAGCCTTAAAACTCCCAAGTCTTCCAACAGCTTCATGGGTCCAGTTAGACTCCAGATTATGGCTGCAATAACACTGATGTACCCAGAGATGTGGACCTCAGTCCATTCTGCTTGGATGCTGTTGACCTTACTTCACAAATGGTCTATGCCTAAGAAGGAAGATTCTTGAAAGCATTCTTGTTATAATTTGGCAGCTCTAAAATTTTAGGGGAAATGACTATGCTTCCAAGCCAAGTTTAACCTCCTGTATAGGAATGTACACAGAAAGGAATAAGCCTCTTAGAGTACTACAACTGCTGCATCTTTTCAAGGAAAATAGATGCTTTTAATTTATCATACATACAACAGTAATATTCTTTCCCATTACTCATTTCTTTCAGAGTAGTAAATTGCTGTTAAGAGGAAATGAGTAAAAAGAAGCTATGGTTACCCAGGACATGTGAAGGTGAAGTAACTAATAAAGATTCATTGACATTTCTGGAAGGATTGGGACAACTGACATATAAAACCCAGATTTTAATGAAATAAGTAGCTAGGCATGTGTTACGCAGCTGTAATGGAATTTCGAAGGAATGGTTATCACTTAGGTACGGTCTTGAATTAATACACATCACTCTAAACTGTCTTGGATTAGCTCAGTAACTCTGTCATTTCCAATGTGACGAAAGACCTGCCTTAAAGAGGAAAATCCTGGTGCTGTGACAGATTGATCACTTGACACATTGTTGAGAAATGCCTCAAGCTGTGGCTGGGTCTGCTGCTAGAGAGCTCATAACAAGCAGTTTAGCATACCTGGTACTGTTAGTATTTTATGAAAAGACAGTTAAGCCATTATGACAAGGCAGTTTCATTTTTTGTGCATGCAAGATGCAGGAATACACTGAATTCCTGAGAACTGTTTGCTGACACCCACTTCTGTAGGCAGCTAGCCAGTGGATAATCATGTGTTCTTCAGAAAAGCACAGATACCAAATCCAGCTTTACTCCTGATATCTGCCAGTCAAAGAACATAGTCCTAAGGTTATTTTTTTAGCTTTACAGCTTTCCTAGTTACATTTCATACTAAAGAAATCAATTACCTTAAACACTGCACAGTTCCCACTGAATTTAGGGTAGAACTCCAACAGCCCACCCAGTATTTAAGAGCCAACAACAAAACCTATCAGATCATGGACTAATGTGGCTGATAAATGGCAGCTGTAGCCCAAACACTCAGAACGACCCCCTGGTGAGGTCCTCTGCCATCCCTTGTGTCTAGCTGTTGAGGAGAAAGCAGCAAGTGATCATGTACACATCTAGAGAAAGCTGTGTTGCCTGCAGACATTGTCAGCACTCTGCTGATTTATGCAGACAAGGCTGTTTTTCTAACCATAGCATCTCTAAACTTTTTTTAAAGTCTATTTTTTTAAATGTCTAAACAAACAGCAAGATGGGATGTATTTTGTAGAAATTAATATAGAACTTTACATCCACCAGGACAAACTTTCTATTTACCCCTAGTAACTAGGCTAATGGAATTTAAAGCCAGGACTTAGTGAGATCATTTGAATTTTGTGTAAACACAGTTGAAAGCCTTTGCAAAGAGCAATACACAAGCTTTATAAAATGAACTGACCAGATGAGAGTGGTGAGCAAAGAGTAGAAGCCAGACTGCTGGTGTCCCCAGGGACAGCCTTGTGTCTGAGCAAAATGGGTGACCAGCTGTTGGCTAGCACTGACATGCAATGACATTTTTTTTCCCTTCATTACCCCTTATACTTTCAATAACAGCATGAAAAATGACACAGCTGCTTTTGAAACACAGAATATGCTACATGGGCCTGTGAAGGGTGATATTGCCTGCTGCCAGTGGGGACTAGAACCTATTGGTTTATTTCTTTGGCTCTTTTCATTTACTATTTTCCATTTACTTCATAGTTTTACTCATCTATGAACAGACCAGATGGATTCAATGAAACCATTCTGCAGCACATATACAACTTCTTTACTGATGGAATTAGTAGTTCTCTCTCATGAAACTTTCCTGCTGAAGTCCCATGGCATGAACTGCATTTATGTAAATTCCTCGTTTCCTTCAGGAAAATCCTTCTTATTGTTTTATTTTCCTGACTGATGTGAACCTTAATCAGCTCGCTCTCCTCTCCCATGGAATTCAATAAAAGTATGTTTACAAAGGCTTTACAAGTATTTTAAACACAGTTTGAGGAATGATACGTTATAAATCAAATACCTATAGAAAAAATTGTAAAGAAAATAAATCCCCACTTACAAGCATCCATTCCTAATGGTAGAGGAGGGATTATAGTTCTTGAGAACAAGCTGCCATAGCTGTTGCGTTTAAGTGGTTCATTAAGGCTTGGGAACTAGTTACACACTGAAAGGCACATCTGAAAAAAGGTACAGCATGAAAGCCTCTCATCAACTCCCAATATGCCATCAAGTATCATTTGTGATGAAAGTTCAATCGCTTCATTCCCTTTTCTCTGCTAAACTCCTCTGCTAGTCAAAATGCTAAAAAATATTCAAACGTTAATTTTTTTATCTCTCTTCATTAGTGGGATGAAGAGCTTCAACTGTGGACTCAATACTGTTACAAAAACCAGTTACTTAAATAAGGTTGGGCTCCTTCCTGAGACCTCATGGGGACATCTGGAAAGGGAACTGTACAAAACTTCCTGAGCCCTTCTTTACAGTTTTCTCTATTATAGCAGATGCTGATCCAAACAGATGAGAGCACCATCTGCATTTTCTAGGTAGCATTATATATATTTTCTGCCTTTAAGGCAGAAAAACTGATGTTGCTCCTGGTATAAGGAAGAGGTAGCTAATCTAAAGATTTGTTTGGGTAAAGTAGACAGAAATGCTGGGGAAGCAAAATAGGTTATTGCGTGATGTTTATCAGTATAGCACAGATGGCTTCTCTGAAAACTGAATTTATATGCAAGTTGCCCGCTAATTCCCAGGCATGTGATATCCGAGTTTCATATATGTTTCTCCGGTGCAAAAAGTGTTTCCTACTTTACCCAAGCAGGAAACTTTAGGGACTAAACCAATGTTGTATTACTAGTACTCTTCCTTTAAACAGCTTCATTCCAGAGACAGATGGTCTGGAAAAGTGAATGACTGCAGAAATTCCAGTTTTCATTTCAACTAAGGAACAATGCTTTTCCAGGCAAAGCTGGCCTCCAATGACTTGTGAACGCTTCATATACAGCTGTCTACCTCAAACACAGGAAGTGGGAACCAGTTGCTTCAGTGCATGTCTCTGTCTCAGAAAAAAAAAGTGCGTGTATGGTAATGGATAGCATCTTGCTTCACCAAGTGTCATCTAGTTGTATGCAAATATAACAGAAAGAAAGTAGTTACTCAGGGCAGAAAATAAGAAGTAACAAGACAAATACACACTTAAGAGAAACTAACAAAGTAAGAAAGTAGACGACAAGGAGATATAGTGCTAACTGTGCAGCATTAAGGTATGCAAAAACTTGGGAGGTGCCCATTTTGACCCAAGGGGGAGGCTGCAGTAGTCTGCTTAAATGAAACAGCATTATACTAATTTGAATTAACTTCCTAAGAAACGTATTATAATAACATGTTTGCATGAAACAGCTGATGGTTGTTTAGCTTGGATGTAATCCTTCCAATGACATGTTATATCAAGCACAGCTACTTTTAAAGAGAGGGCCATCACCATTCCAGTAACAGAGATTACTAAAGGAGTTTCTGCTATAACCCCATCTGCTTCTTTATTCCCACAGCTCATATATTTCTCCAGTGAGTTGCTCTGTGCTTTGTAAGGAACTGATGAGTAGATGGTGATGCTGTCAGGCCTGGCATGGGCCTGACAGTACCAGGATGCTTCTCTGTCCATCTGGGTGCTCCCCTGCCCAAACAGGAGAGCTTCCCCTCATAGTCCCTCTTCATCTTGGCTGCAGAGGCATGTTGGACAAGCTTGGTTTACTGTCCTGATCAGGTTGTGGCAATCAAGCACAGGGCTGCCCAGCCAGTGGCCCTGGACAGACCTGATTACATCAGTTGCATATATTTTTATCCCTTTTCCCGTTCTTGACCCTCCCTTTCACTATGCTTGTACCTTGCTTTCTCTGTCCATCTCCTCTCAAATAAACAACTCAGCCCTAATTACTTTTTCCCAATTGGTCCCAGCTTTGCTACATCTGTACCCAAATTTGGTCTTTCTGGGCAATCTCAGCCTCATATGGTATTACTGATAGGGTTACCTAGGTATTGTTGCCTGCAAAATGTCCCTAGTATTCCCCTTCAATTACCTGTGAAATTCAACCACTTCTCACATAACTCCTCCTTTACCTCCTGCAAGATCCAGCTGTCCTTCACAGTGCTATCTGAAATTTTTGTCAGCTTCCCACATTGTCATATCCAGCAATTTCTCATCTCACGTCCCATAGTTTGTCCACGTCCTGAACAGTCAGCTTAACCTCAGGCCACGGTCTAGTCCACAGCCTGCGTGTGCCTGCAGCCCCAGCCCTCCTCCATGCTAAAAGTCCACACAGAAACTCATATGCTTTTCTGAACTTCAAAATTGTTCATTCTAAGCCCCACATATGTTTTCAGATAACTGCAGCAACTACTTCCAAATTAAGTATCTCGGGACTCTGCACAGCAGATTTGCTCTTGTCCTCAGTGAAATCAAAGAAAGAACACCAAGTCTGAAAGAGCGTTGTTACAGAATTTAGGTATCAGAAGGCCGAAGGGGCAAATGGTTCAGCATTAGAGGTCTACATTAGACTTCTTGCACTCCAACTTCCTTTAAGACCTTGAGCAAACCATCACAGGTCATCTACAAGTGAGCTTAAGTGCAGGCTTGGCAGAAGGTTTCTTATACTGAGCTCCACATGCTTTATATCCACATTGCTGGATGTCATTCAGTTGTAAAAACCACACACTCCGTATTTGGTTAGAGATACTTCCGAGTGGACCAGTTTGTTTGGTCCCTCTGCCCCATCCATTCCATTGGCCCCAGCAAGAGTCTGGGCTCTGTCCTGGTGGGTTGGCTTGAAGCACAGGTATTTGCAAAAGGGTGGCCACTCAGCCTGACTTGGGAGCTGAGTACACACTTGCCTGTAAAGCATGATGGACAAGCTTAGGGTTAGAGCTATGCTTAGCTGACAGTGTAAACATGGCTCAGCTCCCCACCCCTATAAATGGGGATGATAGCATCTTTTAAACTTGTGGGGGTACTGAGAAAATAAATAAATTCATGACTTTTAAGCTTCCAGATGGCTACAGTAATGGGAGCAATGCAGGGACCACAGATGGAAAGCAGTAAATACACATTTTACAGAAGCTGAAGAACAAAATTCTACAACTCTTTTCAAGTCATGAAACATTGTGCATTACCTGACAGACTTCAATGGTGTCACAAGCACTGTAAGAGATCATCTCTAAGCCCAGAAAGATATCAAAACTCCCATGGTCCATAGGTCTGACTTGCCATGCGGCTCTCGGTTTCCTTTGCTTGCCTTTGATCTTAACAGAGAGAAGCAGATACACTCAGACATGTACAATGCTGGGAAATGGACCAGGCTTCTTCAAGCCCTGTTTTCTATTACAGACACACACACAGACACACACACACACACACACACACAGAGAGAGAAGAGGCAGAAGAGCACTTTATTTGTTCTAATGGTTATACTTCCCCCTAGAGTTATCAAAGACTGTACTGCATGAAACTGGACAAAGGCATCAGTTGCCCAGCAGGTCTGATAATGCCTCAGAAAGACAGTAAATGCTTGTGATTCACTCATGGTGGAGAAATAAAAATCAGCATTTCTGCTTGGTCACCCTTCTCAGAACTTGAAACCTCACTATTCCTTGACTACTTTGCTTTTATTAAAGTGAAAGTACCATCACATCATGTGGACATGGCTTTGGCTTTTCTAGTATATCTGTTTGAGACTGAAAAAATCAAAGGCTAATTTGAACAAACAAGGTAAACAATGTTAAGCTACAATTTATGTTTTTTAAAAAATTTAATATTGATGCTTTATTATTTGGTGCTACTCCTTTGCATCCTTTTTCAAATACTTTTTTCAATATCCCATAAAAGCTTTTTTTCAAATCATGTAGTATTTTCCACATCTTGAGCTTTTTCCATGTATAAGTCTCCTGATAACACAGATAATTTGCCGAAGTCTTGTTTGTATGCAAAGAGGGTGTGCAGAGGATCCTTACTTTTCAAGGTTCAGTGAAAAATTAGTAGATGCTGTACTACTTTCCTTTTATGGTTTTCCACAGACAATGAACTGATAAAGAACAGCAGAGTCCAAACAAGAGATGTCCATGCTCTCTCACTTTCGAGACAGCTATGAAATTGTGGAATATGCTCAAAGGTTGGAAATAACCTGCCGTGGTTTAACCCCAGCCAGCAACTAAGCACCACGCAGCTGCTCACTCACTCCCCCCCCATCCAGTGGGATGGGGGAGAAAATTGGGAAAAGAAGTAAAACTCGTGGGTTGAGATAAGAACGGTTTAATAGAACAGAAAAGAAGAAACTAATAATGATAATGATAACACTAATAAAATGACAACAGTAGTAATAAAAGGATTGGAATGTACAAATGATGCGCAGGGCAATTGCTCACCACCCACTGACCGACACCCAGCCAGTCCCTGAGCGGCGATTCCCTGCCCCCCCACTTCCCAGTTCCTAAACTAGATGGGACGTCCCATGGTATGGAATACACCGTTGGCCAGTTTGGGTCAGCAGCCCTGGCTGTGTCCTGTGCCAACTTCTTGTGCCCCTCCAGCTTTCTCGCTGTCTGGGCATGAGAAGCTGAAAAATCCTTGACTTTAGTCTAAACATTACTTAGCAACAACTGAAAACTTGAGCATTATCAACATTCTTCTCATACTGAACTCAAAGCATAGCACCATACCAGCTACTAGGAAGACAATTAACTCTATCCCAGCTGAACCCAGGACATAACCACCATTTTCGGTTGTTCAGGCAAGCTACAAACCTGGAAAATAAGAAGTACTACATTTTCAGTGAAAGCAGTCTTCCACAGTCTTTAAAGAAAACTTTAAAGACTGGTGGTTTTCTAATAAAATTGCCCAAGTTGTCACCACTGCATACTAAACTCCGATTTTTCACCATGAAAAAAAATGATAAAATTGATTTACCATATACTGTTTTAAAAAGTGTTTATATTAAAATTCTCATATACCCAGAAGTAAAATAAATCTTTTTTCTGATACTAATAAATAGCTTACCACACACAAATGTAAGGTCTAAAACCTTCCTTTAGAATTTTTGAAGCTCATAGAAAATCCTTAATTTACAGAAGACAAACTATGTGGACTTCACTTTTTATGAGCTATGGTTTTACTTGACCTGCCACAACTGAAGAAGGGAACCTTTCAGTACCTGCACTTTTCCAACTGTGTGACAACCACTGAATGTGGGGTATGTAACTTATCTACCTTGACGACTTTTTTCAAGGACCAGACAATATGTCAGTCTTTGAAAAACAGTAAGGAAGGAATCGTTACTTTTATTTTCATGAGTCATGCTCTTCACTTAAACTTGTATTTTTCTTTCTTTTTATATAATTTAAACAGAATCTCTATGGGAGGCCCCTAAAAACTTTCCAAATTTATTATGCAGTTTCCTTTAACAGCAAAGAGGAAGATCTTCTGACCAGCAGGTTTCTTCTAGTACTCTGCTCCTCTCATTGTTTGTAATGAATTCAATCCAAAATGATTCCCATCTTTGGAGAATTAATTTCATTGAGTAACAGAATAAGTTTGGTTGATGGGATATCTGGAGACCACGTCATCAGATACCCTTGTAGCTCTTCTCTGTACCTGTTCCTGGTTTTCTGCTTTTGAACATGGACCAAAAGTGCTGTGTAAACTTTGTTGCTCCTTTGGAAAGTCTCCACTCCTACAAACTCAATTTTATGGTCCTAACACACTGGAGTTCACAGTCAACCTCTGCGTGAATACTACATTGCTATTTTTTTTTCTCCTTGATACAACCCAAGGATTTGCAGTTACAGGAGAAATTCCTGTATGTATGATCTTTAAATTTGAACTACTGAATTTCATCCTAGTTCTTTTAATTCAGTCACTAAGTGCATCGAGTTTTTCTAATATATGTCCAGAACCTTCCTTGAATAAATAACTTGAGAAAATAAATTGGAGATGAAGAAAAACTCTGTATTTTTGTGGGAAATTATAATTCAAGGCATAGAGAACGAGGGATAAAAGCATGAAGCAATTCCTGCTGCTGAATGGGACAAAGTCTGGAAGTATTTGGTTATTCCTGATAGGCAATCTCTTGAGCTCAATTTAAGACCTTGATCCTCAAGCTCTCATGAATGTATAAAGGCTTTCAGGGTGAGCAGGAAGAAGTCTGTACTTATTACTGTACTTGGCACAGAAACACAAATAACTGTTAAGTGTATGAGTTCGCAAGTGTATAAAAAAGAGATCAGAGGAATTGTCTCATACATATTTTAAAAAGTAAATGTCAAGATGGTGAGCTTAGTTTTAATTTAGGACTTATCATTAATGTTTTCGATGTATTTATTCATTTATGCAAGTTACAGCAAGAAAGATGAAAATATTTATGGAGTAAAAAAAATGTTATGGCGTGAAATACTGTTGCATTGAGATGTCTGTAGCATGTTAAGTTTCCCCAAACTATTCTGTCATGACTTATTACATAGTTTGCTTCCACAGACTGATTTTGTATTTTAATTCATGGAAAGGAAGCCTTTAGTGTCACCATACAAATAAAGGACAAACAGGACATGCCTCTCCACAGTTTTGCAGGAGGACAGGATCCATAGATTTCAAAGCTGGGGAATACACCAAATTTACTGAGTGTAGTACGGGAAATCCCAGGTCTACTTCTCTTTTTGCTGGTGTTACTGCAGTAGGCTTTTTTTTTTTTAATGACAGGATAAACACTTATTCCTGTGTTTCATATAAGGGTAATAGAGAACTGGGCGCTGAACTGTTCATTAACTTAGTATGCTATTTTGAAGAAGAAATTGTAAATCTGCAAGCGCTAAGCCCGGGAACAATCATGCATGATGTTAACTGCTAAATCCTACAACAGCAGACAACTGAGAGGCTCACAGGGAACCCTCTTATCTTCCCCACAGGGACATGAACAAGGCAATGATGTTGACCTGGGATGGCAATATTTCGTGCCCAGGTGGAGTGTCTCTGACAACGGGGATGAGAAGAGTCCCTCAGCAAGGGGACTCCTTGCACACCTAAACCGAGGTGAAATGGTTATTTGCAAATTTGTCTTCGAACAGTCTGTACAGCAGAATATCTTCCCATCAGCTGAAAACAATACTGCAGGAAAGGAGCAGATTAAAAATATATAAAGCAGAGATGTAAGATAGAGTTTTTGAATTAAAAATGCCAGACAGTTGGTCTCCGCGATCCCTGGTACATAGTGTCATTTTTGCTCTCTACCAACTGCCTTGAATAAAGAGACCAATGAAAGAAACCTAGCAGTAAGTCGAGATGCCTGCAAAAGCTACAGCTATACCTGGGAGTATTTCCCAGTTTAATGCACAATGTGGATGTATCTCAGCTTTGAGCTGAATCCCGGGTGACCGCACTGCACTGTGTTCATCCATCATTTCCCTGCAAAAGGATGCAAGGTGCACGTTGCCGATGGGAGTCTGTGCGGGCACTGGAAGCAACACACATCACTGGGGAACCAATATACAGAAATCCCACCAAATGCACTTGTCATTTAGCATTCTCAGGTTTTGTGCAATAAAATGTTTTGAAAAATTTGGAAGCATTTTTGGATGTTTAATTACGTAATGGGTTTTCTTTAAATCAACTTTCAAAAATATATTTTGAAATAAATATGAAAATAAAAATGTTTAATTACATTTTCAGTGAACATGGAAACCAAACGTGTGGGGCAAGAGGAAAGAGAAGTAATTTTCATGAAAAATCTTTGGTTTCTAATCAGCCGTGTCACAGAAATCTAGAGCTTTAAAGAATTATACACTGAAAAGTGCAGCTCCAGTTCTGCACCATGTACTTCAAATTGCAGTGTATTTACTGAACCATCGTTCCTTACTGAAATCAGTCCAATCACCTGTGAAGGCAAATTAAGTATGCATGTGCCTGCAGTATGAAGTGTTATTTTACTAACTATAACAGATTTTTAATGTTCACATTTTTATAATTTTCAGATAAAGATCAGATTTTTTTTTAATGTGAGAGTTCAAAACAACATTTTGGAACTAGATGTAGTTCAAAGAGCAACCTCATGACTCACAGCACGTCCTCTCTTGAGGACCACTTCTCCATGGTGATGAATTTATAGACAAGGTTTAGAAACCTTCCATGGTGGGACATTTTTAGCATACAAACAAGAAAACTTATCCAGCTGCTCCACACAACTTTATGGATGCATACAGTCTTTTTGCTTATACGTCCATTTAAGCTAGTTTCAGGCTCTGTAACTTATTGCCTGAGCCTTTTTGTTTGGAAATATGGGGTTTACATCCTTTTATACTTTATCCCATTTGTTTCTCATACCATAGGAGTTACATGATAATCTGCCCAAACAGAGGAACCGGCCACTCTGGAGAGCCAGTGCTGCCAGACTGGGTGTGTGCATCCTCCCTGCCATACTTACTGCTCACAGGCCAGCAGCTATTCAGATGACTGCTTGCAGCACTTCTATCAATATTTTGCTGAAAGCATAAATAAGATAGATAAGAATAAAGACAGAAAATATATGTTGATACTTCAATGGAACCAAATCTAGGACCTGCGTGTAAATATACATGTCTCCTTACACATCAGTAAAATTAGTAGTAAACCTAATTGCTTGCAGGACCTGAACATTAGGAGGTATTTGTATATATCAGTGGATTAAAAAAAAAAAGAGCCAAAAAGTGTGTTTAATGTGATCTTCATAAATATCTTCTTCATTACTTATTTTATAGGCTGTGAAAATCAGCACAATAGCCATGTAAAAGTGCCTTTGCTTTGATAATCTCCATTTTGAACAGACAGGATTTTGCTTGGTTATTTTTTTAGGGGAGGGGGAAAGTGGTTTTTTTGTTGTTTTTTTTGTTTTAAAAGTAAAGTGGTTTTAAGTATCAGTAAGGGCCATTCAGATGCACCCACGGAAGCCTGAGGTCAGCTGTATTTAGGGTGTGGAAGCCAACCAGACTCACTTTGCTGGACATGGGTCTCCCTTCATAAAGGCTGTGCAAGACTCCCAACGCCTTTGCATTTGTCTAGCCCATCAGGATACTACATTTTATCCTTCTCATGCATTTTTATAGCCATAAATTTAGGTTCCAACCTGGCACAAAGTTTCTCAGGGTTAGACTACCCATGCAACGTTGCGATGAGCAGGATTGACGTTTGTGCTGGCCAATTACTTGTTAAGATGGGCTGTCATACATTTTATCGTTCATTTGGCTGGATCCAGCCTGTTTTGTTTTTCAGTGTCAAAAGTCAAAGCTTAAAAAAACCCCAAACAAAACTGATAAATAATGTACAGCAAGTGGCAGGGAAGAATTAGAGCAGAGGGGCTTCCTGGCCAGGCTCCCCAGAAAATGAAAGGTGACCCAAGAGAGCTCTGCTCATGATGTGCCTGCAGCTGCTTCTCAAGGCAGTGCATTTCTTTAAGTGGTATTTAGTATTTTCTTATGAGAGGCCCTCTGTAGGTACGTAAGACAGTCTTAAGCCCTAATGATGTTGTAATACATACATCACAGTTCTTGCACATACATAACTATGTGCCTTGATAAAAAAAGACTTCAGGATGCTAAATTTAAACATGTTTATAGTAGTTCGCAGGTTTGCAGTCTCACTTAACAGCGGGCAATGAATGGGAAGGAAGCGTAAAACAGAGTCACACATATAAACAAGATAGCTATGCATAATTTGATGGGTCTGAATCTTTGAACTCAGTCTTGATATGCACATATGCAGTCTGACTCTCCTTTGATCTGTATTTTCTAAAACTAATTATTTTCTTTTTCCTTATGACACAAACCAGTCCTGAGTATCTTAAACAAAACTGACCTGCTATCCTATCATTGCAAAATGGAACCTATAGTGCTGAAGAAAACCAAAGCACACCAAATGCAGAATACTATTTAAAAAAACAAAATAAAACTGAAGGCTTGGGGAGGGAAATAAATATTTTAGTGGCAATGAAATTACTTATTCTCTGAAGACAGTTCCTGTAAGGCAGCTGCACCAGCCATTAAGGCAATTACATTTTGCCATTTTCATAAGCTGCTTGAGAAATAATTTTTCTCCACTAGATTAATGCTGTGTCAGTTCTCTACAAAATCACTTCTGGCTTATGGGAATGTTGGAGATACATGTTGCATAATTATGGTGGTAAAATCTTGGGACTTACTTTATTGTATTGATAGTTGTTTGGGCGGGATGACTTGGAATCCTATAGAAACTTCTGTGCCTCTTAGTTTGCTAATATCCTGACCTTAAGAGGATGCCATAGCAAGATTTCCCTAAGCAAAAAAGTGGTAAGTCTGCTTGTGGTTAAGATAATGTTTAGCTTAACTGCACCTATCATCTAGCTTGTTGCAATTTCAGTATAATTGAAAATGAGGCCAACTCCACAGGTCTTCCATGAGCAGTACTGTAACACTCCTACAACTTCTAGCAGAGTGCTGTGAATAGACAGAATAGTTTTGTTATATCATGACAGTCTGAATATGCATGGGAGATGTCTGTAGGTATCTAATAAAATGCTGCCCCTTTCTACCAACACAAGTTCATGAACAGACCAGCCACAAAACCGAATTCCTAATTGCTGAGAGGAAGTACTTTGTAAAAAGAATGACCTTAGGCAGGCATCTTGGCAAAGCACCTCTTGAAGAGCTGTCTTCTAGCAGGTGTTCGCAGCACCTGTGTTACAGGCCCAGGTCCATTCCACATTGTGCCAGGCCACCCGACCCTATACAGCCCATAATGAGAGATGGGCATCTCAAGACTATTCAGACTGCTAAAGATATGATTCACCCTCTGGTAGTCCTCTCTCCATCATCTACACTGTGAAGTATTTGCAGAAGAACCAATACAGTATAGAGCACAATATATTTCAGCTATTTTATATTCTCTTCCTCTGGTGGCTTTACCTTAGGGCTATATGTTTTATTGCCTTTTTCCTCCCTTTAAGGAACCCAAACTTGCTGTTCTCTGATTGCAGGGATATGACTGCTTTGAGCATTTTATTTTGAGCTTTGCACACTAACTTAACCACTCCGCACATTCTGACACACTTCCTTGAATCAGCTGAGAATGGTTTTTATTCCTGTTCCTCATTAGCACAAGATAAATGTGTATTTTTAAAGTAAGGGTGACAAATAAGGATTAACAGGCAATGAATCAATTAACAGGTCTTGGTGAGGTTATTTACCTAACCAAAGTGAGGTAAAATACTTCACCAAGGAATAAATGCAGTTCGTATATTATAGCTGTGTTGTGAGGCTGATATTTAACTTCTTGGCAATCTGTGTTTATGACTGTAAGTAGAAAGATTTATATTGCATATTTAAATAATAAACTGTTTCTTAAAATATCTTCCAAAAGAACCTGGTATTCTTTTCTTTTTTGTTGGTGTTAATATATGCTGTTTTATTCAAGTCAATGGACTTGACGAATTGAGAATTCCGTCTTGAGTTTTCATATCTGCTGACACCTGTGATGTGCAGATGTTAGTGCAAAATGTTTACTGCAGGATGCTTATTGCCCTGAAATTCATAAGTTCATCATTGATACTCATTTAAAAGATACTTACCTTGCATGGGCAAATAAATCTTTCTGCAGTACAGCCCTCACAGCAACATTTTCAATCCTGACGGCTTTCCTTTTTTTTTTCTGTTTAAAAATATCCTGATTATAGGGTGAGTTAGATGTAAGACCCAACAAAGCTGCTAACACCGAGGTTCTCCCCGTGATACCAGAAGGCTTACTGAGCTGAAGCACATTGGAATTATAGTCTACACCTGAAACACCATTGGACAATGATGACAGTTTTAGGTGAGTGGGAAATGATGGGAGATTCCAGAAACTTTCCCATTCTGCATGGAGAGAAAATTAAAACTTTTCTATTTTAAATCCCATAGAAAGACTCAGTGACCCAGAATAGCATGGATATAAATCAGGCAGCATGTGAAAACTCCTTTTCAGGTGCCTGGTCTTAATGACATAGTGAAGGGAGTTCACCGTGTCACAGGAACATCCTAAGTACAGTGTATTTTAAGGATTTTTGTTTTGTTTTCACTGCTCAGTTTTAGCTTGAAACCTCTCACAGCCTGTTTTCTTCCTCTGGGGCAGAAAGGGGCTCTAGGGTTGGGAATCATCCATACTAATGCAGTCTGCATGCAATAAGGAGTAACAGTCTTCTGACTTCTCATAAAAGAGGCTGTAGCAAGATCAGTGATGATTAGTGATTGTATTGGGTTTGTGTGGCAAGGTTTTGGTAGCAGGGGTTTACAGGGGTGGCGTCTGTGAGAAGCTGCTGGAAGCTTCCCCTGTGTTTGATGGAGCCAAAGCCAGCCGGCTCCAAGATGGACCCGCTGCTGGCCAAGGCATAGATTACACTATGAATGTTGGACTAATGCAAATTACTTTGTAGCCTGTTCCTAACAGATCCATATAGCTGTGCTTAATTAACATGGTAATTACACATTTTATATGGTCTGTTAATACAGGCATAAACTGCTTGTAGTGAGCAGTTCAGATCTGCCCATTTGCCAGAGCAAAACCAAGTCTACTTTTAGACCTCATTGTTCACATTTAGCTCATCTATCACATTTGTTCACATTTAGCTCATCTATCACATTTAGCATTTTGATTTTGTGAAAATGGTGAAAAGTCAAGCTAGTCTTTTCTAAATCCTTTTCTGGTAAGGACAAACTTTTGCAAGCTGTACAGGAAAACAAATCACAGAAGGATATTAGATCATCTGCTTTTTATTACCTTTTTACAGGAACAGCAAAGATGATGTTATTAAATCTTATTAATATTGTAAATAGAGTCAATATAAATACTAAAATTAATAAATAACACAATAAATATTAATAAAGTATTTTTTTAGTAGTAGATTTCCAAACTTTTTAATACCACTCAACTGGGAAACAGTGCACAGTACAAGTGAACAATGCAAGGAAGCACCAGATTAAAATGTTCACATCAAAATGATGTCAAGTAGAAGCTGGGTAAGGCAGTTTCAACACAACAGTAAGGAACTGCTGAAAAATGTGAAAGAAAAAGGAGAAAAGCAGTGAATTTTTTTGTTCATTTTTATAAACAGAAAACTCTGAGGTAGCATTTTAGCTCAAGGAGTACAGTCTTGAACATTAAGAAACACATAGTGAATGGCTAAATGTACAAGTAAGTATTAAATGAATGACTACCACACTACAGATCTAGTGAATTGTCCAGCATCACTGTTTGCAGGACCATGCCTCAGATATCTGCAGTAATCCCACTTGCCCTGACCAGAGCCAGTTTCCTGTCTCCAGCAACTGTTTCTCCACGGTGCCTACAGCAGGACACTGCCCTTTTCCCTTCTTAATGCCTCAAATACCTTTAATTTCCTTAAATACCTCTTGATGTGCTTCCGGAAGGCATATGCAATATAAAATTGCTTTGAGATTCTCTGAACATTAGCATGGGTCAAAGGATGGTTATCAAAGCATCTCAAGGACAGCTCTTTTTTTTGGACCAGACTTCTTAGCCCAGAGTCAGCATGACATACCTGTGGTAGGTGACAGCCAGCCAGATGCTCGGTTGTACAGTGTCACCTGCACGAGGAACAGCAGTGTGATGCTGAAGCACTTTGGATTGCCCTCGCAGAAACTATTCACTTTTTTTCAGTAAACCATAAAACCGTAGTAATTTGGAGAATAACTTCGTGTGATGTATAAGTGGAGGTTTTCCCTCTCTGCCCTCAAGAAAGAAGCTAACAGCTGTGCTCCGTTTACTACAAGGGAACTTGCCAATGCCAGACAACTTTGTGTCTTCTCTCAAATCTTCAGCCCAGCCTCAGACCCTTTCCAGGGCTGTTGGGACTTGCCCTACATTTCTTAAGCCTGTTCGTGGTAATACAACTCCATTTCTAGTAAACTCAAAAGTGAAAGCCTGGTATTAACCACTTTTGTTACTGGAGAATTTGTATTTCTGCTTACTGATGCCTTGGTTTCCATAAAGGAGGGGTTCAAAAGACACCTTCTGCAAGGGAACTCAAGGAAAAAATTGATACTGAGAGTTCACGCTTTGCTGTTTTCGTGTTGGGTGTGGTGCATCCATAGCTAACATATATGGGGCTGGTTTATGGTGATGCACAGCTGCCTCTGGGCAGGAGCTGAGAAGGCAGAGAGCACCCAGCGCCAGACAGGCACTGCGGTGCGGTCGCAGCGGTGGACCCAAGCGGACCGCACGGCTCTCCCCAGCCATGCAAGACCTGCCACCCAGGCCAAGGCTGATGGGGCGTTTCTCCCAAATCCACTCAGATGGGCAGCTCAGGTACACACAGGTAAACATTCTGCTTCCCCCAATATAATTTTTTACTGATGGACAAATATTGTTCACTAAATATGACTCACTTCAGTCCTCAGCTAACAAAAGAAATGGTATGAATGATCCTGAACTGCCTCAGTAGTTAGTCAGCCAGCCGATTTCTAATCTCTGAGGACAGTGATTTGAGGTGATCTGGGTAATTACTGACACAACATCCTTCAGCATACAGGTCCCGACAAACAGACGGTATATGGCAACACTTTATATTAACTACATTTGCTTCTACAGTTATGACGTCTGGGCCACAAAGCAAAGAAGAGAAAAAATTTTGCTCATTTAAATACATTCCTGGTACAGAGCAGGCAATGACTTCCTTTTTTGCACAATACAAATCTGATTACAATGGGAAAGTATTACTCTGAAAAAGGAGCCAATGGCTGAGTAAAGCCTTCAGAAGGTGTACAAAGACAGGAATTATGGATCACTCTGGATGGAAGCTACTCCCCATTATACCCACAAATTAAAAAACCAACTAATCACAAATACAGCAATTTTGTATCCTCCTCCAAGATACCTCAGAGATTTCAGTCTCTCTAGCAATGATAAAATGATGGAGATCAGGAAGAAACCTTTGCTGCAGGCATGCTATTTAATAGCTGCAGTGCTTGAGACACCTTATTCTGTAGGTGTTAGTGCTGGGGGAGGGACAGAAGCCACATAAACATTTTAATTCAGATCAGAAGTGCCCTTCCAAAGCAAATCTGAGTGTCCTTTCCTACCAATGTGGTTCGCACTATGATGCAGCCTCTGGGTGCATGTCACACGATGGACCAGTCTGAGGGTGCATGAACTGGACTGAACATGAACTGAGAGATGCACTTGGGGTGCATGTAATGTGCCCCAACCACAAACAGGCTTTCGGCCCATGGGATGGGATCGGCCAGTCCAAAGCAAAACCCAACCAGATTCATATAGTGTGGAGAAGGTCTGGTCCTCAGCACCAGCTGATCCAGTCTCATCGGTGTGTCTACATAGCACTACTTGCTAACATAGACATAACCTGAAAGGATGGTTATTTTGACTCAATATGCCAAGACTTATAAGTAGATCTTTGCTTAGGTTTAAATTTAACCAAAAGTCATACTTTAAATTTACCAAAGGTAGTATAACAACTGGAGGGCATTTCTTCCTACAGAAGACCCCTGTGTTTGAGAGTGTGGATGTATATCCTACACTACTGCTTGTGGAAAACTTTTTTTCCCCACTTAAATCCATGTCATTAACACGTGAGCTGCAAGTCATCCTGCCTTCTCGTGAGAGAAGTTTCACCCTCAGACTTCTGTCATAATTGAGGTAAATCCTGATTTGCCAATAACTGCTCAGGAAATTTATCTATTTCCAGAGAAATAATAAGAAGGAAGTTAATCTATTCAGCTTCCAGAAGATTTTTATTAAAATATATTTTAAATACCTCTGCTGCCTCTTTTTTGGGGTCAGTGAAAGAATGGAAAAACTCTCAATGAAATTTCTATTCTGTTGAAGGCCAATTTCATCAAAAACCACCCAGAGTAACTTTTGTTTTTACCAGCTCTACTTGACAGATGTTTTCTGCCTACAGGGGCACTACGTTACACAAGTGTTGAGATCTGAATGCTATCAAAGTCGGTACATACTTAAATGTGTAAAATAAGCTTTCTCAGTTCCACATTAGACTCTTAGGTGAAATATTACAGTTCTAAGGAAGTGCCAATGAAACCGAAGCACTCTTCTTCAAAACTTCTCCATAAAATATTTTAATGATCCAGCTATGCATGAACATAGCTTTCTAAAGGTCTTCTGCAAAACCATAAATTCTCTGTTCTTACGGATTTTAGAATCTTATGTCATTAGCCTAACTTTTAAAATTAAGTACTGTAAAAGTTTAACTACTAATTCTGATGCCTCTAGCTTCTTTCCTCTTTTCAGTATTCATGTTTAGCTATTTTTGGGTAACATAAATGTCAGCCTTAAATAATTAGGAAGTACTTTGTCTGAGGCAAAAGTGATGGATTTTACTAAGAGATTTGATAGATTTTAGGGGCTCTTTATACGCTCTGAGGTTTGCACTTCACGTTTATTCTGAAGGTCAATTGGCAAGAGAATGAACTGTGTAACAAAGAGGTTATCAGTTCGGCAGATAAAGTGAACAGATACCTAATTCCCCGGGGTAGATGAGTATTTGGGGTGCTATTTGTCTGCAGGAAGCCTGGGAATCTGCTAGAGCTTGATACAGTTTGCCACAGAAGTAAGTGGCATCCTGGTGCTGTGTTCTTACTGTTGTAAATGACTGTGCTATCACACATGACCATATAAATACAGAAATGCACCAGATCCATGGCTGTTTTAGGGAGCAGAGCAGGGTGGCTGCTAGCTTGCCATTTGCTGTCACTTTGGATGTGAAAGTGAAGAGATTCCTGATGCTGTAAGTCTCCTTAATGCTCACAGTCAATGAGCAACACTTAAAACTTGCCTTTGGGCATCCTCTAGAGAGCGAAGTAGCTGCTGACTTCCCTTGTCCCACTGCTGTTCCCAGTGAAAACAAGTGAAGAAGCAGAAGCCCTTTATTTATGCTCCCTTTGATACCAATATTATAAGTGAAACTATTTTAATGGTTTTCAAATCAGTTTAATAGCATACTTAATAATACCACACCACAATGTTTTTTATATCAGATTATGAAAGATTTATAATCCGTTGTGTGGCCCGTCACTGGTCTAAGGTTCGACAGTAGTAGCGATTTCTAAATGGGCACTAAATTGGAAGAGAAGTGGAAGCATCATTATCAGAAGAGCAGGGAGGGCACTGAAGAAGATGGAGGCAGTGAGGGGAAAGGCTGGGGGCAGGGCTCAGCAGGAACAGCCGTCAAGAAGCAGAAAATGGTAATCTGGACACGAAGAGGTGGGCAGAGGGACAGGCATACAGACAGAAGGTTTTGAATCTTTATAGCAAATACAATTGGGGAAGAAAGTCTATCTATAGAGGTTAGAAGGCATTTGTACGACAACACTTGACTGTCACTCAGCGTAACATACTGGCATTTAATAATTTTCTGGGGTGCAGGAGAAGTCAGTGACTGATGCCTGTGATAAATAGAGCACAGACAGGAGTGCCAACTGCAATTCTCTGGCCTGATGCTTCTCTGCTTTCCCAGTCATTGCTGACTTTGAGTATTCAAACAGTTTGTGCAGACTCTAAGAGAAGTTTAAAAAATTATGAGTACAGGAAAATAAAAGCATTAGGCTATTTATCTGCTGGTTTCGAGTATATAGGTTCACAGTGGAGACTCATTTTCCATGACATTTCAGATTACTAGATATTCTCAACTGCATCATCTGCGCAGAAAAAGTAATTCTTAAGATCAGTATGAATATAACTGGCTCCATGGCTCCAGAAGGCCTGACGATATGATGGCCCTAGACCATTCAGCAGATCAGGTATGTTGTATACAGCTTGAAGCGTCAGATATAGGGGCAAGAGTACTAGGATGCTGTAATCAATACACAAATGGAACAGACTAAGAATGAACTATCTCAATTCCTCTACTTCCTAGCTCACTTCATTCGGAAACTACTGATGCTCCTTTTAAGCAATTTTATGTTTTTATTAGGGTTTAATATCCAAGAGGTAATGATCAGAATTCTTTTTCTCCCTAACAGCAGCTTCAATCTACTTCTAAAAGCAGTAAGTGGCTTCTTTGCAGAATACCTTAAATCAAGATATACATAAATGGGACCATTTACAATCTGTGTTTCAGATGACACGCGTGGTTTAATCCTAGACTCATCTTCATAACTGACAAACATAATTCCTCCAGCTGACTTCCTCTACTAATAGATTTCTGCTAATAGAGCCCAACACCAAGCTAGAAACTATAATATAAACTTCAGAGTCAGTTTGGTAAAGTAAGTGATTGAGAAGTTTCTGACCAGCCAATGGATGTATTTATGGTTTTGTACAGATGGGAAACCCTCTTCTAATTGCTTCTTTTGAATGTCTGCAAGTGTAGAAATTTGGGTGATGCACAGGAATATTCAGGATCATAATTCTTGTAGTACTGTAAATTTGTCCCAGTCCTTAGAAAAAACAATTTGAAATACATATTTAGAGGCTTAGAAGAACAAGGTTGTAAGCCCTAAATACTAGGGCTGAGTGTGAAGTTTTAACTGTGTGGAGATCCTCTCAAGAGAGAGAAGGGAGGGGAATAAGCCTAAACATTAAATGTTAAAGCTACCACAACCAGGAACACATGGCAGTCCAGACAGCCCATCATCAGTTAAAGCATGTGGCAAACTCAAAGGCCCAATTTAAAGCTGGCAACATAAAGTCTGTGTAGGCTGCCAAAGAACCAGATGTCTCATGCCTGGAAGACTCTCTTTCCTTTCCTGACTCTCCGCTTATGGGTCCTGTGATTGATATCCCAAAAGGACAGCATAAAACATTCATAATCTAATGTGAGGTACTGTGATCACTGCCATACCTAAGAGCTCGTCCTTCTTTTTGTTTTAAACAAAAGGTTGAAAATCTTTCTTACCAATTTAAAACATGAAAAATGACCCCTTAAACAGTTCATCTTACTACTTCAAGTGCTTTGGACTTATTTGGGCTCAGACTCTGTTACCAATATGACTTAATTTATGGAGAAATATTTGTAAAATGGATTATGGAGTGTCTTATTTAATTTTATAAAGTCAGTTTATGGCTAGATAATACAAATATTTGTGTAGAAATGTGGGGTTAGGTTGGGAAATTCTGGCCACAACATGAATTAAAATGCATTACAGTTTCATTCACTTTGGAGAATTTTGTAACTTTTGGAGAAAACAGCTTGTTTACTATCAACTGTCCCACATAAGAACTTCCTGAGCCAATATTCCCCAGAATTATTCTGGTTCCTGAATCAATGTCTGCATTCTTCCCCAGCAATTCACAAGGTAAACAAAAAAATCAGAAAATAAGGTGGCAGTGTTATTAATTTTATCTAAATGAACAATAAAGCTATAAGCTTGAAGGAGAAGTGTGACTTGAAAAACATTCTTTGAGCCAAGAATTAATGCACTAGGGTTTGGGAGTCCCTTACGTTACCAAGAAAAGAAAAATAATCTACTTTTGGGGGGAGGTCTGCTAAACAAAAAAGCCAGAGCTCTTATTAAATGGTAAGGTTTTTGCTTCCACCCAGATAAAAAAAGGCTTAATGCTTTGAACTGGAACTTGTGAAAATCTCACCTATTTGCCTGGTGATCAGTTTTTCCTCAACTTAAGGAGCATTCATTTTTGGCTGGATTCTGATTTTATTGCTGTAACTCCATCAAAACCGCCCTGCAGTATCTTGGCTGCCCTCCCAAAACTCTAACTAGCAAAGCAGCAACTCTGTGTTTTCAAAGTTCAAGATGTGATTACAACTGAGTTATGGCTTGGACTATTCATACTGAAAGTAATGTGATGAGTTTGGCTCTTCTACTGGGAGAAGGCATGGAAGATGGTGAAGGGGCTACTTTGAAAGACTCAGCCCACTGACAAAGCACAGCAAATCCCATTGCTACAATTCTCCATGCCGGAGCCATCGTAGTGGTGTCTGTGGCAGTAAGCAGACATTATATGCACTGTTATAACAACCTACAACGGATTTCCTGAGACATGCCTTTACATTTGCTCATTACTTGATTGCTAAAAAGCATTTACAGCACTGATTATTTGTTAAACATCAATCTGGAATATAGTTTGCTAAACTAAGAAAAAACACAAATGCAGAGATCTTCTTTAAGTATTATATCTTTGCCACTGAAATACCAAACTTTCCATTTGAGATTTTATTTCATTCATTTTGTTTAGACAATTCACTGCTGTTCTCTTAGAAGAAAACACTCCATGCTGCATAAGTTGGATTTATGAAACATGGTACAAACATGTTCTGCCTAACAGCAGGCAGACAGCAAATGCCTAGGGCATTCTGTAATTGTCCTGGGAATATGGTTTCTAAAACATCTCAGATTTATTACTATAATTTTCATCAGATACCTGATACAGTAAATGTTTCTAAAGGTTTTATAGTTTTTATCTAAAAAAGACAGATTGTTTAGTCTACCTTACTGAATGACATCATGCTATTCATACTTTCTGTATAAAAGACAGCTACCTTTGTGTGTGTTGCTTTGACTTAACAGGTTTGGAGGTATAATGGATGCCTTTCCTATTTCAGAAATGTTGATGCACATACTTGTGTGAATATAGAAAAATATACATGTAATTTTTAGTGAAAAAGGACATTGCTATCAACTTCATCCAGGGTGTGAGCTACCTTGCACTGAAATGAACAGGGTGGATTATGTCTCTTAAGGGCTATTGTTTATGACCTCCTGCTTACTTGCCTCTTTACTGATCACAATTTCCAACTCTCACATCCAGAAAACTACTAAAACCAAGCAAATAAACCAAGAAAACCCAAAGGGATCCAGGAGAACAAGATACCAAGTTCAGAAGGTGTCAGTAGAGTCTTGCACTCAGGTATCAGCTATTTCTCAGCCTTGCTCATATCAACTCAACATGTTAAGAAACAGAGCTCTGTCTGTTGATACTTGATGGAAACTATCAGTTTATTACATAAATGCAATTTAGGTTCTTTTTTGCTGCAATAATTCACAAAAATTAACGAAATGCTAAAGAGAGCTGCTAGCTCCTTACATAAATCATCTCATCAGCATTTGTTGCCTTGTGTCCAACTGAAAACAAATCCCTAAATTGAAAGCATTCATATTAATAAAAAATTGTTATTTTCACCTGTATAAGACTGCTATTTATCATACTGGCTGGATCCACTGTCCAAAAGACCTGTGTTAGAGCTGAAACTACTATTACTTGATTATAGTGCAGACACAAGACCACAAAGACCTGGAGTTACCTGCTGATCCAGCAGGTACTAAAATGCCAGTCCCTACCCAGAACAGTTCTGCAGGCTGTTTACGACGACACACGAGGACAATGAAGTAGAAAGGGGGTGAGAACTGAGAGGCAGGTATGCGGAAAAGGAGCAGGTTTTTACACAGCAGGCTGTAATCTCAGCTCACCACCTGCACAGCAAGCAAAAGGAAAGGTCCTTTGAAAATGACAACTGAGAAACTATGTACATAGGCCTTCTGTGAAAGAACTTCTGATGCCAAATGCTATTTCCATCAGGGAGCTGTTGCTTGCCAAGATATGTCCCCTAAGCAGCATTTTCACTAAAAATCTGCTTCTGCTGCTGTAGCACCCAGTGATTTTATCAGATAGAGCCTCTAATGTACTTGCTTCCCATCTAAAGGTGAAATGCTGGAGCGAGGGAAGGGAAAGATTTGGTTGGTCTATTTAATTTTGCTGAGTTTTTGCTAGATAAATAGGATGTAGCTCAGTTTGACTGAAACGGACTAGAAGAGTGAGATGAAATTTTACATGATGAAATATAAAATGTTTGTATTGTCTTATGCTATCTTGAGTGCATAGATTTTGAAACCTGTGATCAATATTGAACCTCAGCCTTGCTCGCTCTGTATTTTGTCCTAGAAGAGGACAGCTGCTTTGATATGCCTGAAGGAATGGGATTTAGCAAAATTATAAACGGAAGGGTTTTTTTTTTTTTAAATTAGCAGCAACAGTACATGCCTACTAAATACTAAAATCAGAACCCAGATACACAGCTGTGTTTATTTTTGTTGTTAGGTAATTTTAAAAAATCCAGCTAAAATCACATTCTCTGCTTTTATATGAATATACACTTACAATTTAAATTGTCTTTTTTACATTGTACACTGAGATAAATTCATAAAGTGAATTAATTTTCATTTGCAATTATTTCAGTCTATAAAGCTGATGTACAAAATACGTGCACACTGAGCTACACTTGATGTATTATGTGAATTAATACCACACAAATTTAAAGCTGTACAAAACCATTAAATTGTCAGCTCCGTATTTCTGCAGCTTGTTTCTTGTTATACTCTTTTTGTGCCCAGCTATCCTTACATAAAGTTTCATCGAAAATGGAGTTTGCATGCTACATGGCTACAAATAAGATGCCAAAAACTTACATTATGCAAGAAGCAGCACAATATACGAGGTGATAGTTTGCTTTGATATCAGAATTTTGTTTTTTCCATCTCAAATGAAATATATATGGCTTTGTTGTACTTCCATTTTTCTGTTGTAAAGTAGAGTGTGGAGTGACCTAAGCCATACATCAGGACAATGTGTGGCCAAAACAGCAAAAGCCTCTTGGCTTTGGCTGCCATGCTCATCCGACAGGCAATGTTTCCTTCGGTTAATCCCTACCATAAGACAACTCTTACTTCTTCCACCATAAACTCCAATTTTAAACTCTCCCTTCATGTTTCACATGAGTAATAATTAAGCTTAAAACGACAAAACGCCACAGGCAATGGGGACACAAGTCTTGAATGCAGTGAAGAGTGTTTGGTGTCCTTGCAGTGAAAGCAAACTTTCTTGTTTTATGAGCAAGATGTCGCTGCTAAAAGCGAGCATCTGCCTGTTCCTCATAGACAACGGATTCCAGTCTTCTTCTGACATTACTTCATTGTACAACATCTGGTGTTTTATAGCCATGCAGTTTAAAAATAAATACTCTGCATGCAATTTGATAACTTTAAAAATATTACCTTAAATCCGCCCATTTATTCTTGTAAGCAGCAAAGTTCTTTATACAACAACTAATTTAAAAAATCCTTCTTTGTTTGCTTGAAGTTTGTGGGGTTTTTTCTCCTGAAAAAAAATTAATGTTTTCCAGTGGAGCAGAGGGACTGCTGGTTGCTAAATACACCCTAATAATTATGTTTTCCATTGGCTGCTGTGAACCTGGTCCTCCCAGCGAGATCCCTGCATTTTCCTCCTGCATAAAGTCCTCTTTTTCTGTTCTGTTTATTTCATATGTTTTAACAGAATGATTATTTAGCATTTTTATTGGCCAGCTATTAGCTACTCCATCATTAAGACTGTATTTCATTAGCTCTAAGGTAACTGAAATCTGGTAGATCCATTACCTGTAGAATAGACTTCTAAAATGTTGTCTCTCGTTTCCCTCAATTAACGTCACTTCACAGTAAATACACCTGAATATTAGAAACTTCTTTCCTCACACCTCCTAGTTTTCATGGACCTGTCCTCTTTTGTCTCCTGCTTGCTTCTTTTTTTCCAGTGTAACTGTGCAGCCTGCAGCCAGTGTGACTTGCTGCAGGCTCTGCAAGCAAATGCCTTCTAATTCAAAGACCACCCCCAGTGCAGTTGCTACACATAAAAGCTCACGTATGTTTTTTCAGCAGAGATAATGGATGCTGGATTAAAGCAAAACAATGCAGAAAGATCAGATTTCACAGAGCACAGTGTGGATGCCTTGCTCTCTATAATTCTGTACTCTGAACTCTTTCATGGCACTGTCTTGCTGTCTGCAAACTGGTCGGACTGATCTGGTCTGACAAGGTAAAATCTGCAGGTTTTCTTCACACTCTTACAGCTTCATTCAGCAGAAGCAAAAGATCAGGTTTTCCTGGTCCCTGGACCCCTTCACCCACCATTCCTCGGTGGAGCTTTTAGAGCATTTGGAGAGGTCGCCCCTCATAAAAAGGAGACATAAGGCCTAACTCATCTTGAGCCCTAGTCTATACCGACTCCTTACCATGTAGGAGACTGGCTTTACTTCACTTTTCCATCATCTCCCAGAAGCTTAAGGTAATTAATCTTTCTACAATTTTGTACTGTTTTCCCATCTGGTTGTGGGTGATAAGTGCTAATCATTACAAATCCTTCTCCACTTTGGTCAGGCAGGAGCAGCCTGTGCTACCAGACTTTTTGGATGCCTTTTTGTCCATCACTCATCATACAGTCAAAAAATGCCAGCTATCTTATGGAGAAGGTATGATAGGTGCAAGGAGAGAGGGATGGACATAGGAAAAATAACACACCAGTGGGTTGCATGCCGCCCACTGGCTAAGGACTAAGCATACATGGAGGGCCTGGATGCTAGGGTGAGTCATTAATGGTTCTAAAATCTCCAAGTCTGTGACACCTGCTAACCTGCTTCTGAACTGCAAAAGCACTTGAACTCACTGGACACCTCCTTCCTAATTTGATATACATTTTTGGCAGGTGAAGCTAGATGCGAGGCCTTGAAAGACATACCTATCTCATGTGACAAACACCATACAACGTAGAGGGGAGGAAAGGCTGAAGCCTCTGAGTCCTGCCTCACCAAATTTGGGCCTGAAATACCCACATTTCTGTTTCCACGTTGGCCCAGAACTGTCTGGCAAGAGTAGATCATCGTCTTTGTCATGTGTTTTTGTCTGACAGATGTTGATGATGTTGACCTGGTGATGATGTTTCTTTGCCTGGGGCCTCTGAGAAATAGAATACACCAAATGTGCTCAGACACTGCATAGCCCATGCCAAGCAGACAGGGTTCCTCACAAGACGTGGTCTCCCTTCTGTTGAGCAGAGGAGCCCTGGGTTCCTGTGCTTCCCTCCCCTTGCAGCTGCTTCGGAGGGAGAACCACCACTCTCCCTCAGGATGACTTAGCGCTGAACAGAAACAACTCTTGCAGTAGGGATCAAAACCTGCATAATTACATATTTCACTGCAGTTACAATTCTAGGCTAGGCCTCAGAAAATACAGCAGGAATGTATGCTGTTGGATAGTGAGTATAAAAGCTTTTACCCTTTATACTCCAATGCTTTGATTTCCTCTGAAGCTTTTTTGAATAGGCCATGACTTTAAGACTATATCAAAATGAAGATAACTGTTCTTCATAAAACCAAAACAAAGGAACCTCAGCTGAACAGAGTGAAGGTGAAACTATTTAATTTTTCACAAAGAAAGCAAATTACTTAGACTTTATGTTCTATTAACGATCTCCACATATATATTTTTAGCATTGTTACTACCACAGGCAGATGGACCAGGGATCCAGCCTGTTGATGACAGAGTAGGATAAAGACACAACGTGCTGTATTTGTGCCACAGGGTATGTTTACACTGTGTACCGCTGGCAAAGACACGAGCTCATTCTGCTCAGACACTCGGCCTACTAGCCCAGACACTCGGCCTACTAGCCCAGACTTGGCAGTGTGCTTACATGGTGACTCTTGTTATTTGGTATAAATTTTAGGCAGAGTATGTCCTTGGCTGCCTGTCTTACACAGTTCAAATGAACCCAAGGTTTATTTCCTTGTTGAAACTGCACTGTAACAAAAAAGGCAGAGCTCTTCATAAAACATCCTTATTTAAATGTCTTCCCTGTTTCCTTGACAAATACAACTATTGTTTGCTTAACATCAACCTATTTAATAAATATAGAGGTTATTTTTCTGGAGACACTATCACGTCAGTCTTGTCTATTATGTAAAGAAGGATTTACAGCTTCTTCAGACATTAGGAACGATGATGTCTCTTTGCTTCAAAACCCCACATGTGATGATGTCTCTTTGCTTCAAAACCCCACACGTGATGATGGCTAGATAACCTTGAACACAAGGTTAACTTGTCTTTGGTTTTGCACTTTTAGGAATGTGCTTATTTGAAAATAAACATCCCACTGTTCCCTGTGAGCCTGAAACACTCATTTGGGATTGTTCCATTGACATCGGTCTGGAGAGGAATGTGGCAGTTGGGACTGATCGAGAAGCCAAATTCTGCCGAGGTAAAACCACGGTGTGCTCCTTGGGGTTCGCACCTGGAATTAACTGGTTTCAGACAACCATCTCCAGTGCATATGTGCACAGGGAGACTGAGAGGCTTGAGGTATGCAGGCAGGTACCAAAAAAACAGGCACTCCCACCCCTTCCCTGTGCCACCATGAACACCCCAGAGGCTCTGCAGCAACCAGATCACAGCCTGACAGGCTGAAAGTTAGTCCAGGAAAAAAAAAAGGGGGGGGGGGGGAAGTGCTTTTTTTCTCTCTTTGCTCCTGGAATTGGCTCACTGTAGGCAGAGGAGTGCCAGTCCCTGAGCAGCAGCTGCACATCTGGAACAGTGGGAGCACAACTGCTTGCCCTGGCAGCAGCTAGCCATTAGCAAGGGTTAGCAGGGTTTGGCTGTATCACTGCACTGCAGCCTTAGAGTAGCATCTGGTGGTAATCTTGGTAGGAATACAGTGGAGGAAATCAAAGAGTGCACCAGTTTTTCATCAGGCCTACTAAAGTCATTTCTCACATCTGTCCTTGAGGCTTGACTTTCCTTCAGGGTCCTATCCCATACTTATATAATCAAATGCCTGACTTCAATGCATTAATCTGTTCATTTTGTTCATTTTTTTTAAACTAACACCTTCGGTGCTTTGGGAGAAAAAAAAAAAAAGAAAATGGCCAAAACATTCACATTTAAAATCCATCTACAGACTACAGTTTTATCGTGTATGCTACCTGACCCTCAAAAAAAAAAAAAAAAAAAAAAAAAGTCTTCTAGTCTTCTGGCCTAATAAGCTGTTACATTGTCTTGTATTTAAGATGTACCACCTGTTATGCTGCTTACCTGAGGCTTTCAAATCTGTAGGATACTGTAATCATGAGTTACTATCCAAATGCAACACAAAAATCTAAATTAAAAGAGCCTCTTTTTCTCTCTCTGAGTCAACCATGAGGTGCTGCAAACTGTACCATCACTCTCCTGAAGGTATTTGAAATATGGTATGATGTAAGAAACAGTAAGTTTTTCTTAGAATAACCTTATTGTAATAAACCCCCTACAAACTCATTTTCAAGGTCCTGCTTTGGTAGCCTCCTCTGCATAGAGGCCTTAACTGAGCTGCAGAACACAGAGAAAAGAAAAAAATGTTTTGATTTTATAAGATTCTGGTTTTTTCATGGCTGTATTTAAGCAGTCTAGAACATCTTCTCCTTAGCAAGTGCTGGTCTGTGTATTGCTTTGCCTGGTAACTTTATGGTGTGGCTCCTCTTTAAATAAGCACACTTGCAAGTCTCATCGTTCCCCAGGGGAAGAGGGGACTCGGCAGAACCTTGTTCTCCAGAGCATTCAGCCTGCACAGAGCAGACACCGGCAGAAGGAACAGGTTCATGCTCCCTGCCTGCTGCTGTATGCCAGCCTGCGTCAGCACCCACCCCAAAGACCAGGCGCCCTTGCTCCTCCTGGGTGATGTGCAATGTCTGGCTTTTAGTTTCAGAAGAAAGCAGTGCAGTCCTTGGCCTTCCTCCTCATTTGGCAAGCTCAAAAGGTGTGAAGCATTAGAAAATATGGAATATATTGTCCCCATCCATTTGTTGGTCAACTGTTCAATTCAGAGTACTTTGGCTCACCTACCCTCAGGAGCCTTACACAAAAAGCAGCTTTAGAGTTTTCTTTGCAGAAGCTTTCCTTACAATCAGTGTCTGTTTAAGGTCTGATTCTGATATGATATACTGAGGTGTAAATTAGTAGCACCCTTAAAATCCACGCATGTTTTGCTGTAATACCAATATCAAACCAGAACCACATCTTTGTACTCAACCATGTGAACAAAGCTTTTAAATCTGAATCAAAATTTACAAAAAAAAATTAGGATTGGTCTTAATTGTCTCCAGAAGTTTTGTCTGTAGGTCTGTTCCTGCAAATCTAGGCCAACAAAAGTTCTGTTAAGTTCTGCAAGTAGTTTTTGCCTGCAGCAGGGTTTTTAGAGAGAGGTCTAATGCATAATTGTAATTATTGGTTCTCATTTTGCAGCCAAACCTGCTTATCATTGCAAATAGAAAGGAGAGTACAGGATTCACTGAAAGTTGTTTTCTGTATGAAAGATAATACTGATGACAGCATAACTATGTAAGCTAGGTGGGCAGGCGACAGTAATAATGCTGGGGGGTTTTTTTTGGGGGGTACAGCATCAAACTGCAGGAAAATTCTCCTTATCTCCTGCATGGGAGCAGAGTAAAAATACTGAATGGTGAACTACACTGTCTGTTTTCAGTTTTTACTGCTATATCATACTCACAGAAGGTTTTGCTTACACGACTACTGAACAGACGCCCAATATATGATCAACGTATCTGTTTCTTCCTTGACTTTTGCCTGAACATTATACCCACAGTGAACTGTTAAATACTATGTTCTACAATAGAGGAGGGAGTACAATTTCAGTTATGTATTTAAAGGTAAAATTAAGGAGAAAAGATAAGTGAAGGACAGCTCTGCAAAACAGAGATGACGGAGTTTACCTCCTGGAGATAGTGAGAAATGATTAATGGCAGCCATTCACCTTCAACAGGATTGAGCAATAAACTTTTCCTACAGCATTTTGATCATGTAAAGCTGTTTCAGACATATGGATGACATTTTTACAGATACTAGAATTTCAGGAGACCTTGGGATCCTGTTTATGGGATACAGTCCTGTGCAGTGTATGAAACTAGAGTTCCCTACAAATTATTAGCAATGTATTCAAGAAAAGCAGATTTTTAGCTTCCATTTTTCAAATTTGCTCCTTCCAGAACTGTGATTTTCCTGGACTACAAGTAAGTTCCACTGTCTTTCATCTGAATTGCTCATGTATTTTAGATTCCAATTTTTTAAATAAAAAATATACATAACTCATATAGTATCTGTCCCCCAGTAAGTGCTTGTTAAAGTTCTGTACAAAACATTCAAAGTTGAGAACTTCATTTTAAGAAGCCCATGAGTGACTCTGGGAGAGTAAATTCACAATAGCAGCAGCTGAAAGTGGGTGTAGCATAGAATTGGGAGCTTTGGAGTTCACTGCAACTGGTACCAGCAGCTCTGGGAAAAGCTGTATTTCTTTACCTTCTTATTTCCATGAGACAGTGAAGCTGGTGGCTTCAAAGTAAATGCTTTACGCTGAGGGTCTAGATGGATTTGATTTGTGAATTCTCTTTTTTTACAAGTATCTTTGCCTAAGTACACCTTAAATGTATCCTGGTTTTTACAGAATCTAATTGTTGGACTCAAAACCAAGCCTGAACATGAATTTTCTTTAATAATATACTACATTCCTGTTTGTACATATATACTTTTAAAAATGAAGAAAGTGCAAATGTTTACTGGAATTGGTATTACACTTCACAAAGAATCATTCTTACTGGAAGATCATAGGTTGCATCTAATGTAGGAAACCTAGGAAACGTTCAGAGCTCCCAAGCATGGGTGCAAGCTTTGCCCGTGTCCTGATTTTTTATGTTTTCCCTTACTCCCCATGCTTTCTGCCCCTCTCTTCCACCTGCAGAGGCCAGACAGGAACCACACCAGCACCCAATGGGGTCTCAATTTGGACAAGTATGGGACCAGGCTCACATGGTGACATGAACCTGGAGATCAGTTTAAACATAGCCATAACAAACAGCCATAACGAGCCTCCTTGCCTGGCATTCACTTCACCTGGGTAATGTGGATGTGCACTGTTGTTCCATTAAAAAAAAAAAAAAAGCAAGAAAAAACCAGAAAGAAAGAGCAACTGAAACACTTCATATTTCTCATTAATAATGAGGAGGGCAGAGAGGCTTTAAAAGGTAAATTTATCATGCCTGAACTTAAGAGGAGAAAAAGAATCAAAACTTGGCAGTAATTTCTTTTTTCCTCTAGGAGAACATAAATGATATTGTGCAGGGGGAATATCAGGTGATGAGAAAGCACAAAATTAGCGTTACAGTGTTGGGAAAAGAATGGGTATAGAGGTCCCAGAGCTGTTGTGGATTTCACAGATCTTTGCTCTTTTTAGGAACCAGTGGTACTTTGATTACAGAATTATTGGCTATTTGAAAAGAGGATACTTAAAACTGTTTGTGCTGGAGAGCTCACAGCTTTTCACCTTTTAGAAGCTCCCTGACACCATCCAGAGAAGCACTAAGTGTGGTTTTCATCTGAATGAATATGATTAACTTCCATCTAACACTGGTGGTGTGCTTTCCAAATGCTTTTTTTGCCAGTTGCATGTATGACGTTTTACTTTGACTTCTGGGTGGGGAAGGAGAGCTGAGCAGCAGAGAGAAAGAACATTTTATACACAGCAAAGCAGATCATTTAGTCCCCGATTAAAACATTTGGAAAAAATTTGCAGAGGGGAATAGCACAGGAGGAGTTCCTTTCCACTCAATTCCCTCAGCATCTCGTTTTTTTCACACTCATGTGTTTTTTCCATGAGACAGAACAATTGCCAGCTATTGTGTGTAAGGTATTGTGGGATCAGAGGCACTTAGCTATGGTATGTAGGGATATTAATGGGCATTAAAATACTTGAAATTTGCTGAATGCTCTTAGATTTGTTATCTGTGCTTATCTACATGAACAGTTGATTTATGCAATTTTCAGGATGTGATGTCCCAGTGGCTGCAGCATATTATATCTTGGATTACAGAACATTTCTTTACTGTTTTCAGTTTCCTTGTTATCCACCTCAACACCACTCCCAGATTATTTTACACAGCTGTTACACAATAATGTAAGCATGTACCATAGCCTTCACCTGACCAAGAGAAATGACAATTATCTGCTGCACTGCAACCCACAGAAGAATAACATTTTGGAGGAGTTAACATCTCGATCCAATATTTAAAAAGACTCCAAAACCTCCAGCAAAAACTTAGAGAAGAACTGGCCAAGTTTTTTCAGCCTTTGCCTGCATTTGTTTGTTTGAGGTGGGAGCAGAGGTGAGATGAGGCACGCTTCTGAAAAAGCTTTGGAAGAACAGAAAGTGGGATAGAAGATGGAGGGAACATGCCCAACCGCCATGTACAGATGGAGGCAGATGAGCTGGAGTAAACAGATCTTAGTAGTGATTTTTAAAGAACAAATGAAAGAGGTGCTGTTTGTCCTAAGAAATCTTGACCTGCTAAGGGGAAGCCATCTCCTTCTTCATAGGATTCCTAAGAGTAGAAAGATTGCTGCATTTGGTCAAAAAACCCACAAAAAGTCCACCTGCTCCAGCACCCTACTCTGGAAAACTGTCAAAAGACAACTACCCAAGGAAGGGTAGCAACAAGGCAATAGTGTATGATATTACCACTAAGTACTCTCCCAAACTACAGTTACTTTCAATGCAGTAATCTCCTGGGCTGGATGTCATTTCAGTAGCATACCTAGTAACTTGCCCTTCCATGGACCTGTCAAGCCCCCTTGAATCCTTGTTAACATTTCACATCCTTCAGCAAGGATTTCCACAGCGGATGAAGAAGCTTCTTTTCAACTTGGTTCCTACTAGAATCGTTTTATGCCTCTCGCTTCTTGTAACTGGAAGAAACAGTGAACAACTGATCTCTGTCCACCACGTCCATGTCACTCAAAGCTTGTAGACACCTGTTAGGCCCTAAATTGTTTCTATGAGAGACCAAAGACTCCTAGCCTACTTGGTTATTTCAGGCACTGAAACCATTCCGTACATTTGGTTATCCTTGTTGCCCCTGTTTGAACCTCTGGTAATGGCCTCCTGGAAAATCCTCTTGAATATAGCACCTCTACTCTGTCAAACCCTGATATGTGTCCCCCCCTTGCCTACCTGCCCTGGAACCTTTGGACAGAGCACGCAAATGGGAGAAGGAAAAATGTGTGTGTGTGAGTACAGTTTTGAGTTTGCTGTAGGGTAGCTGATTAGCAGTGTCTTTTCGAGGTGAAGGCAGTAGCTGCAAGCTCCTCTTGAGTTCCTGCAGGGACAAGAGTACAGAGGCAGGCTGAACTCCTGCATGTTGTGTGAGGCAGCAGAGGCAAATACACCTATTCTGCAGTCTTTGCAAGAACTCAGTGGGTATGAGAGCTGCTGTCTCTTTGCTGAGACTTCCCAAAGGTATCTGGAACGCATTTGCTTAAATATGTGTCCATATGGTATACCTGGCCTGCTCTGAACACAGTTTGGAGAAGTTTGGAGAAACATGTGCAATAGCAATTAATTGCCTTAGGTCAGAGTCCTCAGCTAAAGAGCTACAATCGCTCTGTGCCTCCTAGGGCTGGCCTGAGTTTATGACAAATGTTTTCCATTGCTTTTTTTGTTCTTTTTTTTCTCTCATCCTTTTGCCCTAATTATATTAATGCCTTTCCCCTATATGGTACAGCTTCTGCCATGATAGAAATGACTAGGATTGACACACGTTTCTTAGCACAAAATGAAGTCAGGTGGTTGGGACACCCCTTTTAATTATGAAAATTAGAAAACTATATTCACCTCCAGATTGCATTTCTCAAAAAAAACCTACCAAAATTTTTTTCCCCTTGGGTGATGACCAGATTCAGTAGTGATGGCAATACCTGCTCAACTGTTCTAATCAATTGCACACACTGAGGAAATTGAATGATCCTGCCCAAGACACGGGGCTGATAACAGATGCCTCAGAAGGACAAGATATATTTGTAATTCTGAAGAAGCCTTCATCCCGCTTCAAACTAATTTTTCATCATCTTTTATTGACACACATAATGCCAGGATAGTAGAAATTGAAAAGATTAGTAGAGTGGGAAAAATATCAGGTTATTTTTCCAGTTTGCGTTACACATGTGGTACACATTCTGGTTTCTGTTACAAATGTGACCACATTTTCAGCAAGGCTTGTAAATGTATCTTGGCCCCCTACTACAACTGCCTATTGACCAAGAGTTTTTATAATGAACTCTAGCCTTTTTTTTTTTTGAGTAGTGATTTTTGTAGTGCTTACCCAAATTCTGGAAGCTGATGAGAAATCTCATTTTTCTGGACTAGACTCTATGCGAAAAATGCTAGGACAGGGATCAACAGGGAAAGTTTGGGTGCGTCTTTCACACATCACCCGGGGCACATAAAATGCTTAAACGAGAGAATTATTTTTAAAGTTATTAACAAAATTGGTGAACCACATAAATGAGCAGAGAGGTACAACATTTGAATCTGCATGCATTTTTTTCTATTTTAACCAACTTGTTATAGACTGACAATCTCGCTTAAACCTAGAGGATATTAAAATGTGTATTCTGACATCTCATACATCGATCAATAGATAGCTCATGTAACTAATATTCAGAAAAAGTTATGTACCAACACTGGGGATGTGTTATTCATCTCCATGTCATCTGCAAACAAACTGAATACAACCTTGAATTTAAAAAAAATGGGTTTTACTAAGACCCACGACTGTGCAATGGGCTCCAGACAGAGAGAGCAGTGCTGCTGCACAAAACTTATGACAGGACCCTGGCTTTAAAGAACAGTTTAGTTTTCTGTCCTGTTCCTTTCTGGGCACTGTCAGGAGGGGTCCTGACCCTGGTGGCCAGTTTGGTTTCGTAGTGCTGATAGATGCTGGGACCCGAGGAACTGAACAGAGATGGTGAAACAGCTGTCAATTGTTTAACTATGTTCTATCACTAACAGTGACCCAGGGGTGAATGGCTTCATATCACGTTACCAAATCCTTGAAGCTCAGGGAATGTTTTTTTTAAACTTCATTTTAGTAGTCGAATTTCCATGCCTGGCTTGGCTACTTTAATAAAATAAAAAGTACAGCTCCTACTTCCACAGGGAGGTGTGCTTATCCCGAGGAATCTGCTGGTCAGTTTGAATGAATTTTATACTCCATGTGAAAAGACGCCACTGGCTCTTAATGCTCCTGTGTTTGACTGTCTTTTCATTTGCATCATAAACCTATCTATCTTGTTAAATAGTTGCTAAAAACAAAGTCTTTAAACCAGGCAAAAAGAACATGCACTTTGGAAGCAAAGCCTAGCAATGATACCACAGTTCGCCTTTTACTACTACTTAGTTTAATCTTTCCCCTTCTAACAAAAATTTTAACGTCAAATGAAAAAAAAGTCTCGTTTGAAATACACGTGAAAGTCTTCACTTGCTTACAGTAAGGCTAATCAAGTTCCCTTATTGGTTGAGCTTTTTATGCATTCAGTAAGACTGCACATTGTTCAACTTTTTTAAAAAACAATTTTAAGTTCCATTAAAATTGTCCCCTAAAGGAAAGTACAAGCCTTCATTCACTTCAGAGCAGGGTGAAGCCTCTAAAACTTTTTTTCCCCCCTGTATAATCGCAATTTCTCTTTCTACAAGGACACTAAAACTTTCTCCCCCCCCTCCCCCCCCGCCCCGCCATGTAGCATCCTTCCTATCGCTAGCAGAGACTTAGAGTATCTATTGCAAGAAAGAGCCGGAGCATGCTACAACTGAATGGAAACAAGCAAACAACCAGCTCGGCAACGGGAAGAAAAGCCCGAACACGTACAGACAAGCCGGTTCTCGCCAGCGGCGTCGGGGAAGGTTAGCGGAGGGAGCGCGGCTGCGGTGCTGCTGCAGTCGCCGCTCTCCCGCGCTGCCCCTGCGGGGCGGAGAGGGGCGGCGGGCGGAGAGGGGCGGCGGGCGGGAGAGGACTTACCCGGCGTAGCGGCCGCGGTGGCCGCGGAGCGGCAGCGCAGCCTGGAGGCAGAGCAGACAAAGGGGCAGGAGCGCGGCGGGGCGCCCGCGGAGCGGCATGGTGCGGGGCCGCGCCGCCGCCGCCGCCGCGCCCGCCCCAGGTGGCGGCTGCCGCGCACACAAAGCCGGCGCGGAGGCGGGGGCCGGGAGGAGCGGGGCGGTCGGAGGTGTCGCTGGTCGCCAGCGGTGAGGGGAGAAAGTGGCCCGCAGCCCCGCCGCGCCTGGGCACGGGGACGGCGACCGGGACCGGGACGGGGCGGGGAGGCGCCCGTCCGCCCGCCTGGGAGGGCTGGGGGGGTGCGCGGCCCCGCCGCCGCCGCCCTGCCCTGGGGCGGGGGGCCGGGGGCTGGCAGGGGCCGGGCGGCGGCGAGCAGCCCCCCGCGGGCACGGCGGCTCCGTCGGGCCTGCCGGGAAGAGGGGTGCAGCGGGGTGGGCTTCGCCTGCAGGTGCTGCGGCAGGGCAGCCGGCCAAGGGCCGGTTAACGCGCGGTAAGTGGCATCGGGGGGATTACCGCCGCGGTTTCCCCGGCCGGGCAAAAGAGCCTGATGAGAGGGTAGAGATACGCCCACGTAACACATAGGCGGCGGAGAGTCCATTAGGAACCCCGAAGGGAGGAGAAAGTGGGATTTCGAGTTACCAGTGTTGCCAAAAATCTCGGGCCTGAGTAGTGGGAAGGGGAAGAGAGACTGCTAGAATAAAAGAAAATAAAACCTCGGCATTTTTTTAAAAACTGGGGGTTTGCTGCCTCTTTTCCACACGGGTGAGGGTGAAGGAGCCACATAAAGAGAAGTCACTGGAGCACTGGGAATAGCAAGGAAAATGGGGAGAATTTTGTTGCAAGTAATTGTAGTTTGTAGAAACACATGGAGTACTTGTTAAAGTAGGTAAAAATATAGTGCCGATATGGGATAAATTGAGAGCCCCTTCGATACTTTTGTGTTGACTTTCATAAAAAGGAGGGAAAAGTGCTTCAAAACCAGCTGATTCTTAGCCTCTCTGAGACCAAAAAGAACGAGTGGGATGTAGACAAATAAAACCAGCTGACATTTGAATATGTGTGAGACCTACTGTACATCCCTGTTAATGTTTTAGAGACGCAGGGAGCTTTTTGAAAAAGGACTGTATTAAACCACACACACTTCATATTCTATGGGTGAAAGGCAAATGAACGTTTTCCTTTGTCTCTTTTCCATACTGGCAAATCTGACTCTAGTTCTGTGATAGAGTCTGGAGATGGAAAAGACTTGGTCCAGGGCATGATTATTCCCTTCTGTTTGGTTACTGGCATTCTTTCCCTTGAGCTGCCTGTCCCCCCCATAACATACGCTGCTTAAAATTTCAGATTAATTTCTGGCGAGGCTACGCAGAGGTGAATTTGTGCGTGTGTGTGCTCATCCACAGATGTGCGTTCAGCATGAGATGTTCTACAACCCTTGTTGAAAACACTTTCCATTTACTACAGGCAAATCCCCAAACCTTTTCTGCAAATCTTGAGTCTTGTAGTAAATGCAGCTTTAACTTTACAGACACCTATTTAATAGAAGCTCTACTGTATGTTCAGAAGTGACTTCAAAGTTAAAGTCAGCTGTCATGAAGTTGAGTGACTTTTGGAGAGCATGAGTATGATACTGGAGCAAACCCCACTGCTTTATTTCACATGCTGTTCTTGGTTACTTTCCTTACTATGTATCCTCGCTACACCTGAAGTGCATCAGGTAATACACCAATTTATGAAAAATGTTTGCAAAATGTAGTTTGGCTATTATTCTAAAATACTTGCTTTCAGGATGAAAACCTGGCTCTGTTGGAGTTAGGAAGAATTCTACTATTGGATTCTGTTTGCAAAATACTTTGGCTATTATTCTAAAATTTCTACTTTCAAGAGGAAAACTTGGCTTCATTGGAGTTAGGGAGAATTTTATTATGGGCTTCTGTGGCTCTGGATTTCAGTTTTAAATCCTACCTTTCTGCAACATTCCCTGAAAGTAAAATGCAAGAAAATATAAGAAAGGGAGTCCAAGCACCAAAATCAAATAGTGAAGGTAAGTAACAGAATGTGGAATAAACACTCAAAGAAAGGTATTGCTGTCTTTGTTAATATGTACTACTTCTGCCTGTTTAAAATAAATTTAAAAAATAATTAAAAATAAACCTTTATTGCTGTGGAGGAGCTGGAGAGAGAAATAGCTCAAAAATATCAAAAAGGGCTTTAACAGAGGTAGGGATAATGAGGGGGATACAGATCCATCAGTCTCTCTGATCCATCAGTTCAAATCATAGTAGGCAATGGGACAGACTGGCAGGAGGGCTGGAACTCTGTCATGCTGGCAGCTAGGAAAGGATTAAAACACTGTAGTCGAGCCTGGAAATTATGCTTGTGGTAAGCCTACTTTCCTGACAAGATGGGTCTGTAAAACTTGCACCCAGCTAAGCAAAGGATTTGGGAGGAAGAAGGTAAGAGTTTCTTTTCTTTCACTTCTTGGAGCTGAAAAGAGGAACTGCCAACACCAAGGGTTCTGGTGTGCAGCTTTGACTTGGAGGTGATGAGATCCTGTGAAGGAACAGGAGAGAGAAGACTGAGATATGGTTTCCCTCTTAATGAATCAAATTGTGGGATTTATCACAGCATCCCACACTTTGCAGGGAACACAGGCTGCCGAAACAGAGGCAATTCTGCATGGCATGAAAACAAGAAAGGCTTCATGTAAAGCGAGTGGGCAGGCATCCTACATTTGGTACCTGAACTTGAGAACATGCCATTTACTGAGAAGCCTGTAATTACACGGAAGAGCAGAAAGAGGGAAATAGTTTCTTGTAAGCATGTTTTATATCTTTGAGCTGTCCCAACTCTCACCTTCATGAGAATGTTGCATTAGCTTGAATAAACAATCCTTGCTGTATGTTTGTTAGAGCCATAAGGGTTCAGAAACAGGAGTTTAAACAAGGTTTATGTTGTAGTTTAGATGATACTGGTTAATAATAAGTTGGAATAAGTGTGTTCATGCTGTGATTTGCACTGCTATATCTAGTTAAAAAAGATTGGAGTTGATTGAATGCAGTGTCCTTTTCAAGATCCGGTCTCCATTGCTTTTAACTTACACAGAGACCTTGATGGATGAAGGACAGTGAAAGCAGCCCTGCTGATTCTGTGCTAGATTAGGTTTGGGACCTAAAAGAACATGAAAGCAATGTAATCCATGCATGAGTGCCATGGCAGAGTTGACTTAAACTAACCACTGTGTGTAATCAGAAGTGTTACTGTAGCAACAGAGAGCTGATCACCTGAGGACTTACCCACTCTTAGGGTTGGTTATTCAGGTTGTGCTGAGCTTTGTACTGTCGTGGATGGGCTGCTGTTGGTACCTGAGCTAGTCTAAACTTAGTTGGGGTACCATGCAGTTGCAGAGGCAAGACACTTAGGGTGTCTGCGCTTCTCTATGTAGGTTTGCTACCTTTCCCGGTGCCCTTCCCCGTCCCCACTCCCATCTCCTTTAAGTTTCTTCAACCTCCTGCTCAGCCTGCTAACACAGCTCTGTGGTCCGTCTTCCTGGGTCTGCTGACAACTGGTACTTGGGAAGGTGTCACCATCACCCTGCCCTCACTGTGGCCTAGGACATGGCAGCACAGGAAAGAATAAATGATCAGCTAGTTTTGTAACAATGAACCAGTGCTGAACATTGCCTTGGAGGGTATTCAGATGTAATTAGCTTTCTAAAATGAATTACAAGTGTCTTTAAAAGGGATGAGGTTTGCAATTAAGAATCTTGACATTCTGTCTTCAGCTTACTTGGGGGTGCTGCATTACTATTAACTGAGTCATTTTATTTGGACTTGTGTCAATGGCACTGAACTGTTATAAATGGTTCAATTAAGTGAAAGAATGGAACTCTTCCACTTAAAGTATTTCTGTCTTCTGTTCTGCTATTATTCTGTTATTCTGCGGGAGGACAAGAACACAAGTTAAATATTCTTTCCTGTTTTGTAGAAATGAGAGACATTTAAATATGGGTATGCTTTAGAAGCACCTAAAGGAAATTAGATGTGTAACAGACAAATCATCAACAGATCAGCCCCCCATAGGAGTCTTTAGAAACCATACTGATAGATAACATCAGATGACAGTATTACAAACCTGATGAGATCTGTTCCTTATCATGGTTTTAGTCTTGAAAAGACTGCTAAACTTGTGTTCATTGCTTTCTTTATATGTATGGAATTCCTTCTTAAAACTACCCACAAGAGAAGAAAAATTCTTTGAAGGCTCTGCAGCAGGCAACATTGTGAAGGAAAGCTTGTTCTGTCTTGATATTCTGCCTTAAGACACACATGGCCACTTGGTTTTAAACTTTTGGCCAAGAGTTCTGAAAAAAAGCATTGCTCATGACAATTCTGTAAAACTTTTTTTCTTTTTCTAAGTGAGAGATGTATATAACTGGGTAAACAAATTGCAGTATGTAGACTTTGTCTCAGATGTCTCTTTACCCCTGCTAGCACTCATAGAGAAACAACATCAAAAAAGATTTCCTATATCTGAACCTACAGGATTTTTATCTGAGTGAAAATACAGACTTTAATTAGGCAAGAGATTTCTCTAGCTTTTCTGTTCTGATGAGAATTTTGGACTGGGAAATAGGAGGACGGCAATTTAAAAATTTCTTGCACATCCTGCTCAAATAATGTGTCTTTACTTTCTGTACAAATGATTTTTGTTTAGTAACACATTGAACTTGTATTGCACATTCCTCCAGCCCTCTCAGAATTTCTGTACTTTGCAGTCATTAAAGATTTCGTCCTTCCTCTAACTTCATGCAACCAGTATTTTGGAGTTGTTTTGCAGATAGGGATACTAAGGTATGGGGCCGAACAATTTGTCCCAAGAGAAAGACCAACTCTTTGCCAGCTCTAAATCTAGCATTTGGGTCTCCTGACAACCACTGGAACATACGCCATTAGCATGGATTGTATTTTTAATCTAAAAGGCAAACATATTAGTCCCCAGAGTCTCAAACTTGTCTGAGCATACTCAGGCTTACATAGAGTTTCACTTCTTTTACTCCAAGGGAAGTGGCATATTCACAATGAAAGATAATGTTCAGTATCTAGTTTTAATATACATGTTATTTACAATCATTGGATACCCAGTAATGATTTTGTATAATGTTGAGAAAAAAAGAAAAAATAACAATGTTTCTTTTGAAGCACTGAGAAATCTAAGTGACTTCTGAACCAGCGAACTGTGTTTATAACTGTTCTACAGCAGCTACTGTGCACAAAAGATGACAGGTGCCAAGGTTTTATTTATACCAACTAGCATTTACCATATGTGCACATATGAAAATATTTAGAAGGAAAAGGTACTTTTGAATGAGTAAGTTCAGTACAATAGTGTGCTGTGTGACTCCCCCGACAACTCCCAGCTGCAGACATTCTGCAGTGGACTATCATTATATCTTCTGGGAGGAAAGGGAACATTATGTAGAATATCATACTGGAGGTAGGTGAAACAGAAACTACTGAATTGTTAATTTATCTGTCAGCTGCACTGGCATGAAAAGTGTGCTTCCTCCTCCTCCCTTTCTCGCCCTTAACATTGCTGGATAATTATCGGGTCATTTTACCATCTGTGCCTGGAATGATACTTTGATTGTCCTCCTTCAAATTTGGATGCCTCAATAGCTTGAAACTGTATATAATTAGGTAGCATGTACTTCAGAGCTTTATGCAACTTGAATACTGAAAAATGCTGAAAAGACTGGAAAACGTGAATGGTGAAAAATACTGGTATTAGAGGATTCTGTCATTCCAGTTCCGAAACATTAAAAAGCCGGGGAATAAAGTCTAGATCTGGTGAAATGTGTCAGAAAAGAGAACAGAGGAGGACAACAAGAGGAAGCCCAAAGCAGAGTTAATGCAAACATCCTTGTGTCTTACAAGCAGGCAGCATTACAGCGAGACAATGCCACCTGTCATAAACTTTTCAAAAAAACTGGATGCACATGAGCTCGGCCATGAGAGGAAATGGTTTTAGTTGGGAGATGGAGAACTGCCAGTGCCCCGAGGGCCCTGCCAGCCCCTGCCCACGGCCCTGGGCTCCCCCCCATGCTGCCCGCAGCCCAGGGCCCCATGTCAGCCCCTGCCCCAGCCACACCGCAGCAGGGCCGGTCTCTAGCTCCCCACAGCCCTGCCCTGCCCGGCCACGGGCCCACCAAGCCGGGCCCACCTGCAGGCCCATGTCCCGGCCTGGCTCGGGCCTGTCCCAGACCCCAGGGAGGTGCCCAGTGCCCAGGGCTGGGGCTGCTCCCGGTGTCCTCAGCTGCTATGCCACCCTGGGGAGCCCTTAATGTTCCCGGCCCACGGGGAGCTGCCGGCTTTTGCTGTTCCCTGACATTAACTTGATGTTTATCTTTTCCATCTTGGTGTAGTTGAAGCAGCGAATGCACACGTAGCCTTGCAGTTCAAATCAGAAGCGAGGGTTACAAAACCAGAAGAGGCAGGGTGGCAGAAGCTTTCCGGTATCAGCAATTGCAGCGTAGTCACAAATGTGAAAATATGATGCCAAGAAAATCTGAACTCAACCCCCCATATTTATGATTAACACTCTACTTGAATTTACAGCCATTGAGTTAATTCGACAAACATTCTACTGACTTAACAAGAGCTAACTTGACATGATTTTGGTCCAGGAAAGAATTTCATCATGAGAATTTAATCTTTTAATTATCTGGTGGAAGTTGTGGGATCCAGAAATTTGCACTGAAAGATTAGAATATATCTAAAAAGTTATCTGTAGTAATCTGCTGTTGGGGGCCCCTTCCTTTAAAAGCAAACAATAGTTATGTACTCTTTCCATTCAAAAAATTTAAAGGACAACCTGTAAAACTATTTCTAACTCTTTACTAAAAGAAAGGATTGAAAACAGTTTGTAGAAAGAAAGAAAATATTGCTAAATGTGGTCATTAATATTTTCCTCAAGTGCACACCAAGAGTTGGTTCACCTGACATAGGCATGGGTAATGCTGTTTCACACAGCATTACAGTGCAGGAAGGACACATGATATAGTCAAAGAACATTTTAGATGACACTAGCTTTTGCTCTTTGCTGTTGATAGGGAGAGTTATCCGAGTGTGATGTCTAAGCTAGACCTTACAGTACATGATCTGAACGCAGTATCTCTTTTTCTTCATTAAATAAGGTACCTAGTGTTTGGTAACTTAGGTAGCAGGTTGTCTTCATCACTCATTACTCTCTTAAACATGGTGATTTCAGGCATGATAGCAAGTGGCTGGGCCACAGGAGTGCAAATTTTTTTCACTTTATTTTTACTTGGGTTGATTAAACTTCCCTGAATAAGCAAATGACGCCCCTGCCTCACCCCCCACAAATGTAAAATGTACTTGTCTCTTGGTAGGCTGTTTCACTGTTGGAGGAGCAAGAAAAAAAATCTGAAAGCAATACACTAAAAAAAAAAAAAAAAGAAAAGATGTTTTTCAGCTGCTGTGTTACTGTCCACAAATGTAAACACATGAAAACACTGAGCAGTAACAGCCAAGCAGAGTAGAAGATACCTTTACCCCTTAGGAGACTGTTAAACCATCTTTCACTTCTCTGAGTAGTCAGTCAGTGGATGGCAACTTGTTACCTCTGTCACTGACGCCTTTCTCTGCTGTTTCTCAACACTGTTAAATGTTTTTCACATACCATCATCCTTCAATCTCTGTGTGACTGTAGAAGTGGGATAATCCTTTACGATAACATTTAACCCAGGTATACATGAAGCTTAAGTAAGTATAGTAGATAAGTTCTCCAGGTGAAAAAAACCAACTCTATTCAGATTCAATTATCGATTCAATTATCAATTCAATTATCAATTCAACTATCTTGCTCAAATGTAAAAGTTGGGTTTTTTTTTCCAGCCCAGCCGGTGTCCTGCTTTCCTGCCCACAACATGCACCTGACATACCACACAAGCAGTGAACATTTTTGAACCCAGGCTCCATAGAGTGAAAACTTTCCTTATTGTAAGACCCAAGTAAGAAGAGCTGTGGGACCTTTTTCCTGGGAACGAATTACAGTTTGCTTCCCTCTGTTAGTGTGAAGCTTAGGTGTGAAGATCCATACGAACTGTCAGGGATAGTCTATCCAAGTAATGTCTTCATCAATGTGGAAGTATTTTGGCAAAATCCCATTTTGCTTCCTGTAATGCGGTTATCACTGGGTATAAACAAGTGACTGCAGCTGAGAATACTGTTGTTTCTAAGAAAATGGAAAATAAGTCTGTATGTACTGTGGTCAAATTTTGTCAAATTGGTTGATATATCTGATAGTCAGAATTAGACTCTCCATGCACCATGGAGACTGTTTCCATAGTGAAAATCTCTTAGCTCAGACACAGTTCTCTCTGGATTAAATCCAAGGATTGAGACTGATAATCTAGAGCTTTCTCTAACAGTTGGGAAGGTCAATACTTAAGAGGAAATTGCCACAGAGCTATCTGAAGGTTGTACCATCCCACTGCTGGAATATGTTCTTACCCTCCAGAGCAAGAGAAGTGCCATGATGTTTCCATGCATCTTTGGCATTCAAATGCTGCCAGGTGGGTGGTTTAGAGACAGTTGCACATTCTGTCAATATTCTCAGTTACCTGCCAGAAATACAGATAATTGATGGCATCCCTTTGTAGGACAGCTGTAATACAGTGTTCCCCTATAACACCTCAAAAAGACCAGTTACTCTGCTGTAGGGAAACTACTTTTAACCCATGTAGTGAGGGTAGAGAGAGTAAAAAGCATATAATGGTGAGGTCTTTCACATTAAGAAATCTTTCACATCTCACCCTTACTTGTTTGAAAGCTGATTAAGAAAGCATTGCGGGATCTTGAATACTTGTGGATCAACATATTAACAAAGCCCAGGAAGGGCACTGATTGGGATTTGTTAAAGGCTAAATGAAAAAGATGTGTTATTTCATAAATACTACTCTAACATATGGAAATAAAAACTGTATTGAATTGAATGTTCTTTGAGAAGTTATTTTATGGTCTGAAGACACGATTCAACAATTTCTGTTTCCCAGGAAATAGGACAGCACTGGCTAAAAGCCCATCCTTTGTTCATTAGTGAAATAGGTGCAGCAATTAAAAAAGAGCAATATGCAACAAGAAAAAAGAGAAATATGTAGCAGTGGATACACATATTCTACACTTCATAAATTCTGAATTATAAGAGGATCTAAAACCATCAGGAAGAAATTCATGACTGGCAAGCCTAAGAACAAAAGGGTTTAAATACATTGGGTACAGTGTAAATCCTAGCAATGGCAAAGAGCCACTGCTTGATGGGTAAATTGTTAATAATAATGCAGAAATAGCAGAAGTGTTCAATAGGAAAATCTGTTCTGTATTTGGAAAGAAGTAAGAAGCAACATTATATCCTTATACCACAAGACAATCAGGAAGTCATTTTCACTGGAGGAAATCAAGGAGGAACATGAACAATATCTAACAAGGGATAAAAAAAAAATATTAATCATCATGGCCAGAGAAGCTGTATCCTGGCCCTTTGTGATTTTAAAAAATACTGGATTTCTGAAAAGTTTCTGGAAAAGTCAAATACAGTTCCATATTATATATTACAAAGGCAAAGTGGCTGATCCAGGTAAGGATAAGCTTGTTGGTCTGACACAAATCCTAGGGAGGACAGAGGATTGGTTTACACAGGATGCAATTAGAAAAAAAAATCTGAAGGTTGGAGTGGAAGTAATGCCAGTCAGTATAGTTTGTGAAAAAAAGGTACCTCAAAAGATTTAAATCAAGTATGCCTGGCATTTGTTCACAAAGCATAAGCTACCCCTCTGGGAGTTGGGTTGATTGCCACGTAGGTGCAATATACGCAGACTTTTGAGAAGTACAATACATGATTTCATACTGCCTGATGTTCTGATTAGCACAAATCAAGAATAGGTCTATGCAATATCAATAAAGTGCAAATTCACAGCTTAAGAACTAGCTGACAGGTAAACACAGAAAGCAGTGGTTATTAGGAAATTGTAATGAATGGGAACCATCTAAGCAAGGCTCTGTAGATGTAAGTATTAAGTCTGATCTAGGACTTTAATTCGTGATTTGGAAGTAAATGTAAAATCATTACTGGAAGGCATTTACTTACAAACCAAATTCAACCAGTGCAATAAGCAGAGGAGGAATGAACTACAGAGAATCATTCAGGTAGCTTAAGTTCGGTATGATCTGCTTTTCCTATCTGTAGATGGATAATTTATAACATCTGAGACAAGTAGCCTGTATTTGATGGGATCCACAATAAATGTGGAAGGGACCATCAGCTGAGGTGGTTTAGTAGCAGATTGGGACTAGCCCAGTTTCCACTACCAGGGGATAGTTGACCACCTATTCACCCACTACATATAAAATATCAATATGAAAGCAAAATTGCTAGGTGACAAAAGAAAAGAAAATCTGTTTATAGGTATTTACTGTGCTATTGGGAGACAGCGGCTAGAATCTGGGGCCAGGAGTCTGAGGGACTTAACTTTTTGACTGGACCTTGCTGCTAGCCTGCTGATGACCCTGCACAAATTACATCATCTTCCTCACCTTAAGTTTCCCATCTAGAAAAGAGCCATAATGATACTCACTATTTCAAAGACCACTTAATGAAAAGTGCCAGCTAGTCTTACTGGATCTGTATTATCTTAACTGCAGCCTTGTGTGATGGATGTAGCTAGTAACTGCTCTAAAACATGCTTCTGCTAAAGAAACAGACTGACAAAACACTTAGTGAATGCAAAAGAGAGGATGTCTTTTGGAGTCTTGTATCCTTCCAAGCATGCAATGACATTCAAAGTTCAAAGAATCAGAATGACAATATATCACCACACTCACTGTGCTGTTTTTGCAGAGTAGCCCCATACACCTGTAGAGACCTACTCTGTCTTTCTAGCTAGTGCAAATCACTTGTGGTATGAGATAGGTAATTGCAGACAAAGCTTCAGGGTCTTTTGGCAGTTGACCAGGAACTACTTACTTTGACCACTGAAACTTCTCAGTAAAAATGCCACATTCCCTTCTTTACAATTTCTTTCATATTAAACATGTGTGGATATGCACCTCTCCTGCTTGTCCTGAGGTTTGCTTGCAAGTGACAGCAACAGCTCTAGAAAAATGTGAAAATTGACAGAACCAATCCTATCAAGAATTATTATTTTTTAAAAAATAAACTTATTTAAAAAATCCCCCGCCACAAGGCATACCTGATATTTCTCATTTTCCAGCTTTCCTGCAGCACATCAGCCTCATGGGCTTGACGAGCTGGAGGAGGCACTGCCTATTTGCAAGTCCAGTGCTAAAGCAAGAGCTGCTGTAAGGTGCGACAGCCCAAAGAACCTATCAGCTCTGTAGGAAAGCTGTTACAGTACCTCCATCCTTCTTGGACAACGTGACGCTGTGTGACAAATCACGAGGGATACTTGTAAGAATTGCATTAAGAAGCTGCTTTGCACTGGTAATGCTGAAGATTCCTGTCCAAAACTGATGAAGGTTTAAGCCAGAGACTATGAAGAATAAACTTTTAGAAGGGAGTAAAAGGTGGGTATGAACCTATCTAATGTGTCTATCAGAACCTCAGTCCCTTTCGTCCAGCTTATTTCCTCTAGCTGTGCCAAGTAGCACTTCAGTAGAAGATACAAGAAGTCTTTACTTAGTGTGGAATAGTTGTCTCTCTCATCAGGTTTTGTCCTGTTCTTGCTTTCTAACAAGCATGGACTCTGAGGTTTGAGGTTTCACAACTTTCTTACATGTAATTTAGTTTCTAAAAACACCACCGGCTTCTAATCACATCTGGGAAAAATTCAGTGGGGTTTGAAATTTGTGGAATCAGTTCCACCGTTTTTTTAACCCATAATGAACTCCATCTAATTACTGAGATTTTATGTGTGTATTTGAACAGACAGCCATTCTCCAAGAAACATCTTAGCTTTAAAAACATAAAAATCTGTTCTGCTTTTTTCAGAGTCCTCACTGTATCTTTCAATTTGATTGTGTTACCCAATTTACAAAACAGCAGGCATTTGTTTTTTAAACCGATTTATTAAGAAGACTACTCTGACCCTCTGGAAATAATTTACTTCAATCTCCTGCCATCTAGTGTCAGAAATACGACACTTGCACCTCCTACAGCTATCACAAGCTTTTCCAACTTTAAACTGTGCATGACAAAAACTATAAAATATCGTGGAGGGGTTTTTTTTTGGCAATGTTTAGCACCTTAGCCTGATAAAAATAGATGTGTGTATATATATATTTGTATATATGATAGAAGATTTTTTCTGTATTTATTGATTCTGATACACACACTAAAACTTTGCTTTGAGTCTTTGGAATCCATTTGGCAATGAAACAAAGTGTGGGTTTGTACCTGAGCATAGCATATGATCAGTCAAGTAAGCATCCATATTTCTGTGTCTATTTTGGGGGGGTAATATGAAATACATTAACCAGTGATCAGTCAAACATACTTTGCTAACTCCTTCACAGACTTTATGGTGCCTTGAGGCAGTTTGTTGTTGCAGCAGCCTGGGTGAAGGTTTTGGAAGGCTTCCACGTCAGGTCCTAGTAGACCAGCTCCCTCACTGAAAGACTGGGAGGAAAGGGAGGCAGGTAGGACCTTCCTGAGGCACTTCAGTATGGCCAATGCTCCTTTTAGAGTGAGGCAAATCCTGTTAGAATTTCCCATCCCTCAGTCTATTCATTCACTCTTCTTGTCCATTAATTTCCAGGTCTTCTAGTTCTCTATGACTACATCTTCCTCTTTTTCTTTCTCACTCTTTGCAGTGGTTCCTTTGCAGATTTCTTTCAAGTTCCTCTCTCTTTTATCCTAGCTGCCTTTTCCAATTGCCTCCTGAACTCTCACCCTCAGGTGATTACATTCCCTTAACACAGCAGTTTCTCCCTTTCTTTCCTCTCCACATCCCCCCTCTCCCTCCTTAATTCCCTCACCTTCATAGAATCATGGAATCATTTAAGTTGGAAAAGACCCTTAAGATCATCAAGTCCAGCTGTAAACCTAACACTGCCAAGTCCACCACTAAACCGTGTCCCAAAATGCCACATCTACATATCTTTTAAATACCTCCAGGGATGTTGACTCAACCACTTCCCTAGGCAGCCTGTTCCAGTGCTTGACAACCCTTTCAGTGAAGAAATTTCTCCTAAGATCCAGTCTAAACCTCCCCTGGTGCAACTTGAGGCCATTTCCTCTCGTCCTATCGCTTGTTACTTGGGAAAAGAGACCAACACTGTCATGACCCGGTCTGGACAGACCCGGAAGAGGGGTCATGGTGAATTCAGAATTTCCTTGTGCTAAATTAAGGTGAAATGACACCAAACGATTGGTTAAATGTTTTATTTATGGCAGAAGGAAAGTGAACTGGAAGGTGTTAACAGTAGGTGGCAGGGTTTCTTACAACAAGAATGGGCATGAAACCATGTCACTAAACCGTGGTAACCATAGGTATGACAGTAAAGAGTCATTGAGTCCCATTGAGTCACAAGATTTGGAGTGGACTCCCTTGCTTTCTAGACTCCTTCTCAGAGAGGAGCCAAGGGGCGGCTGGATCCACTCCTAGTACCAGACTTGGTCAATAGTTTGTATCTAAAGGGATGAAGTGTGGGGATTATGGAAAAATAAAAAGAGAGAAGGAGAGAGAGAAAGAAACGAAAAGGGAAAAGATAGAGATTCCACCAGTCCTGGGTCCAGCATTGGTCCAGTATTGGTCCAGCCAGTGTTGATCCAGCCAGTCTAGAGGTCCAGTCCTGGAGGCCACTTGCAGGGCTTCTCGTCTCTGCACCTTTTGTAGCCCAGTTCCCACCTTTTTTCACGTCAGCCAGGCCCCATCTTGGTTTTCTGCGCACTGCCCCTAAGGATTTAGGTAACTCTAGATCTTCTGCTCAGGCATCATTGTGGGGGTTGGTCGTGAGCCCCTTCCCCAGGTAAACTCTGGGTGACCCCTGGCCATATACAGTGAGTTGTCCTGGTCAGTTCATCGGGATGTGGGGCTGCACATCCTCCAACATGCCTCCGGGTCACATGGTATTGCTATGCAGAACTTGCCTTGTTGCTGGACCTTGCAATCAAGGCCTGTTCCTCCCTTCAAAAGCCAGGCCCCAGTCCCTGTCGGTCACAACGGGTGTTTAAAGCATTAACCCCGTCCAGTCTCTCACAAACAGCCACCTCACTACAGCCTCCTTTCAGGTAGTTGTAGAGAGCAATAAGGTCTCCCCTCAGCCTCCTTTTCTCCAGACTAAACAGCCCCAGTTCCCTCAGCCGCTCCTCATAAGACTTGTTCTCTAGACCCTTCACCAGCTTCGTTGCTCTTCTCTGGACACTCTCCAGCACCTCAATGTCTTTCTTGTAGTGAGGGGCCCCAAACCAAACACAGTATTCGAGGTGCGGCCTCACCAGTGCTGAGTACAGGGGGACGATCACCTCCCTAGTCCTGCCGGCCACACTGTTTCTGATACAAGCCAGGATGCTGTTGGCATCCTTGGCCACATATTGCATCTTAGTCCTCTTCTGTTCTTACCTGTTCCTCAAAAAATCTTTTTCTTCAGCAAATATCTCTTTGGGAAAAAAAAAATAATCTGAATTTTCCTCGTGCTACTTTGCCACATTCTAGATGGTGGTCCAAAACTCCTCTGAAGGATGGATTACTTAGTGGAGGAAATAAGCAACAAATTGTTTTCAGAGTAGCCTCTGGCAACCTGAGTAGTAAATTAAACACGAAATAAGTAGGACAGGAGGGTTTTTCTTTTTATCTTTACCTAAAGCTGAGGGAAGACTCATCATTAGCAGAGGTGAAGATCACCTTTTCTTAAACAATTAGCTGGCTGCATTTTATATTAGCATTTAATATAATAATGTAATATACTGTCATTAATTAATACTAATATAATTTAATATAATAGCATTCATACACATTGTTAAATGAAGATAGTTTTGCAGGTATGCACACACCTTGCTTTCCATTACAAATGGAACCAGTGAGAAGATATGAGGTTAAAAAAAAAATTTTGTCGGTGTACCCAAGAATAGGTACACCAGAAAGTACAGTTACTCAAATTACCCTTTGATCTTAGGAAATAAAGGTTAGGACTTACTGGGTTTAAAATGTCATATCTTAGTGTCCCATGTCTCAGTGATTACTGGCAATTCAACTGCCTTCTTTTTTACTGGGGAGGAGGGGTTTGTTGTTCAATTGAAGGCTCCATCCAAATCCGTAAATGTCTGTGCAAGGGAGTTATTGACTGAGGGGGGTTTCAACATAATACTTCGTAATGCGAAACAATGTGAAGAAAACAATGTATGAATTATAATTTATGTTTTCCACTCTTTTCCTTCTCCAAACTTCTTTATTTAAATATTTGTTGATACAGTTACTAGTGGAATGGGTATCGATCATGTCTGGGACCTGTTGTGCAAATAACACTGCAAGTACAGTGAAGAGGGTAAGATGGAACAATGATGAATTGTACAAGGATCTACAAGTTAGATTAAGAAACATTGGGGAAAAAAGTTGTCCGTGGAACCGTCTGAACTATCCCCGCTGTAACTGTATGTAAAGTTAATGTCTTGTTACCATCTTGCTTTCAAACCTTATGCTTTCAAAACTCCCTCTTCTCACTGTGTCCTGGTTTCAGCTGGGATAGAGTTAACTGTCTTCCTAGTAGCTGGTACAATGCTATGTTTTGAGTTCAGTATGTGAAGAATGTTGATAACACTGATGTTTTCAGTTGTTGCTCAGTAGTGTTTAGACTATAGTCAAGGATTTTTCAGCTTCTCATGCCCAGCCAGGGCACCTGACCCAAACTGGCCAACAGTGTATTCCATACCATGGGATGTCCCATCTAGTTTAGGAACTGGGAAGTGGGGGGCAGGGATTCGCCGCTCGGGGACTGGCTGGGTGTCGGTCGGTGGGTGGTGAGCAATTGCCCTGCGCATCATTTGTACATTTCAATCCTTTTATTACTACTGTTGTCATTTTATTAGTGTTATCATTATCATTATTAGTTTCTTCTTTTCTGTTCTATTAAACCGTTCTTATCTCAACCCAGGAGTTTCACTTCTTTTCCTGATTTTCTCCCCCATCCCACTGGATGGGGGGGGAGTGAGTGAGCGGCTGCGTGGTGCTTAGTTGCTGGCTGGGGTTAAACCACGACACACTGCCATCTCTGGGAGTTACAGGCTTGAGCCAGAATGTGACTATTACCTGAAGCTGTTGATTTAAACTAGTGGGGATATGTCTATGCAACACTAAAATCTCAATAGTATGATCATTGTAGTTGTACCTGTCATAATGTGTTCATATCCCTCACTAATGAAATTGATAAATGACATTGAGTTTAGCAGCAAAAAATTAGTGTCCTGAGTAAGTGCACACAGAGGACACTCAACCAGATTAATCGCCCTTAAGATTATTGCATAGGATCACGGGAAAATTTAGGTTGGAAGGGGTTTCAGGAGGTTTTTAACCGAACCTTCTGCTCAATAGAGGCATATATCCAGGGCTTTATCCAGTCAGATCTTGAAAAACCTCTAAAAACAGAGACTGTGCGTCCTCTCTGGGCAACCTCTTTCACTGTCACTGTCCTCATAGTGAAAATTTTTTCTTCATATGTCATCGGAACTTCTCTTGCTTCAATGTGCCTGTTTGTTTCTTGTGCTCCCACCATGCACTGCTGTATTAGCCTGGCTCTGTCTTTTCAATCATCTCCCCATAGGTACTGGCAGGGGATTATTCAGTCTCCCTCAGAGCTGTCTCTTCTCCAGGCTGAAGGTCAAGATTTCTTAGCCTCTTCTCAGGAGTGTTCCAGCCCCAAAGCATCTTGGTGGCCCTTCACTGGATGTGCACTGGTTTAACTGATGTCTCTCCTGTATTGGGGCCCCAAAACTGGACACAGTATTCGAGATGCTGTCTAACAAGTGCCAAGCAGAGGGGAATAATCACTGCCCTCAATTTACTGACTACACGGCTATTAGCGTAGCCTAGGATCCTCCTTCCTTGTGTACTTGCTAGGCTTTGGATTGACAGTCCTTTCAAGTTTGCTGCCACTGTTTCACTCTTACTTGGGCTCAAAGGGTCCAAAGTCAAAACATGATATAACATCGACTTGAAGAATATGTTTTAATTTTGGTGCAAGGCAGCCTGGCTTAGTGGCGAGATAGACTCCTATAAAGTTTTGACAGACTCCCATAAACACAGCATTACTGCACTGATGGGCTCTTCTAACCCTGCGTATTTGGCAAATACCATATCATTTACTTCCCTTAAAAATTTATCTCCCTTTGAACTTTGCAGGTTTATGCATACAAACTGATACATATCTAGATTAAGATTACGTTTTAACACTTAGGCCAGTCGGTAGACTCTTGTGATGAGCAGGCAGATTTCAGTGTGCTTTTGTGTCAAGGAAGCTGTGTGGGAAGGAAATTAGAGAATTAATAGAGCCATGGATCTTCCCAACATTCTTGGTGGAAGGGATATACAATAGACAAAGATCACCCACAAATTATTCCTTCCCCTTTAGCAAGGGGAAATTGGAAGAGGTTTGTATCCAGACTAAGCCACAGAGTCTTTTCCAGGCTGCTGTTGGACAGTGTATTTCATGTTCATCTCCTTTCTCAAGACTGTCTAAAGACAGACTAGAAGCAGCAGTGTAGGAAAAACAAGATCAGCACTGACTGATATTTCTAGCCTGTGACTCTTATTAGTGCTCTTTGTTCTCTACTTGCCACATAGCTATTATTTGAACTGAGCTGCAAATGGATAAACACGTGTGTTCAAATTAAACTTCAAATCACAAAGTCTATTGAAAATGGAAGTAGGATGAGCTCTCCCTTGGTAGATTCCCTTGGTCTAGCAGCAGGCAGACTAAGCTCTGATACCTTTTGCATGTTCTGCCCAACTTGTTGACTTAAACTAAAATTCACAGTGACCTATTAGTTGTATAGATAGTGTCTGGCATTCAGAAACAGGATATGTCTCTTGGATAAATTCCATGGAAAAGCTATAATGAACTTTTGACAGGGCACCACTAAATCTTTTGGTTAATTTCCAAGCACCTGCAGATAAATCTATTTCCCTTAAATTAGAATGATGGCAAATGAGAATACTTAGCACCTAATTTAGCCTGTGTATAATTAAGGCCCTGGTTAATTTTAAGCAGAAGACTGGTTTCAGTTCTATATAAGTATACATGCAATTTATTTGCTACATTCAGATTTTAGCATATGAGAAATGAGTTGGTAAAAAAATGTTTTTCTGGAATTGCAATAATCACCTCTAGCTTTGGCAACCATTTTTTCTTGATCAGTATTTAGTAGCCCTGTGACAGTGGAAAGAAGATCCTCAAAACCAAAGGAAAAAAAATGCCCAAATTGCGTTGGAAACCACATTGTCTACTGCTGTACGAACCTAAGATGATGTGCTGAGGAGGGAGCAGCATCATGCTGCTTTTATACTGCATGGATATCTGTCAAATTAATTTTTGCTAGCTTCTTGAAAAGCTTTGCCAAAGAGTGGTTGCACCAATCCCTATGCCTTTGGTTTATCTTTTTATGGGAAGCATCATTTAATATAACTATATAGGCGCTAAACAGGATATTTGGGTTAGTTGAACAGGACTTTTACAGGAACCATGGACCTTGAAATTCTAACTTAAGAAATATCAGTGATGTTGGAACAGGATCTACCTGTTGTTTGAAACAACTGTTTTGCCACAGTGAAACACCACAGTGTTTCTTAGCACGTTTAGTCTGTATAATTGATTGCATATAATTTTTCTTCAGAAGAAATGGCACTACCACTGAAGTTAAGGGATTTGCAGAGAAGATGTGAAATGCAATAGCAGAGAAAGGTAGGAATGGAAGAGATTTTTCAGAGGCCACTAATGTGTTGGCACCTTTGTAATCTTATTGTCTGTGATGGAGCAGGTTTCAACCTTCAAAATGATGAAAAATCAGTTTGCTAAGCTGTTTCATCAGTTCAAAGGATCTGACAAAGAGAACAAGCTAATGAACAGCTAGATGTTATCACATGCTGAATGTTTGTCAGAAAGAAAAAATTAAGCAAGCAATGTATAAGAGATCTTAGGAATCCATTTATTGCAGGAACAGGATAAGCAGGAACCCAAATGAGGAAAAGTTATCAAAGGTGTGCCATTTGCTTTACATTCTGGTACGGCCGTGGAGAACACTGCAATGGCATTACAAATTTCCATTCCCCTGTAGCTAGCCAGTTGTCTAGAAAGTTTAGATGAAATGCATGGAATACTACCAGATAGGATTATTAATTTGATCTGAAATAAGGCTTTGTCTGAACAAACTTGTGGTGATTAAAATAACAGAAAAATCCCCTTTAGGCTGCTTCCAGTGAATTATAACCCAAATTATATATGAAGGCCAAGATCGCCTCCTTATAAGGAAGCAATTAAACTTATTTCTCACTCTGTAATGTCTACTGGGCTATCATTGCAGCTGCTCGACAACTCCAGTATATCTTAACTCTGATATATATGGGAAGAATTCTAAGCATCATGGAAATATTTTAAGACAATCCCCTGAATGTAACCATTCCTGTAAATACCTCTCCCATTATCATAAAATCACTCTGACCACATCTAAAAATTCTTACATTCCGTGGAGGACTAATATATGATGTGTACTTACATATCTTGCACTGCTTACTTTTCAGTAAGAGCTATTTTGATTCTATATCACATCGAGTTTCTCCATGGGAAGCATTTAAGGTGCCTTAGGATGTGTGTGCATGGTTTGGAGCATCAGGATGTGCTAGCATGCCATCCAGGCTTATATGTGTCAACTCCTGTGGATAATATGTGTGGGATCAGGATCTGGTCTACTACCTTTTAACCAGTGTTTAACCACATCATTATTTCAAATATTTCCATCCAGTTTTGTCACTTATGTATCAGAAGTACTGTGTTTCAAAATCAGTATATCTGTTTTGTTTTCTGTAAGCTGCTTAATTTCTTTACCTATAAGCACTTACACTAGAAAAATACAGTTTTATAATACTAAAAAAATATTGTAAGGCTTTGGGAATGTATCTCAGGTATTTACCATAACCACAACACTATGAATAATATATATGTCTAATTATGAAATGGCCACTGAGAGGTTTAATTAGCACATTTCATTTTAGTAGTGTAAAGCATTTTATTAATAAGCTTTTTATAGACCATACAATTTTTTTACATGCATCTCAAACTGATAATTTCTAAATAATTTTTTCCCCTCAAAATATATGGGAATTTCCATGCTATAGTAATGAATAAGAATAAGCCTAGGAATATGAGTTCTATTGGTAGTATCTTGTTATACTATTTGAGTCAAAATATTGTAATGACTAAGCTATAGCAGCTTAATAGGAGGTTTATTGTGAATAAATGACAAAGTGGTATAGTATAAATGAGTAAGCTCCTACAAAGCAAAGGTAGCTGGGTATGGGTCTTTGCAATAGGGGATCCCAACAGTCCCTGCAGTATAACTGTGGAATTAATGAGTGCAGGCAGGCAGTGCTTTTCCTTCCTCCTTTCCTTTATTTCCCACCCAAGACTTAAGTTTACCTAGTTATATACCTCATGTGCCCATAACCAGACATCAGATCTTTTAGGGATTTTTAAATATGGTAATAATGTCAAAATGGGTGTTATCTTGTTCTCTAACTCTTGTTGCGTTTCCCTGCAGATGTGTTGGACTGCCAGACTGAAATGGCAGTTGTTGTCAGGTAGGCCTGGGAAAATAACAATATCACAGGGGAATTCACAGGGACATCATACCCTGGGGTACATCCAAGAAAAAGTAACATCTTTCCTTTCTTATAGGAGAAATCTGACAGTGTTATTCATTGAGAATTAAAATTTGATGGATCTGCAGAATTATGGAATATTTTTGAGCAGTCAGAAATAATGTAAAAAAACAAAAAAAGTCCCGCAAAGCCCCTGTTGTTCTTCTTACTGTGCAAAGTCCCTCTTAAAGGGTCTTTTACATCCTGTTAACTTAAGCCTCATAAACCTAATAACCCTCAGCTTCCACTTCCTTCTAGAGGGAGATGCAGGGTGGCTGAAGTTGGTCTTGTGTTGAACTGTGCCCAAGAAAACTTCTCTTTCACTGCTGAACAATGAGAGATCTCGGAGACAATAGTCTTTGCAGGATAATTTTAGGTTGTAGGCAATCTCTTTGGATTTCTTCCTGCTGTTTCCAGAGTTTTAATTGCTTTATGGAATAATTTATCTACTAATATCTAGGCCTGAACTTCTTGCGAGGAATAGCTCCCTGAGCTGTCTGTAAAAAGATACTGATATAGATGCAAATATTAGTCATTATAGACATAAAAATCAGTTAATAACACATTCCAGGTTGGATAGATAATGACCAACAATTACCATCTATCTACTGTTTGGAGAACTATGTGAAATGTGCTGGCGATCTTGATTCAGTTGGCCAGAGAGTTGTCAGCATTGCAAGCCTTGACCACCACAGAGACTGCTGCCTAAATTGGGTTTAAATGAAGCTCACTGCTGGAAGAGGTCACTGGAGGCCAGGGCTGATGGATGTTGCTAAGACAGTGTTGGGAGGATAGTGCCAGTTCTGCTCAAGCTGAACCTTTTTGTGAATTCACAAAGGAATACAGTCACCAGGGCTGTCATTCACACACTTTTCTGTAGCTCTAATTTAACATTAAGAGAGAGAAAAAAACCCAACAGGTTTCTGACAGAGTGTCAATGCTCATGTTTCATAACCATCTGGGAACAAGGTGACTTGTCACAGGGGAGACTTCTGGCAGTGGTAGCTGAATCATTGACCTTGTAGATTAAGAGCCTGGAGTATACAATGTAAGCTGGGGTATGTAATAAACTGCAGTGGTGCTTGTAAGAAAAACTTATTTATATGTTTTGGGCAAAGTTCTCTTTCTAATTCACACTGTGTGCTGAATCATTGATATCTCTGGTTGCATAAGATCTAAATCCCCACAGAATATGTGCAAATGTACGTCGTGCTGTTTTTTAATTTGAATTTCTCTATCTCACTAAGTTCTCCTTGAGCACCCTGCTCCAAATGTTAAAAGAACATAAATATTAGATATTACATTTTTTTTCTCTCTCTCAACTGAAGCTGAACTAGAAAGTGACAATTTTACACTGTTCCTTTGCTGTTTTTTTCCCCCAATATCACCAAGATTTATAGGTGAAATATCAATACTAGGAAGAAATACACAGTATTAGCTGTCTTGTTGTACTCGGCAACCTCAACCATTCTGTGATTCTGTGATACACATATGGGGTAGCTGCCATTCCCCATAGTCCTTGTGGGGTGCAGACCAGCATAGCTGAGTTAGATTTGGAGGAATAACATGTAACATGGCTGGGCAAAGCTGGAGATGAAGGCTGCTTCACAGTGAAGCTGTAGCAGCAGTCAGGGAGATACAGGGCTCTCTTGGGTCAAGAGATAATGCAGGTGTTGGCTTGAGGCTGGCACCAGGTCTCACTACCCCCACATCTGCTCTTGTCCTGGGCCCTGGGGGCAGGAAAAGTCAGAAGGGCGATGGGGCCAGCCCATGTGATGGGGAGTGCACAGCACTTCCCGGCCCCAGCATCAGCAAGGAGGAGTGAGCCAGGACTCTGTCCTACTGCTTTTGTGCTTTCTCCTCCCTTGGGAACTTCTGCCTAAAGCTAAACCTGTGACTTTTGACATGGTACTTTTGAGTAGGATTCATGTCAGATGCACACGAAAAAGAACAAAAGCGTGCAAAGTTTAAGTGTGCATAGTTATACAACAGCCTTTAAATAATCTAGCATCTTTTTTTACCACCATGATCACTACTAAACATCCCAATTCAAATCACTCACATCTTCAGCTGCTGAACTTAGGTCATGACTTAGGTCATGTTTAAATTTCTCCTGCTGTATTTTAATACATAAAACTTAAACTTCAGGTTAACCAAACTCAACTAAATATTCTATTCTTTAAAAATACAACTTTTGAAAACTGGTTAACTCCTCAGACAACCTGTGGTTATTTTCCTGCCTTCTGTCTGAAGACCTTGTGGAAATCCCAGCAGCCTCTCTGTTAATAAAAAGGAAAGGAAGAACGAGGTGAAGCAGTTGGTGGAAGAAAGGGAGCATAGCAAAAGTATTACTGGGAGAAACCAAAGATAAGCTGCAGAAAAGGCCCTTGAGGTCCTGGTGGACTCCAAGTTTACCATGAGCCAGCAATGTGCTCCTGCAGCACAGAAGGCTAACGGTGTCCTGGGCTGCATTAGAGGAGTATGGGTGGAGCAGCAGGTGGAGGGAGGTGATCCTGCTCCTTTACTCAGCACTGGTGAGGCCACACCTGGAGTGCTGGTTCCAGTTCTGGGCTCCCCAGAACGAGAGAGACATGGGCATACTGGAGAGAGTCCAGTGAAGGGCCACAAAGATGATGACGGGACTGGAGCATCTCTCCTATGAGGAAAGGCTGAGACAGCTGGGACTGTTCAGCCTGGAGAAGAGAAGGCTCAGGCGGATCTCATCAATATATATAAATACCTGAAGGGAGGGTGCAAAGAGGGCAGAGCCAGGCTCTTTTCAGTCGTGCCCAGTGACAGGACAAGAGGCAATGGCACAAACTGAAACACAGGAGGTTCCCCCTGAATATCAGGAAACATTTTTTCACTGTGAGGGTGACTAAGCACTTGCACAGCTTGCCCAGAGAGGTTGCGGAGTCTCCATCCTTGAAGATACTCAAAAGACATCTGGACATGGTCCTGGGCAACCAGCTTTAGGTAGCCCTTCTTGAGCAGGGGGGTTGGACCCAATGACCTCCAGAGGTCACTTCCAACCTCAATGATTCTGTGATTCCGTGAATCTGTCAGCAGTTTTCTTAGATGGTTTACTTGACTTTCAAAAGCCATCAGTATGAGCCCTTCTCTTTGCTGTTTTAAGTGTGCTGCTGAAGAACCTTCCAGTTAGCATTTCAGAGCAGAACAGAGCTGACTATGACATGAAATAGAGGATCAGCAATGCAGAGAGTCTCAGTAAATCTGTAGACCTCATTTCTCTGAGACACTTGTTTGTTTCTCTTCACAGAAAATAGCTTAGTCACTGTTTTCCATATTTTGGTTGTCACCTCCCAAATTGCTTGGAGCTCTCATCTGTGCAAAGCACTCTCAAGATTTTTGTCACAGCTTGCTTTTCTCAAAACTCCTGGGAACATCACATGCTACTCTGATCACCTTTCCATCACTTTTGTGAAATAACCCCTTTGAATACACTTCACTTCTCAGGTTATCAATTATAGGTGCTGATTTACTGGCACTCGTGCAGTTATTTTTACCCTGCCTTATTTTCACCTCAGCGGGACTTAGTATTTACTTGCAAGGCTGCAGATCTCATTGCTCTGAGCAATATTGCCAGATGAGGTTGTAGGGCTTGCTTATGTTTACATCAGAGGATTAACAGCTCTTTAAAAAGGGGAGCCCTATTAATTTTTATATGCCAGCAGGACATAAGATGATATACATTTTTTAATGAAATGAATAATGTGTTAGATTAACATGATTACTGTGACTAATATAACCTCTCCTGAAGATGTTCCTAGTTTTCCTTGTCAAAAATGAAGTATTAGTTCACTAGTGCTAGTGACTATAGTGTTTAAAAAGCAGCTTCCAAGCAGGACAACTTTCTTAAAACTGGTGTGAGCTCTATTGGTAAGTAGCATGTACTTGGGAAGAGGGGTTGAAGTTTTTCATCTGTGTGATTGAAATGAAAAGAGCTACTGCTTCCAACCATTGCACCTCACCTTGATGCCATGTTAAACTTAACAGAAGTTACTAAGTTGTCCTATGTAGCTCTCACACATCTCAAATAGCATGGCAGATGCTGGTTTTCCTCTTGATAGCACTGTGCTCTGATGTTTGTCTACAGGCTTGAGGTAGGTGCACCTTGCCAATCCTTGCTTTCCTTCAGAGGAAAAGTTTCCTGACTGTGAAGAAGGTGTTAGCTAGCTAGTCAGTAACAGGATACTACTGGAGAAAGGATGAAGATGACATTGTCCATGTATCAAAACAGGGTTAAAAGGCCCTTATTTGTTCAGTGCTCTACTGAAGCAGCAAACATTTTGATGACTAAATGGTCTTTTCTATCTCTAATGCTGAGTGACAGCTGTCTGAATATCCTGAGATTTGGGTATGTACTGCTGTATGTACTTAGCACCTGTGCATGTTTAAATCCCACTTTCAGACTCCTCTGGGTCTCAGAATTCAAGTTTCTCCTCTTGTCCACAGATAGGTCACCCCATAATCTCATATTCTCATTTTGCACTTCCCTTTGCCTCTGGGTGTCCCCCCATTCTCAGATAGCTCCTTCAAAGCCCTCGCTGAAAGCATGTCTGGATGCTGTTCCTGCTCTGTGCGTGTGTGTATACCATGTGTATTCCTTGTCTGCAGAAAATGATTCCAGGATGGGTGCTCCTAAAAGCACCCAGGTGATAGGTGTCTTGGCCTTTGTGCACGCACCTGAACTGAGACCAAACACAGCTCTCAGCAGCCAACCGCTGCAATTCCAAAAATGCTTTTGCTCCGATGGGGTTAAAGCATGCTTGGGTACAGATGGACTGGATGGGAAAATATACTGCTAGGATCATAGCCTCTGCTCAGGATCTTCATACTGTAGTTCTCTGTGAACTTAAAACCTACAAAAATTTGTGGGGATTTTTCAAAAAGATGAAAAAGCCACATTCTCGATACAGTGGCTGGCACTCCCCCCTTCTCATCCTTGCCCACCTGAAATTCAAGTCCGTACTTCAAAGAACAAATTGCTAGAACTTTTAACAAAGCGAGATTACTTTTTTTTTAATACAAGCAAACCCAGCCTCAGCCAGTTCTGACTACCCAGCTGAACTATTCTTATTGAAATCTGTTCCTTTCCTTCTCGTGCCCCTCCTCCCCAGATTTCAAGCTGACACGATACTTGGCCTGGAAACAAAATCTAAGGGCAAACTACTGATACTTGGCAAAACTATAAACAACTAAACCCAGCATTTAAGGTGGAAAGTGGTAAACTTGATAATAGGTGCTGCTAGTGCCACCTACCACAGGAAGGAAGCAGCGCACCATAGAAGGAAACTGAATAAGGCCGATCTTGTTTTCTGCTACTGCCATGGAAATCAGTGGAATCCACAAGTCTCTAAAGCTCTTTATGGACCTTTTCTTCTGCTGAATCCCAGTTTTGCTCTGATTTTACTACTGCGAGAGAGATCAAACAAAACCACCAGTATTCTTGAGCCTGGGACCTCTTGTGCTAATAGAAGAGTAGAGAACAGGCACAAACCAGAATATCACATCAATGCATGAGTATGAGTCTCAAAGGGAGACAGAAGAACACTTTCCTTTCTAAAGCTGACTGGGGAGGCAAAACTTCCCTGTGCTCATTCTGTAGCGTTCCTAGTTGGCTCTAAAAGATGCCCGGATAAAAGAACCGAAACCTCAAGTAGACTTCTATTGAATTTGAAATTCCCTGAAGTGCATTCCTCTTCTAGCCATTCTAAAGTCTGTAGCTATTTACTTCTAGCTGCTTCTGAAAGTTAGCTTCAGTGTCTGATGCTGATAAAAGTTATAAAAGCATTCTTGTAAATTAGAAATACTAAAATCTGGCAGCTTGCTCCATAAAGAACTATATTGCACAGACATGCAAAATTGTCACCCTATCCATCTGTTCCCCGAAGTGTATTTAAAAATGGGCAATGCCACAAAAACTAAATCCTGAAGGAAGCAATCAAAAAGCACTGCATATTCTGGTTCCTGGAAGTCAGAAGAAATGAGCATGGACACACCTGGGTAGCAGAAGGGCTCTCGTGGAGCCTTTTGCAGCACTGCAGGAAGGATATGCTGCTGGTATGGGTCAATCTATACCCTTGATCTGCCCCTAGATGTAGGCAATGAATTCAAACTGTGGGCTGAATCTTCAGTTTCACTACAGCATTGAACTCTGAACTGTGTTATCCCTCATCATGTCTGGAGATAGTCATGCATTGTAACTGTTCATCTCCAATACAGGCTTGATTTTATTTCCCATCAAAGTTGTTGGCCAAGATCCCTTGATTTGAGTGATAACAGAGTTGACTACATGGATTAAAATCCTAGACTATCAGGATTTGATTTGCCTGTCAAATGTCTGTCTGCTCATTGTGAGAGCATTGTGGGATGCCAACTTTTTTTCATAAGGGAGAAATAAAGAATAATTTACCCTGTTCTGAAGTCTTGATTTAAAATGTGATGGAAACGGTGTATGTATTTTGTTCCTTGATCAGTGGCAGGGCTTGTTTCATCATACTATAGTAAGCCATGCTAATTAAGAGCTTCTGATCTTTTTCCTTATGACTCTCAGAATTAGTTGCAAATCAATTAATTGGAGAAGGAGGTGGAAGGGAATGTGGTTTTTCTGGACTGGGCTGAATGCAGTTATTGACACAGCCTTTTAGCCATACACTTTACAGACTGAAGCACCCTTCCTGTGGCATGCCTTTGAGTACGTTCAATTTTGTCTTAAAAAAAAAAAAAAAATCAGCCAACTACTAAACCCCAAATTCAGAGATAAATTAGTTACCTTGCTTGAATGATTAAAAAAAAAAGGTCAGGAATTTATGAATTTCAGGAGCAGACTGAATTGTAGAGAGACTCATATTTTCACATGGAGTGAACAACAATGCTGACACTCAAAGGACTTTCTTTTTTGAGACTATTTGCAGATCTGTCTTGCTCAATGTGTCAGCTGTATTGAAGTGACTCCCTTTTCTGCAGCTTGTATAAAATGTTCCTTCTGGTAGTCAAGATTTGGATGTTTTACCAGTCTTAGCCTAAAAAGATGTATAACATAAATTACACGAGTTCTAAATTATTTACGTTACTTATAAATGCTTATTAAAAACCTCTGTAGATTTTGGTTTAATTTTAAAATACTTGGCTTGATTCTGAAGTAGCTTAAGGCCTTCATTAATTAAAGTGTTTTTCAATTATAACGGATACAAAGAGAAAGTTTTGTAGCTGCGATTATCAAATTCCAATGTATGAGATATTATGATGTAAAAAACCCCATGAATAGGTATTTCCTGGAGACATGAAGAGCTATAATTTGAATTTAAAGTATACACAGTGCAAAGTGTTAATATATTTATCCCTGCTTAATTAGAGATCAGTTCTGTAACTGCTTATATATATGCCTAAGTGTGAAATCCTGTGGACCCACTTCTGTGACCAAATTCAAGCATGTACGGAGTCTTTGCAGGGCTTGGGAAAATAATCTAGTAGGTGTATATTCTGACTCTGTTGGATTACTTTTTGGGTTTGTTTTCTGACACAAATCCACGAGAGGGCAGTACACAGCAAGAGTAATGGCAGATGCATTTTACTGCAGGTTTCTTCAAACGGCACCCAAACAATCAGAAAGAACAAGGAGGTTGGTCCCCAGCATCCCTAATTTACGGTATTAAAAAAAAATCTTGAGTCAAGTCGGCAAAGATTATGATATTCAGTGTAATTTTAGGTGAACTTTGTCTTCTGACATTGGAGTCTGTTGTTATACTTGGTTCCTGTTTTCACAACTACAAGTTCTGTGTATTTATTGAAAAGAGGAAGCAAGCTGGATTTAGAAAATAATCATGATACTAAAGGTACTGTGGCCATAATGGAAAAAACCCCCCAAATATAGTGAAATAAAAACTGTCAAAATTAGTGATAATGAATTATTGCAACAAACCCGACAGCTGTTTTGGGGCTTGAAATAGATTTAGGCAACTGAGAAGTGCCTACAGTGCATAGAGTTTTGCACTCGGGCAATGGCATTTTTGACACAGTCAGATTGTCTCATCCTATTAAAAACCCCAGGAATTCAAAGATTGTTGCAGTAACTGGAACAACTGAACTATTTAAATCTGATTAGAATTTCTCATTTAGACCCAAAGGCTTGGTATGCTATGTTTCTGACTGCAGCATTTCATTAGTGATTAAATCACCTGTGCTTGTGACAGCAGTACATTGGCTTTGCAATGTGGTGGTGATGAAAAGGATGCACCTGATATATGATAAATATTCAGCATACATTTGTGACTGAATTATTTTAATTCTGAGTATTAATGGAGTGAAATTTGTCTTCCCTAATAGAAGTTGACTTTCTGAGTATTACTTAGTTAATGAGCTGATGAAACCAAAAAAAGATTTAAGCCAAAATGGCAAGTGGTCCATCTTTTAAGCTTTTCGCAGACATAACAGGAATTTTTGTGTGCCCGTCTCACTTTTCTTTCCCATGGTAGAAGATGCCATACATCATTTGTCGCACATCAGGCTTGAAGTTTACCTTCAGTGAGAACAGCTACGGCAACATTTCTATAGATACCTACCAGAGGTTCCTAACCTTAGCCTTTCCAACAACTTCTGTCCGTACTCTGATAAAGACGTGGCTGCCTTGTGCAGTGGCCAGTTTAACCTTCGTGCTGGTCTCCTGTCTACAAATGCCACAATAGCACGACAGCTGCATTAAGTGTCCTGTGTAGGACAAGCCGCAATGTGGCTCTGGTTGTTTATATGTGCTCTGCACAGAGGTAAGCAGTGTTTATTCTCTATGACTACTTCTGGTGCACCACAATTTGAATGTTAGTACACAAGACAGTGACTTGTACAGGCAGGACATCAAATTCATCCTCCCCAGGGATCAGGTACAGGAAGTTCTGGGTGCAGGACTTCAGCCTTCCTTATTTTCAGACTTTGATTATTCTGTTAGAAGGTTTAATTTGTCCCTGGATTTGAGCTCTCCTCAGCCCTGAGAGCAGCAGCGATAAAGATCCTACATGTCACAGCTTGCAGATGGAGAAACAACTCTGTTTCTTTCACTCTCTTTGGGGATGTGGTTTAGTGTCTCACTGAGCTTGCCTGCATCCTCTTCTACTCCAGGACCCAGCCAAATGCACGTGTATGTCTCTGTGTGCTTGTGGATAAATACACACCAAAGCACACACAGACACATATATACAGATACTTTCATACAATATCATATTCCCTCTCTGTACTTTGTCTTGCATATAGAAGTGAAGAAGGATGGGTGTTCAGACAGAGGGGCTGTGAGCGTGTGAAGTGTGCATGCATGCAAGCCCCTCTTTGTGCATAGCTGCGATGAACAGAGGTGAATACAAGTAGAATTGACTGGTGAAATAAAGACCATGTTCTGCTTGAGAAAGGAGTGAATGGAAAGGCTAAAAGTGAGTAAAAAGCCACAGGAAGTGTAAGCACCGAATGCAACTGAACAAGTAATGGGGAAAAGGATTAGCTGTGTGTTTGTGCAATTAAATTGACTTAATGCTAATTTATGCACAATGTATTTAATGGTACACAGTTACAGGAAAGGAGAAGGGATGGTGGAAGCAGAATTTTTGGTAGTTGAATGTGATCTCCATGAAGATACCTGTGCTCTCTGCTGTAGGACAGCAGCTGGGAGAGAGGGGGCCTTCAGGATGGGTAGGTTAACCTTTTGGGGAGAAATATAAGTCCCTTTCAGAATTATACTGTCCCTCTGCAAAAAATACAGCATCAGCCACACAAATGTTTTAGGGGAAACAGACTGAAGGATGTGCGTAGTGATCCTGACCAGAAGACCATTGTACAGTGAGGAGTTACTGCTCCACAAAACAGTCAACCTGAGCAGGTCCCGGGCTGGTTTGCGCTGTGCTGCACATGCAGCATTGCCTTCAGGCTGGTGCTGTGCTGCATAAATCCCTCGGCTTCAGGATAGACTCAGACAGCTCATTGTAAAAGGAGAACCTACAGGCGGCTCCCACCAGGTACCAGTGATTACACCACCTGTGTGGCCTTGCCTTTATCTGAAAGCACAGCAAGAATTTCTCATGTGAACATCCTTTCTGACTGACAGTAGAAATGATGGAGAGAGTTGTTTTCTTGCAATAAAATCCTGTAATAGCCCAAATGACCAAAATTCTATGGATGGGGTCTGCATGATGTGCTACACGTGGATCAGAGGCTCATTCAGTGCCACACCACTCGGAGTTCCCAGCATCCAAAGGGATGTAAGATTACCTTTACTTTACTTTTCTCTCATTATAGTGTTATCTCTAATAAGTAGAATTTTAAATGATACCTTATGGAGTCTGAGTGCCTTTCTTACTGGAATCATAACAGACCAGCAACTCTTGGTGCCAAACAAGGTGTCAGATGAAAGACTGGCTGTACGTTATCTGGATTTTCCTCAGCCTTATCAAAATGAGTGTCAAAACTTACTGACAAATCTTTGGAGCTCTTATTACAGAATAATTGCTCCACAATGCTAGGTTCATTTTTTTCTTTTTTCCCCAGCTGGTGACAGAATGGAAGACATAAATGTTACAGCTCCTAGACATCAGGAGCAGAGAAGGAAGTGTTTATCTCCAGATTGCCTTTTTCAGTCATGAGAAGACTGCATAGGGCTTGAGGTCAGGATCTTGTGAACTACTTTTGCATTTTTTCCCTCGAAATGATCTCCTTTAATAAGAACAAGATTATCTGAAATCTTTGGCAGAATTAATTGAAATTGTGAAAGACTGAATGACCATCTAAAAAAAAGAAAATAAGCTTTCCTTTGATTTTTGGACCAAAAAGGTAACAGTAGGCTTGTAGCTGAGAATTTGACTTTTATAACTCTTTGAAGGTTTTTATATTAATAATTCTTGGTCATTTTATGTTTTCCGGATGTTCCAAGATTACAGTTTTAATTCACTTTAATCTGTGTATGAATAATTGATCAGTAGCTTTTATATGGTGTCAGTCCAGTAGAACTACCCAACGTACCCAAGCTTTCTACATGAAAGATGAGCAGTTCTGCCAACAGAAGATGATTAATCAAAAGAAATTGTAAATTATGTACAACAGTCACTTCTTTTTCCTTTTCCTCAATAGCTATTCAAGTGACATTAAATAAGTTACATTTTTATCATTAAAGAAGAAATGAGTTAATATGAGAAGTCCTGATGAAAATCAGATAAAAATAGAAGTGAAAGTAGGGTATTGTATAGTTTGATACATGTAGTTTAAGCTACAGACTGTTGATAGAAATCATTCTTCTGATCATTTTTGGCAGCACAAGCAGAACGGATGGAACACGTTCCAGAAGAAAAACATTTTTTGAGTCATTCCTGTTTGAGGTGAGTAAAGAAATTAGTATCTGGGGGTGAATGTGTTGAGGTGGCGGTGTTCTTTTTATCATGGTTTCTGTATGTGGAAGAGATACATTGAGCAAGAGCAAGGAACAGAAAAATAACCAGAAGAAACCAAGGCAAATCCTATGTTTGTAGAGTAAGGAACAAGGACAGGAGAGGAGTGAGACCATACCCTTATGATGCCATACTCTTAATAACTGTTGCATCCATGACTATCAAGGCTATCGTGAAGCAATGACTGAAGAGAAAGAGAATATATTTGGTTAGACTAGCTGGTATGGCTGGAAAAAGTAAATAATCTCTTTTATTTTGGCACGCTGAACTTTTTTCAGCTGTCTTGTTCTGTGGTGAAAAGAACAGCACTTCTAGCTAAAAATGTAAAACCTTAATTACAGCAGTGAACTATTAAGTCCATTCGCTTCTAGGTACAGAGTAATGTAAGTGAGGAATTAGTACTTAGAACTCCCTTGTTCTAAATGGTACTGTCGTGGTTTAACCCCAGCCAGCAACTAAACACCACGCAGCCGCTCACTCACTCCCCCCCCATCCAGTGGGATGGGGGAGAAAATCAGGAAAAGAAGTAAAACTCCTGGGTTGAGATAAGAACGATTTAATAGAACAGAAAAGAAGAGACTAATAATGATAATGATAACACTAATAAAATGACAACAGTAGTAATAAAAGGATTGAAATGTACAAATGATGCACAGGGCAATTGCTCACCACCCACCGACCGACACCCAGCCAGTCCCCAAGCGGCGAATCCCTGCCCCCCCACTTCCCAGTTCCTAAACTAGATGGGACGTCACATGGTATGGAATACACTGTTGGCCAGTTTGGGTCAGGTGCCCTGGCTGGGCATGAGAAGCTGAAAAATCCTTGACTGTAGTCTAAACACTACTGAGCAACAACTGAAAACATCAGTGTTATCAACATTCTTCACATAGTGAACTCAAAACATAGCACTGTACCAGCTACTAGGAAGACAGCTAACTACATCCCAGCTGAAACCAGGACAGGTACACAGAAGTTTTTATTTGGTTGGGGTTTTTTGGGGGGGGGTTTGTTTTGTTTTGTTTTGTTTTTTCCTCAAGGAGGAAGACCCTTCCCTTCAGATTTATAACACAAATCATTCCTACAGCACCTATGTGTGAAAGCGTAATTTTTATCTCCTGGATGGAGCTGTCTTTCCAGCTATACAGATATCTGTGTGTGCATTTCTGGGCATTAGGAGTGTAGGTTTCTGTTGCTGGCTCTGGAAATGAATAGGGTTTTAAAACTGCATGACAAATCAAACTCTGCCTGTTATTTTTGTGTTTTTTGATGTAAGTTTGAACCCTTTTCAGTTGAGGTAAGAGATGTTGGACTGAAAGAAGTACTGAAGTCATAAATCTATATAAGGACCTCAGGTGACGCAGTATCATAGTTACAGATGAATGTAATGGCTAAAAAGCAGCTGAGTCTGCTAGTGCTGATAGGTGCGTAGTTTGGAGCACAGTCTGATTATTTTGTTGGTGTAATGGGTGAATGACAGTTATGGGATGCATGAATCCTTGCCTCATAATAAAGATGTGAAGGTAAAAAAAGTTCTTAATGTAGTTAGCAAAGAACTTGGTGAATACATTTTGTTGCCTGTGTTTATAGATAGGCACAGTAGTTGGTTAGTTGAGTAGTATCTTTTCCCAAAAGCACAAACCCCCTCAGTTCTCCTTTTACTGCTAGTGGCTAGCAATTCAGCACATGGAAAAATAGCCTACTTGGTCAGATATGAATCTACATTGCTTCATAGTTTTCCAGGACTTCATTTCATAATACTAAAAAAAGTAGTTCAAAGGAAGAAAAAAATGATAAAAACTTAGTAGAATGCCATCCTTTGACAAGAAATGTTAATTTTATTATTCTTGTAAACAATCATAAGAGTGAGGAGACTAACTTAAAAGTATACAAAAATGAACTATCTGTCATGTTCTTTCTCTTTCATTGGTGCCTTTGAAATAATTAAAGGGTACATGTTGAAAAGGATTATTAAAACATATTAAATATAGTGAACATTTACAATTATTAAAACTGAGTTTTGTTATAGGCTGTTTGGCCTTCCCTGTTTTCATTGGTTTGTTTCCCTTCCTTGCAGTTTTCTCTTTCTTTTTCTTGATGAGTTACTACATCAAAAGATTACTTTTAGAAAGCATACATTTAGAAGACTTACACTGCTATTTTATCTTATTTGAAATTTTAAGCAGGAAAACCCAAATCTGAGAGATCTAATGCTTATAAGATATAGGGTAATCAAAACTACTGTGGAATGATATAATTTTCTCCTTTATTAGTGACGGAGAATCCAATACTTGCCAGCCCTCCACCCCCAATCTTTTTAGACTTTCCATAAGAGAACTATTATCTTGATTTTTTTTTCCTTGAGATGCTGTGCTGTAAAACATGTATTAAAATGTTTTTGAATGCTTTCAAAATTAGCAGTGTGTCTTTGCTGAGCTACACAGTCAGAAAAATATCTTACTGTAAATTGTTTTGAACATATCTCTTATTCTGTTACTAATTATGTATCTACTTTATTGATGTGAGTAGTACTTTTTAAAATCAGTGGTGCTACTGTTTGAGGTAGAGTTAAAACTGTATGGATGCCCGAAGTCAGACCATCAGTCTCCAGGCATTCTCTGAACCCAAGGCAACACAGGGCAGTTCAAAACCATAGGAAAAGAAGTTCATTCCTCCAGTTCAAACTGAAAGCACAGTTCAAAAGACAATGTTGCATGACATAATACTACAATATCTGAGCAGCCAAGAACTAGCAAGATGGCCTCTGCGAATTGAAGTGTTGGGAAAAACTTAATATTTAACTAAATCTCTGGGGTTTTTGAAACTTAAGAATGCCCTTGAATTATATAAGTACAATTTGGAATTATTCCAACAGTGGATACACTGGACCGTAAAAAATAAATAAAATGAGATATTGTGAAACTTGTTGTGGATTGACCCTGGCTGGCAGGCAAGCCCTGCCCCAGTTGCTTGCTTACTTTCCTCCCAGTGAGATGGGAAAGAAAGTGAGAATGGCAAAGGCGAGAAGAAGACTCGTGTTGAGATAAAGACAGTTTAATAAGTGAAGGGGGGGAAAAAGAAGAAAAGAAAACAAGTGATGCAAAAGCAATCACTTATCACACAGACTGATGACTGACCAGTCCCTGAGCAACGGCTACTTTGGAAAAACTCCCCCTTGGTTTTATTGCTGAGCATGACATTATCTGGTCTAGAATATCTCTTTGCTCAGTTGGGGTCAGCTGTCCCAGCTGTGTCCCCTTGCAGCCTCTTGCCCACCTCCAGCCTGCTTGCTGAGGGGCAGAGTGAGAAACAGAGAAAGCCTTGGTGCTGTGCAAGCACTGCTCAACAATAGCTAAAGCATGGGTTTGTTATCAACACTGTTTTGGTCACCAATCTAAAACACAGCACCATACGGGCTGCTATGATGAAAATTAACTCCATCCCAGCCAGACCCAGCACACTTGCAAAAGCTGACAAAGCTGTCAGCACTGCAGGTCCCATGCATTTCCATGCTTAATAAGGACTCTATGGCCTAGCTATTTAAAAAGAAAATAAATGAGAGAGGAAGATGTGAGCTCATGCTTTTATTTTGCATTTATGTTGAAAATTTGACTGTTATCTGTAATGAAGAGTGTGAAATTACAGACTTAATTCAAGATCACAGATAAAAATCAATACTCTAGTGAATATGGAAGAATATGACAAATGATATTTGGGCAGTTTTAATTTCTTATCTGCATGTCTATTCTTACTTGCTCTTCAGCTGTTGGTGCTATCAATTTGTGTTCATACACAACTTGGAGAGCTTGTTTTTTCTGAGAAAATGTCAAAAAATGCTTATTTGTTATTTAGATATTTAAAATGTTTTAGTCATCAGTTTGGAAATACAACCAAAACAAATACATTTTTAAAATAGATGGTTCATTTCCCAGACTAGACAGCGCTGGAAGATCTATAAATACACTGGATGTGTCTGTTCCTCTACTGGGAAATCAAATAATGTTAAAATACATTTTGAAGAGTTGTGATGACTGATATCTAAAATGTTGTGGGTTAAGTTCCTACACAGTGTAAATCAGTGTGGAAGCTATGAAAAATGTGATCAAACAGCATCTGATACAGAGCTAATGACCAGAGAGAGGCACCATCACCACTTCATTTGTTTTTAGTACTTAAGATGCTCTTAAATGTTATTCTGTCCTAATTACAGTTGCTACGACAATATTACAATATTGGCACTGGATCAACTACATTTAAGACATATTTTCCAGTGGCATATCAATGAGCTCTTGTTCCTTCGGTTCTGTTCCACAAGATGACTCAACTTGTTCTGTGATTTACTCAAATGTTCCTTATGAACATTTTTCATATTTCTCATATATTTTTAGTTTTGTGAACTGTGCTGGTGATCATGACAACTGTTTCTGCTTCAGAGCTACTCTTTTGTCACTCTCTGATGCCACATTAGAATCTTTGAGTGTCTGCTTTTTTCCAGACATTTTTTGTATACAAGGGAGTCATATTTAAATCTTTCAATAAGCATAAAAATAATTGCATTATCAGAAGTGCTGTTTGCTAGTTAGCTCATAAATGACCAGGGGGAAAAAAGGCCATATAGTGATGGAACGGTACTCAGTTAGAGAGAGTAATTCTGCTATCCACCATATGAAAAACTTCTTTACCATTGAGGGTGATGGAGCACTGGCACAGGTTGCCTGGAGAGGTTGTGGAATCTCCATCCTTGGAGATATTGAAAAGCCATCTGGACATGGTCCTGGGCAACTGGCTTTAGGTGGTCCTGCTTGAGCAGAGGCAGGTGGACCAGATGACCTCCAGAGGTCCCTTCCCACCTCAGCCATTCTGTGATTCTGTGAAAGAAAATGTATCCGCCTCCATACATAAGCCAAATCCAAACCAAACAAAAAGCTCCATCAAAATGAAAATGAGTGTATTCAGTGTAACTCTATGAATATAGATCACGCTTCTACAACATTACAATATAGACATATTTATATAGTTTGAAATTACATTACAGTATTTAATGTTGGCGTTGAATTTTGCTTCTCCCCTAGAAATATCCTCAGGATATGTAAATGTGAGTTACATAGGTAAAAATCCATGGCCAAATCTCAGGAACCCTAAGATGACTGCCAAAATTTATCTTGATAATGCCTTAAAAAACCCCAATTATTTATCTTAATAAATACTCTACGGTTATGCTCACACAAGGTATATATTATAATTTCTTTGTCCTGAAGGCAGTAACTCTAAATACTTAGAGAAAGACTTAAAATTTAACTCTGGTGATGCTAACTATGCATTCAAGGATATATTTAATACTTAATATAATTAGGAAAGTACTTATACATATGGTGATGGGTAGATGAATGATATACACCTAACTTAAAGCACTCTTGTTGACTTCACAGTCCTTGTTAATATACATTAACAACAAAACAAGGGCTAAGGAGAATCTCCATCCTTTATTGAACATGGGGGGAAACATAGTGACAAAGGATGAGGAAAAGGCTGAGGTACTTAATGCCTTCTTTGCCTCAGTCTTTAAGACCAGTTGTTCTCCGGGTACCGAGCTTCCTAAGCTGGAAGACAGTGACAGAGCAGAGAGCAGAATGAGACCCCGATAATCCAAGGGGAAATGGTTAGTGTCCTGCTACAGCACTTAAACATGCACAAGTCTACGGGGCCGGATGGGATCCACCCAAGGGTACTGAGGGAGCTGGCAGAAGTGCTCACCAAACCACTTTCCATCATTTATCAGCAGTCCTGGCTAAACAGAGAGGTCCCAGTTGACTGGTAGTTAGCAAATGTGATGCTCATTTACAGGAAGGACTGGAAAGAGGATCTGGGGAACTACAGGCCTGTCAGCCTGATCTCAGTGCCAGGGAAGGTTATGGAGCAGAGCATCTTGAGTGCCATCACACGGCACATACAGGACAACCAGGTGATCAGGCCCAGTCAGCATGGGTTTGTGAAAGGCAGGTCCTGCTTGACTAACCCGATCTCCTTCTATGATAAGGTGACCTGCTTAGTGGATGAGGGAAAGACAGTGGATGCTGTCTACCTAGACTTTAGTAAAGCCTTTGACACCATTTCCTACAGCATTCTCCTGGAGAAACTGGCTGCTCATGGCTTGGACAGGCATAGTCTTCGCTGGGTAAAAAACTGGCTGGATGGCCAGGCCGTAGAGTTGTGGTGAATGGTGTTAAATCCAGCCAGTCACAAGTGGTGTTCTCCAGGGCTCAGTACTGGGGCCAGTTCTGCTTAATATCTTTATTAATTATCTGGATGAGGGGATTGAATGCACCCTCAGTAAGTTTGCAGATGACACCAAGTTGGGGTGGGAGTGTTGATCTGCTTGTGGACAGCAAGGATCTACAGAGGGATCTGGACAGGCTGGATTGATGGCCGAGGCCACTTGTATGAGGTTCAACAAGGCTGAGTGCCAGGTTCTGCACTTGGGTCACAACAACCCCATGCAATGCTACAGGCTTGGAGAAGAGTGTCTGGAAAGCTGCCTGGCAGAAAAGGACCTGGGGTTATTGGTTGACAACTGGCTGAATACAAGCCGGCAGTGTGCCCAAGTGGTGAAGAAGGCCAACAGCATCCTGGCTTGTATCAGAAACAGTGTGGCCGGTGGGACTAGGGAAGTGATCGTCCCCCTTGTACTCAGCACTGGTGATGCCCCACCTTGAGTACTGTGTTCAGTTTTGGGCCCCTCACTACAAGAAAGACATTGAGGTGCTGGAGAGTGTCCAGAGAAGAGCAACGAAGCTGGTGAAGGGTCTAGAGAACAAGTCCTGTGAGGAGCAGCTGAGGGAACTGGAGTTGTTTAGTCTGGAGAAAAGGAGGCTGAGGGGAGACCTTATTGCTCTCTACAACTACGTGAAAGGAGGTTGTAGCAAGGTGGGTGTTAGTGTCTTCTCCCAAGTAACAAGCGGTAGGACGAGAGAAAATGGCCTCAAGTTGCACCGGGGGAGGTTTAGATTGGATATGAGGAAAAAATTTCTTCACCGAAAGGGTTGTCAGGCATTGCAACAGGCTGCCCAGGGAAGTGGTTGAGTCACCATCCCTGGAGGTGTTCAAAAGACGTGTAGATGTGGTGCTTAGGGATATGGTTTAGTGGTGGACTTGGCAGTGTTAGGTTTATGATTGGATTCGATGATCTTAAGGGTCTTTTCCAACCTAAATAATTCTATGATTCTAAGGGTTGTGTGACTGGGTCCCTACTGACTTCAATGAATCATGGTTGGGTAGATCACACAAGTATTGATTTACAAGTTTTGCGTTTCTTTCTTTAGTATGATTTTAGTTATTTTTATCTTTTTTTTTATTAAGTATTTTAAATAAAAGTTGAGATCTGGAAAATAAGCTGTGTCTGCATGAAGTGATAGTCCTGTTTTCTCCCATTTTCTGTGCATGAGAACAAGAGTAGTATGCAGGATGGCTGTAGTGCAGCGCATAAGGGAAAAATCTTAATGTGACAAGTAACACATTTGCCTTTGTTTATAAACACAAGGTACAATTACATTTTTAGAGTTAGAAATTGTTGCCATTTTTAGCACAAGTATGAGTAGCAGGGGAAGTAACAATTATGAAAAAAAAAGAAAAAGTATTTTTGAGAAGATTAAATATGGTTAACAGCAAAGTAGAGTCTTCACATAAAATTAGGCTGGGAGAAAGGTGATAGAGAAATTCTTACTCCAAAGCAAAAATCTCTGGGAGACAAACAGTCATATAATGAACCTTTCAACTCAGGCAGTCTTTCCCGTGTTGTTCATTACTCTAAGCTTCTAAATGGTTTCTGTGTTAATTGCTGTGATCTGGACTAGAGCTGTTAAGCACACCCAGATTACTTAGGGCAGAATAAAAAGACAGAAGTGAGTGCTTTTGGAGAAAATGTGGACTGGCACATGAAAAACACGTTGCAGTGGCAGCATCACTAATGTTTTGATAGTACAGGAACAAAAATACAGAAGATGGTGGAGGGAGAGTCTGCAGTTAGGTCCAGTGGCTGCCAGGCAGGGCTGTGGTGACAGGGCCAGGCTGGGGCGAGGCCGGGCCATCAGCCTGCAGCTGGGAGTCAGGATCAGGCCTGGTGAGGAGAACAAGGGTCACACATGGCTGGGCAGTGCCATGGCAATGGGGCTGGGCAGAAGCCAGGCTGGGACGTCAGTGCATGGGTGGGCCTCGCTCGGCAGGGTCCGTGGCTGGGCAGGGCCGTGGGGAGCTGGAGACCAGCCTTGCTGCTGCATTGCTAGGGCAGGGGCTGATGGCCCCGGGGGCCTGACAGGGGGTCCTGGGCCGTGGGCAGGGTGGAGGGAGTCCTCGGGAGCTGACATGGGGTCCTGAGCTGTGGGAACGGTTGGGGGAGCCCTGGGGAACTGAAACAGCCTCCTGGGCTGTGGCCAGGGTCCGGGGAGCTCCGGGGAGGCAGGGCAAGGCCGTTAAAGACTGGTAAATGCCCTCAGGGCCCTGACAAAGTATGTATGTCCCTGTACTCATACTTGACCATTGCCGGGGGAGGGGAACCTCAATTCATCCCGCCAGTTTGATGCCAGTGCCAGCAATAGATGCCCAGAGCCTGGAAAGGGATCACAGGTCAGCAGGAGAGGACCTGAAAAGCAGCGCAAGGAATTCCAGCCATTCCAGCCAGCAAGTCAGCTTCATTGGGGGCTGAACTTAAATGCCTCTTTGCAAACCCACATAGCATGGGGAATAAACAAGAGGAGTTAGAGACATGCACACGCCTGCAGGGTTATGATCTTACTGGCATCAAGGAGATGTGGTGGGATGGTTCCTATGACTGGAGCGTTGGAATGGAAGGATACAGACTTTTTAGGAAGGACAGGCAGGGGAGGTGAGGAGGGGGTGTCACTCTCTATGTCAGTGACCAGCTGGAGTGCATGGAGCTCCACCTGGGGATGGGTGAGGAGCCAACTGAGAGCCTAGGGTCAAGATTAAAAGGAGGGCAGGGACAGGTGACATTATAGTGGGGGTCTGCTACAGGCCACCTGACCGGGAAGACTGAGTGGATGAAGTCCTCTATAGACTGACAGGAGCAGGCTCACATTCATAAGCCCTGATCCTCATGGGAAACTTCAACCACCCTGATATCTGTTGGAGGGACAACATGGCAGGGCATAAGCAATCCAGAAGGTTCCTGGAATGTGTTGATGACAATTTCCTTCTCCAAGTGATAGAAGAGCCAATGAGGAGAGGTGCGATGCTGGACCTTGTTCTCACCAACAAGGAGGAGCTGGTGGGGAATGTGAAGCTCCAGGGCAGCCTTGGCTGCAGTGACCATGAAATAGTGGAGTTTAAGATCGTTAGGGCAGCAAGGAGGATGCACAGCAAGCTCACTACCCTGGACTTCAGGAGAGCAGACTTTGGCCTCTTCAGGGATCTGCTTGGTAGAGTACCATGGCATACAGCCCTGGGGGGAAGAGGGTCCCAATAAAGTTGGTTAATATTCAAGGGTCACCTCCTCCAAGCTCAGGAGGGATGCATCCCAACAAAGAGGAAGTTAGGCAAAAATGCCAGGAGGCATGCATGGATGAATAAGGAGCTTCTGGACAAACTCAAACACAAAAAAAGAAGTCTACAGAAGTAGAAGCAAGGACAGGTAGCCTGGGAGGAATACAGAGAAGTTGTCTGAGCAGACACGGATCAGGTTAGGAAAGTTAAAGCCCTGAGAGAATTAAATCTGGCCAGGGATGTCAAGGGCAACAAGAAAAGCTTCTATAGGTATGTCAGTGATAAAAGGAAGACTAGGGAAACCATGGGCCTTCTCTGGAAGGAAATGGAAGACCTGGTTACCCAGGACGTGGAGAAGGCTGAGGTACTCCATGACCTTTTTGCCTCAGTCTTCACTCGCAAGTGCTCCAGCCACACTGCTCAAATCACAAAAGGCAAAGGCAGGGACTGGGAGAATGAAGAACTGCCCACCGTAGGAGAAGATCAGGTTCAAAACCATCTAAGGAACCTGAAGGTGCACAAGTCCACAGGACCTGATGAGATGCATCTGCAGGTCCTGAGGGAACTAGCAGATGAAGTGCTTAAGCCACTATCCGTCATGTTTGAGAAGTCGTGGCAGACCGGGGAAGTTCCCACTGACTGGAAAAGGGGAAACATAACCCCCATTTTTAAAAAAGGAAGAAAGGAGGACCTGGGGAACTACAGGCCAGTCAGTCTCACCTCTGTGCCCAGCAAGATCATGGAGTAGATCCTCCTGGAAACTATGCTAAGGCACATGGAAAATAAGGAGGTGATTGGTGACAGCCAACATGGCTTCACTAAGGGCAAACTGTGCCTGACAAACATGGTGGCCTTCTACAAGGGGGTTACAGTGTTGGTGGATAAGGGAAGAGCAACAGATGTCATCTACCTGTACTTGTGCAAAGCATTTGACACTGTCCTGCACAGCATCCTTGTCTCTAAATTGGAGAGACATGGATGTGACAGATGAACGACTCGGTGGCTAAGGAATTGGCTGGATGGTCACACTCAAAGAGTTGGGGTCAATGGCTCGACGTCCAAGTGGAGAGCAGTGACAAGTGGTTTTCCTCAGGGATCAGTGTTGGGACAGGCGCTGTTTAACATCTTTGCTGGCGACATGGACAGTGGGAGTGAGTGCACTCTCAGCAAGTCCAGCTGCCCAGGACAGTGTCCAGATGTCTAATTCCTGGCAGAGGATTCTACCTCTTTTCTTACCTCCAAATAAGAAAGAAAATTGGACAGAGTTTTGTCTTGCCTCAGGTATCCTGAGCTCACTAAAGTAACTAACTGGGCTGTTTTCAAGCAGTGAGACAGCCCTTTGCATTTCAGACACCTCCTTATTTCAGTCACTGTGTTCTATGTAGTCTCTAATTGATATAGATCAGATTATTGATTTCCTGCTGTACACATAATGTTTTTTTTTTTCTGTGGAATAGGTTATATCACCCATATATTTTTGTTCTTTAAATCCTCAACACAGCTGTTCTTACTATGCACGTGCAATTTTAGGGGAAGACACCAGACACCGTACTTTATTCTAAAGGCTGATGATTGCTTTCATAGTAAAGTTGCTTCAGAAAAAGTTTTTTCTCTGGTTGCTTTAGACTGGGGAAATGTTCAGTTAGATGACATACTGGTAAATCACACAGCAGCTGTGTTGCATTTAGTTTTTGAGATACTGTGCCAAAACCTGAGCAGAAGCTGTAGGGTTTGGGTTGCAGAAGTGCTGCAATTAACACAGTTAAATTCTAGGTGAAAATCAGAGCAAGTATATTTAGGTTTTGGTGGTTTGCTGATGTTGACTTATTGATGCTGCTTTCTCTTGTTGATGATTGAGAAAACAGGGAGGATCAGGACAGTGAAGCAGATACAATCATCTGGAGCAATAGCCCTGCTCCAGCTCTGCAGAGCTAAATGCAGGATGGGCCACACCAGCTGACATGGCAGCACAGGCGTGAAACAAGACTGAGATGAGAAAGCAACTTTTACACACTTGAATAACAATCTGAGACTAAATTCCACACATAATGACTTAACATGCAGAACGTGTTTTCTGATTAGAGAGACTGGTGTACTTGGTTAGTGTTTGGTATCAGGGCACTGCTGGCAGCATAGACTTGTGGTGGGTTTGTTAGTTGTTGGGACACTGGTGCAGTTTGGGTGCAGGTCAAGGGAAGTTTTGAGGGTCTATAGGGAACAGCGGCGTGAGACTTCTAAGATTCTGGGGGTAGGTGCTGCATGTGTGCATGTGGGGAGAAGTGTCAAGGTGGGGCTTGAGGGGTGGTAGGGTATGGCTGTGCAGGAGTCAAAGGGCGGTCACAGGCAAGACAGACGCCAATTGGAGAATTTATTGCCAATTGACATAAACATTTAATTACTGGTTTGGGTATTGAGACAGAAGACAAACATTGAAAGACTTGGGGAAAACACCTTTCCTTCCCTTTTCTGAGGCTTAACTTTACTCCAGACACATCTCCTTACATCTTCCTTGTCTTACACTTCCCTTGTTACTGCTACAGGTTACTCCCAGTCCCTTTTGTGAGATGACACGTGGCACAGGCAGTTGGGGTCAGTGTGTAGCAGTTTCCTTCTGCTGCTCCTTACTTCTTTTCTTTTGCTGCTTCTTTCTTCTTATATTTTTCCTGTGCTCTGTGCTGGTTTTATCCATGGGGCTGCAGCACATTTTTGGCTTATGTTAATCTTGTCTATCAGAATGCTCAGGTCCTTCTCTGCAAAGCTGCCTTCTAACTGGTCGGCTGCCAGTGCATGCTGATGCATGGAGTTATTCTTCCCTGGTGCAGGACTTCACATTCCCTTTTGTCGAACTCAATGGGTTCCTCTCTGCCTTTTTCTCCAGCCTGTTGAGGTCACTCTGAATGGCAGCACAATGATCTTGTATATCAGCCACTCCTCCTGGTTTTATATCATATGTGAACTTGCTGAGGGTGCACTCTGTCTCATCATCCGGATCATTAATGAAGCGGTTAAACAGTATTAGACCCAGTGTCAGCCCCCAGGTATACACCTAGTAACTCGCCTCCACCTGGACTTTGTGCCAGTGATCAAAACCCTCTGAGCCTGGCAGTTCACAGAATCACAGAATAGCTGAGGTGGGAAGGCACCTCTGGAGGTCATCTGGTCCAACCCTCCTCCTCAGGCAGGGCCACCTAGAGCTGGTTGCCCAGGACCATGTCCAGACAACTCTTGAATATCTCCAAGGACGGAGATTCCACAACCTCTCTGGGCAACCTGTGCCAGTGCTTGGTCACCCTCACAGTGAAAAAGTGTTTCCTGATGTGCAGAGGGAACCTCCTGTGTTTCAGTTTGTGCCCATTGCCTCTGGTCCTGACACTGGGCACCACTGAAAAGAGCTTGGATCCTTCTTCTTTACAGCCTCCCTTCACGTGTGTGTATACATTGATGAGATCTGCCCCTCCCCCTAACCTGAGCCTTCTCTTCTCCAGGCTACAGAGTCCCAGTCTAAGCTAAACAGTCCCAGATATATATAGTAATGATACCAGATGAAGTTCATGTATTACCAAATGTGTCATGGTTTATCAAAGAACGACACAATAAAAAGGATATTTTCTACCAAAAGGAGTGCAAGCCTTGGGTTTTGAAGCTATACCTTGGAAGTGGCTCCACTTCTTAATCTTACAAGTGACAGTACCATCCTGGGCTTATTACTCTGAATCTTATAAAGATTTTTCAATATAAAGATACTGCTCAGCTCCTCAAATCAAACTCTGCAATCATTCTTGTCATTTGCTGGATGACATATAGAAACCTCTGTTTCACCCGTCTTTGCTGGAAGTCCAAATCCTGCATCCAGAGTTATTAAGCATTCATGGCGTCAAGTACCAGAGCTGTATGCCACTGTCTCACAGGGAAGCCAACTGCACTAGCAAGTGGTATGCAAATCTGTGATAACTCGCTGGGACAGCAGATCTTACAGCTGTGCTACAGCTGTATATAAACTCCTTTGTAAAGTAAAAATAAAATCTTATGTATTGCAGTCATTTGAAAAATAATGGAAAAGATAAATATTGAGGCAACATTATTACTCTAACAGAATAAATTCTTTTGTCTGGGAAGGACAAAATCAGATATTACAATTCACACTGATTTGCAGGGGTGTTACTGTTTAGTCTCCTACAGTGAAATTCCCACTAGCGTAAGAGAGCTGCCCTTCACTGATACTTCCACTTACAACAGCAGCAAATTTGTGTCTCCTTTCAGTGGGAGGTACTTTGTGGAAATACCACCAGGTATGTTTGACATTATGTGAGAAAGGAAGTGTGAGTTAGGAAGGCCTATGAAAACATAACAGCTGCCAAAAGAAAAAAGGCCTATATTGGTTTGAGGGTTAATGGTATTCAAGTGTGTAAATGGAGCTAATAGCTGGTAAGAACCCAGAGGTGCATGTAGTGGAATGACTTAATAGAGCCTACACAACTAATCAGTGTTAAACTCCAGATTCAGTTCTTAGTTCACTGCTTCTTGACCAGTGAGCCTTGTCTCTTCATCAGTACATTGAAGCATTTTTTTAAATTGTGATTTCATGTTGTTGACAGAATGTGTTTGTGTGCTGTTTAGCCACACAAACATTTCTGCAGTTCCTTCCAGCATTCGTGGAGCACCTGTACAGGAAACTTTCTAGATTCCAAACAATATCATAGTGTCTGAGTGGGAATTCTTACTGTGGAAAATAAAAATGCTACTTCCACAGGAAATTCCCAATCATCCATTCCCATGGCTGCCTTACTGCATTTGTTGCTACACAGTCTTTATGGATGGCCATAAATGGTTGCTGTTCCAAATGCAACTTTTATTCAAATTACTGATTTTTCAGCACTCATAAATCAATGTGCTGTCACTGGCAGGCATGTTTATATCCCGCATCTAGTGAGCTTTTGTCTCAGAGTGGCATTATACTGCTGCTGACCTTTAACACTTCTGTTAGCCATAGTAAGATGCTAAACTTAGCTGATAACCAAGAGGAGATTAATATTGAGACACCACTTGGCTCTGGTTCAGGTTGCATTGCTTCTTGGCAGAACAAAAGTGTTTTAAAATCAGCCTAGTCAGCAAGTCCTGCATTCCCTTCATAAGGAGAAGTTATTCAGTGACGGATGTCATACTGGGCTGAGTATAAGACCAAGAGTGTAGCCAGCAGGTTGAAGGAAGTGATTCTTCTCCTGTGTCTGGCACTTCAGAGACTGCTGGTGGAGTACTGTACCCAGCTTTGGGCTCCCCAGTACCAGAGAGGCATTGACATTGGAATGAGTCCAGCAGAGAGCCAAATTGAAGCTTATAGGGCTGTGTAATATGATGTATGAGGAGGGGCTGAGAGAACCAGCTGGGTTTATTCAACCTTTAAAAGAGCAGGCGGTGGTGGTGCTGCTCTCTGTAACTCCATAAACAGCAAGGTGTGGAGAGATGGAGCCACAATCTTCTCAGAGTTGCGCAGTGGAAGGATGAGGGGCAACAGACACAAGTTAGAACATTGAAAATGCTGACTCTATAATGGGGAAAAAAACCCACAGGAGCAGTGAAACACTGGAGCAGGTTGCCCTGAGCAGTAGATTAAAAACTCAGCTGCGCAGCCTGCTCTAACCGTACGTGCTTTGAGCATGATGTTTGATCTAGAAATGCTCCAGAGGTCCCTTCCACCCATGTGATTTTTTTCATTATATGTTACTGTAACAGTTCTTGTACTTCCTTCCAAAGTCCTGGTACAGGGACCAGGCAAAAGGGATTTTAAAGCTACAGATAAAAACGTGCAGATTAGAGGAATCCTGCCTGATTTACTTGGCTAGATCCAGAACTGGTTATTATCTGGTCCCCTGGTGCAGGGAAGAGAGACATAGCCTCACAGTCTAGATTTACCTAGCCAAAGTATTTCTTAAACACTTGTATTATTAGTTGTACGTGTGAAAAAAAAAAAAAGAAACTTTCTCATAGTCTCAAAGGGCTGCCATTAAGTTGTCCCAAAATTGGGGAATGTTGTTAACTTAACCAGTTTCTGCCTGAAGTGCAAGGAGTGTTGCTTTGACTGTCCTTCCTCCATTGTAAATAACAGTATTTCTGTGTTGCTCCATGGTTTTTTTGATCCCAACCTTAACACTGAACAGCATAGGCCTTTTCCCTTAAAGGAAGGGTAAGAGAATAAACATGTTCCAGATCCCAGTCATGTTGCTTAATGCCTGAGTGGTAGTCACTTGGATCATACCATAAAGATCAGGTTAAAATCTACACAGAAGCAGCTTCTAAAGAATAAACACAAGAGTCTCAGAAGTGTGTAGTCAGTGCAGGAAACTGTGGAAAAGTGGAAAAACTTATGGTCAAAAGATTCTAGTTTTGTGCATCAGAGGCTTCTGGAGGAATATCAGCCAAGGAGGAAAGCTGTGATTATTGATAGGCTGAGATCCTTCCACCCTCAATGTAACCTAGTTTTGTAGTGTCACATATGAACAAACTGGGAAAAAAATCTGAAGAAACATTGGAGTTTAGTCAGTATGACTTAACTGCAAGATCTAGATGTTTAGGTTAAACTCAGTGGAAGTAAGCATAATACTGAATCTTTTCACTTTCTACTGTATAAAATTAGTTCTGTATTTCCAGCTTAAGTCTCATTTTTGTAAGTAAATTGTCAGTTTTTAAAGTGATATATCAAAATGGCTGTGTTATGGAAACAAAATCCTGGAAGACAGAGGAGCTGCATGAAGAAGTTTGTCTTTTTTTTACAAAAAAGTTATGCATCCTTGTTTAATCCGTCTTGCCTGAAAGAAATTTGTATGGATATAGCTGACATTTTATAGCTCCCTGGGGGCAAATGTTGTGAATATATTGATAAAGTCATATATGTTATTATGATAGGTAGAAGTGAAAAGGAAGGTTAAAAAGAAAATGACTAGGAGCAAATTATCATGTTCTATTTAAACTATTCTATAAACATTTAATATTAATGTGTAACCCTTTTATGGTTGAAGAACTAAGTATATTTATGAAGGAATCGGTGTGTTGTTGTTTAGTTCATAGATTTTTTTGGTAGTGATATTCTATTCCGTTTTTTAATGTTTTCTGTCCTTCTCCTACCTTCCCAGAGAAGAAAAGTATATTAGGAACATGCTGTAAAAAAAACCCAACAACATTTCTGCCTCCAAATAACTACTGCAACTCCACTGTAATATGTTTGTTCTTTTTCACGTACATAGCTAAAATAAATGGGTGATAGTTCAACTAGGGTTAGACTGCTAGTCCGTATTTCATTTGAGTCTTTAATGGTCAGTGAAATTAATGGAATTGCAGTGATTTATGTCAGCTGATGATCTAACCTTGTGTCATGTTGTTTCGTGGTTAAAACACATGGCTTGGACTGCAGAGCCTTGGCTTTTTCCCTGTTTGGACAAATGAACAGAGAACATCAGAACATACAAATCATATTTGTCTGTGAAATATCTTGCTATAAAACAGTAAGTTGCCACTGCAGTAAACTTATCATTCAAATTTTTTTTTAAAACCTGCTTTTACAAATGGAATTGTTTCACTTCTTCATATAAAAACCTTCTAGCAAATGAGTACTGTAATACTCTGCTGTACTTGGTCATGCTTTCTCGGCATGTCCAGTCTTACTCTGCTTTTCTGGTAATAACCTCTAATAAAAAAAGATTTTTAAAGGATTCATTTTGGCAGAACCTTCATCTTCTGACAGTACCAATTCTGCCTAGGGAAGAACATATTTAGATTTCTCTGTAATAGTTATCATTCCTTCAGCTCCTTCATAAAGAAAATGCATCAACCATAATAAAATTCAAATTAATTTTTCAGTTTAGTTTAAAGTTTATCTTTTCTTGATTGATAGGTCTTGCTAGAACCCCTAATTCATAACGGTTTCAAAATATTACTCTCTCCACTCTTGTACTCTCTGAGGGGTTGGAAATACAAAATATCTGCTTTGGGTATCAGCAGCTTTAAATCTCTGGAGTATAATGGCAGTTTGTTCTGTACTTTCAACTTTAACCAGTGAACTCAGTATCTCAGCTGTTTTTTATTATCTTTGCAAGTTGTTGCATGGCAAAAGAAACTAGGATAAAAAAGAAGCTTAGCTGCCACATACCTTATAGCACATTATAACTTGAACAGTCTGTATTTACTGTTGCTTTGGCAGAGGCAAAGAGATACAGTGCAAGTATCAGTTACTTAAAACAAAATGGAAATCTTGAGACCAGTCAAATGCTGTTGGTTTTGTGCTGGTATTACCAGTGTGACTTGTGTTCTGCTTACATGTATGTATAGCTTGCTTCTGGACATCTGCTTTATGTTACCTCTCCTTGCCTGCTCCCTATCCTCTCTCTAAAACACACATTTGTGAGCATAAAAAATAATTTCTGATGAAGTAGGAATTGAGTGTTGGTTTTGTTTTGGTTTGTTTTTTTTTTGTTTTGCTTTGTGTTTGTTTTTGTGGGTTTTTTTTTTGTCTTGGGCTTTCAATTGATTGATATTTGAGGCTCCTGCTTCATCCAGCAATTAAGGCAAGGCAGAAATTTTTTTAACTTAATTAGTAGCCTTGCTTAATTTAAGATTTTCAGGAAGTATTGACAGTACCATACACTGCATATGCAATGACTAGAGACATTACTGATCAACTTTACGCTTTGAAAAAAGATGAAAAAAACCTTCTAAGTCATTGTACTAGAGCAAGAATATTAAAAAACTTGAGAAAAAATCAGCTTTTTGAACAGCAAAACAATGATTTTGTTAAATAAAATATTTAATGTATTAGTCTCTGAGTAACAATAGTAAGTCTTTGCACTTGGAGGGACAAAAGTTCCTTACTTTTAGATGTGACAAAATTACCCCTTGTATCAAAGGTATTTCAAGCTGAGTGAAAGAGTACCTTTAAGTGGGTCTATACGTCATGTACTTGCCAAGGTACAAAGGCTGCCTGTGAAAGTCAGATATGTCTGTCTTCTAGCTCGTGCTAGCTGATGAATCTAATGTTCTTTCCACCTTCTAAATACTGCCAAAGTTAGGCATGTTTATATAATAGTTCAACCTCTAGTGCTGGAAACTTATTGATGAGTTACTGTCCTCTGATTAACTATAAACAAACAAACATGCTATTGTTTTTGAAGAACTCACTGTACATCAGCTAACATTCCTCCTGAAAGCTCATGATTGGGTTCTTATAAGAAGAAGATTGTTTTTCTTTTTACCCTAAAGTGAACCAAATGGAAATTCATTACACTTTCCTTCATATCAAGTTTTGTTTTACTGTCTGTTATCCAAAGTCAAAGACGTGGTTTCGACATAAAGCCCTGCTTCTCAATCTCTGTTTCGTTGTTCTGCAGAGCTCCCATGAGCAGATCAAAAAGGTGTTTTAATTGATCAGTTATGGTTTCTTTCCCATGGAGAACCCAGTGATATAAATCTGGCTAGCAACATGAAAGACCTTGTATACTCTGAAGTTAATTTGTTTTATTTCTCACTTAGATGTGGGAGGTTTTTTTGAGATTACTTGTGTAAATTGTATTCAGCTTATTTCAGCTTGCATGGTTTATAATTAATTTTGCTTCAGTTTTCTATCAGCTTTTAAAAAGGTTGCTAAATGTCTAGTGTAAAGAAGCTGTAATCAGGTGTCCTTTTGAAAATGAGGTGGAGTAATTGTCCACAGCTGCCCATTCTGTCCTTCTGCTTAGATACTACATAAGCTGAGGTTTTAGTTTAAATAGCTTTCATCAAGGTACACTAAGCTGGTGTTGAACCTTGTGGAGACCATTTTTACTTTGTCATGCTGGCTCCATGTAAGGTCAGTTTCTTCCTGGACTAATTAGAGTTTCCTGAGGGGATCTTGCCATGTATTTGTGTTAGTTCATGTTCTTTTAATACCAATTTAAATGCAAAAGGTACGTGAACTAACTGCACTCTTGTCTTGAGGTTCTGGAGGTGTGCTGGCTCATGCTAGATATTCTTCTGAAGAAAAACTATCTATAGTGATCACTTGCCATTATAAGACTTATGTGGCTTCTTGCTGCAGGATTTCTTGAAGGTAGAATTGATTTTTATAGGGGAAGTCAAATACATGCCTTTAAGTGAATTACTAATCACCCCTTTTTTCTTTAGAGTTATAATCTATTTATATCCTTTTAGATTTATTTTTGGATCAATCAGATCTGGATCATGCAGTAGTTCTTTACATGCTAAGTAAAGCTGAATGTTGAGATTTTGTTTGCTACAGATGTTTGCCATGTCCCTTGTGCTGGTGGGAATAAAATGGTTGAAAGCCTTGCAGATAGATATGCACCATTATTAGAGGCTTGGGGAAAGACTGTGTGGTGATGTCTGGTGCGTTCATACTTGGAAAGTAATGTTGCAGCAGTTTGGGGTAAAAAAAGTCTGGGTTTTTGGGGGGACCAGCTGGTATTCAGAATACCTGCAGAAATCTTTTGATTATATGAGCTCACTGTAAGCGTTATGTTGATGATTATATTACTTTGCCTCCACAAACTTACAGGGCTTGGGGCCATTTGAATGCCTTTGTGGTTAAAGTACCTCCATCTTCCTTCAAAAATGCCATAAAGGAAGATTACAGAACTGATTATTTTGGTTCATTCTGTACAAATAATGACTTCTCTTTAAAACTTGTGTCTGCAAAGCTGCTTTAGTGTAAACTCTGTGGTGAATGAGCAGACAGCAATGTGTCAAAAGTGAACTCCTCCCTTTACTCAACCACCAACACTTACTTCATGACAGTTTACAGCTAGTCCCTTAGATACTCTTTTCATTGCTCACTATGGTATTAGAGGCACCTGTAAACAAACTGGTTTTATTCAGGTGAATTTTTTTAGTGTTGCTTGTTAATCATGTTTCTTGGGTGGGTCTCTTAAGAATTCTTTTTTTTTTTTTTTAATTCTAGTAGTGAAGATTGCTGCAGGAAAATGGCTAGTTTTAGCTTTGATAGCCATTTCTGCATTGCATGGACTGTTTAGGCAGGTTAGAGTGAGAGAAATTACTGTATTATCAGTATTACCTGGAGAAAAGGGACTCCCAGTGGTGTTTTCTACAAGGGGAGTAGAAATGGTTGTCTTCTGTTAGTCTGTCCCTGTTTTTTGTCCTTCAGGAAAACAAACCTTGGAGAAAGAAGTCTTTAGTGTTGGTGAGCAGCCTGCAAAGTAAGCTATACCATCTATTGATATAGCTTCAGAAACATATTTCAGCTTTCACTGAAAAGAAGACAAATTTAAATTCCCAGCTGGACTGAAGAGTCCTTTATAGTGCTGTGATACAAGATAATATGCCCTGCAGAATGTTTGATTTCATTCGTGTGTGATACTGGTACTGTCTTGCACTGATAGCCATCATTCGGTAGCAATGCAGAAACAAATCCATGTGGTTTTCCATTAGACTACACAAATGTCATGGCAGATCGATGAAGTTTAATTACTACCATCTGTCATGCATAAGGGTTTTAATATCTGGAAACTTGTTCCAGGTCATCAGATAGGACCACAAAGATGATTAAGGGAATGGAGGATCTTGCATATGAGGAGAAGTTGAGAGAGCTGGGACTGTTTAGCCTGCAGATGAGAAGGTCCATGGGCAGTCTGATCGATGTTTCTAAATGCTTGATGGGAGGCAATAAAGAAGAGGGAGCCAAGCTCTTCTCAGTAGTGCATACTGACATGACAAAAAGTAATGGGCACACATTTAAAAAAAATTAAGTTCTGTTTGAACACAAGAGAAGACTTTTTTTTACTGTAGAATACTGGCTAGACACTGGCACAGATTTCCCAGACAGGCTGTGGAGTCTCCATCTATGGAGATACTCAAAACCTAGCTGGACAACCTGTCCTGCTGCCCTGTGCAAGCAAGGTGACCCACCCTGCTTGAGCAGGGGAGTTGGACTGATGATCTTGAGAGGTCCCATCCATCCATCCATCCTCAATTATGTGGTTTTGTGAATAGGCCAAAAGTTGTGTGGTGCCAATATTTTTTTCAACAGGATTCTAAATACAGTTCAAACTTGGGCCTCAATTACCCTTGGACCGAAATAATTCTTGTTGTATTCCAAAGTTATAACATCCCATGGGAACAGTTTCTCCAAACCTGTAGCTTTCCCCATAGGGAGCAAGAATTGCGGTCTCTCACATGCTAGCATAATCAGTATACTGTTTCATATAACTTGTTTCTGTATTTAAGACAGGTAGTGCTATCTACTAGTCAGGTTCCCTCATACATCACACTGTAAAATCTGCTCTTTGGTTGCTTACAACATTTTGTTTGAGCTGACATTTTTCATCTTGTGTGTATGCTCTACCTTTCTTTTTATTATTTTTTCCAATTTTGGTGTAATGAAACTGGAGCAATTCAGCTTTTTCCTGAAACTAGGGGGAAAGGAGTAATTTGCCCTTGTCAGGGAAATTGGCTAAGCATGTATGCATACATGTTTTCCATAGATTGTGTCTGGTACTTACAACTACTTTTCCTAACACTGGATATCAGCTGTGAGCTTTGCTAGGTTCAGTGGCCTTAAGTGAGTCATAAAAATCTCTTCAGTGTTGTCAGTTGTGCTTTTGCTGGTTCAAATAGCTGGAGCTGCTTGCCTGAATGAAAGAGCAAGAATGAGGACAGCAAGAGTATAAACTGGGACAAGGATCACTTAGGCTTTAAGGTCTCCTGGCAATGAGATAACAAACATTTGAAGGGAAGGGATTCTTACTGCTATAGATGATGGGGAAGAAAAAGACAGTAAGCTGCTGCTCCTGCCTCTTTTAGCCTTCACCTAGGTCTGTGCGTGTGCATGTGGGTTGTGAAAACTAATGGCACATGGCTGAAGCAAAGGGGAATGTCTGAAATCAGAAACTGTAGCCGTCAGCTTATTTCTGCTCTCCTAAAAGAAAGAGAGGGTACATGCTGACAGGAACTTTAACCAGGTTGAGGCATCTGGCTATGACTGCCTGAGAAAGAGCACCTACATGTGTTTAGGAGTGGGAAAGTGGTAGCTTGGTGTTCTACTCCAGTGGTTTTTGGGTCCATTTGCTGGTTATCACTTGAGAAAACTTCATCATGGGGTTCAGTGCATCACTTTTTTTGGCCTTTCCACCATAGCATCAGCTTTCTTGGTGCTAGCGCAAGCAAGTGTGAAGCACTTTATCTCCTCTGTAGGATCAGGGCAGATGCCACAAAGCTTTGGGACTTTGGTTCTGTGCCTCACTGGTAAAGCCCACCTGAGCAGGTGAGAAAGTTTCTAGCTAATCATCAGACAGGTTGCCTATTGTAGACAGGTTTCCTAAGGAAACAAGCTTCAATGATTGGATGGTGCTGGCTTTTCTGCCCCAGTCTGTTTTGAACCTGTCAGTGCATTTGAAGCAGATTTGTCAGGGGAGTGAGGTCCTCAAAACCACGAAGTTCTGATTTTAATGAAAATCAGTGGCCGTTTTTGGAATGAGAGTCCCAAACTAGCATCCCATTGAGGGAAGAGTTACCCTTTGAGGTCTGTAGGCAAGCTTGCAGGCTAGTCTGCATGTGCATAAATGGCTGATCAGGATACACATAGGAGAACCAGTTACAGCAACTGCTGCTGCTTGCCTAGGTTTTATGCGAGGGAGCTGTGTGTGTTTGGGAAGGGGGAGATGTGGGGAAGTAGGACATGTTCAGAGAAACGGGCTTTTTTTATTTTAGCTCTTTGAGAAACATCTTGTGGGAACTATATTGTCTATTTCCCAGTAGATGTCTGAGGCAAACAGCTAGATGAAGTCTAGTTATCAGAGCACGAATGCCTTTGCTTATTGTCTTCCAGTAAGGACTCTTCTTGCTGCCTCAGCTTGTACTGTGGCTGTAGAAGAGTTTTTCACCCTGGTTTCCATTTCACTCCTTCCTTTTAGGATGTTGCAGGTTTGGAAAAATACTTTGATATGTAATCTTAAAGTTGAATACCTGGATTTTCTTTCCAGTCACAGATCGAAGAGCTAGCCAGAGAAGCCTTTAGCTTTCATCAGTGGTTTCAAAATTCACTTGGTAGTGTGCTGACATATTTCAGTTTTCAAGAAATCAGTTCCTCTTGTATAAAGTAGCTATATACTTCTTTGGTAACTGTTTGAAAAGGCTACTGAATTCTTTTTTACTCTTTTAATGTATCATGCAAATCTGAACTTCCAACACAGACCGGAAAACTGTGTGGGATTTTATACCACCTTGTTTCAGTAACCAGAAAACCCCTTAAAAATCCCCTGTCTCAGAAGAACTTTTCTGTACCTATTGTCAATTGTACTGTTTGTACTCTCTTAGCACAGGCACACGCTTGGCTCTGTGTGTTTGTTCAGAAGAATAGCAAAGCACGTATTTGTAATACACATCAATGTATGTACGGTAATATATGTCTCGTGGGAAGGTGTGGAAGGGGAAGCTGAAATGGCTCTTTTGGTGATGATTAAAGCAAAACAAAAACAACTGCTGATCCCCTGGCCAGCCAGCTTGCTGGGACATTTTTATAATTCTTGTGCTCTGTTGTTGGAGATCTCCAATTAGCCTCAAACTGGAGCTCGCAGCTTGTGTGTGAAACAGGCAGCTGCTGGCACGCAATCTTCCCTCAAGTTGTTTCCTTTCCTTTTTCCTGAGATTTAGCGAAGGGGGGGGGGAAGGGGTTGGAGTCACATGGATACAAAGCTTTTGATTAATGTCCAAGTCTGTGCTGCTGCGGAGGCTTTCCAACCTCTCAGCTAACAGGGCGAGCTGGGAACCAGTGACCGCTCGTTTCCTCCAGGCTGTGTCCCTTTCCTGACGGGAAAGGAGCACGCACGGGGCTGGCTCCTCGCCTCCGGACCTCGGGCCGCTGCTGGAGCCGGGTGAGAAGGGGCCGAGGCTGCTGCGCGGCTGGGGACCGGCCGGGGCCCGGCCCCGCCGCGTAACTTCGCGGGGTCTTTTGTTGTCCGTGTCCGCAGCGCAGTGCCGGGGCGCTCAGGCAGCGCTGCCTGCAGCCGGGAAAGGCGCCGGGCTGGGAGCGCCGTTCCTCCTCGCTGCACCATGACAGAGGAAAGCAAAGGGGAAGGCAAGGGGGAAAGCGGCAAGGACTTGGAGAAGCAGCTTCGCTTGCGCGTCTGCGTCCTCAACGAGCTGCTCAAGACCGAGCGGGACTACGTGGGGACGCTGGAGTTCCTGGTGTCGGTGAGCGGCGGGGCGCGGAGCGGCGCGGAGTGGGGGGGCCTCGCCTCGCCTCGCCCGGCGGCCCCGCTGCTGCGCGGCGACGGCGGCGCCCACCGCGGGGAGCGGGGCGGGCTGCCGCCGGCCGGGGCACGGCGCGACCCGCGCCCGGGAGAGGGTTTTCCGCCCCGAGCTGTGCGGCGCGGCCGGTTTGGCTTAAGAGGGAGGGGGAGTCACAGGTTTTGAACGGGCTGGGGAGGGGTCGCGCCCCCCCCGCCCCCACGGCCGCCCTCCTCGGAGAGCCTGGGCGGGTGACCTCGCTTCTCCGGGGGCAACGTGCTTGGGTTCAGGTCTGCCGTGGGTGTGGGGGCTCGTGTTGCTCACAGGGCGCTGCAGTTCCATTACTTGCGATAGTCCGGGGGGGTGAGGAGGAGGACGGAGGGGGTGCTGGTGTGCAGCAGCTGCTTGGCATTAAAGCCACATGTGGCGTTAACTCCTGTCTTGTGATACAGGGTCAGCTGGGAAGGTAGCGCGTTCTGGGGAGAGCTGTGTTGCAGCAGTCTTAGCTTCCTTCTACATCTGACTGCCACTGTTGATAGGATTATTCGTGCCGGGTAATACCCTAATGGGAAAGGCAGGAGTTTTCACTCTCTCAAAAAGCCAAAGTGAGAAAATTGTTACAGAACAGATGCGGGCAGCGTTTCATTTGCGCGTGGCCTCGGTAGCATCACTCGAGGACCCTGTTGAGATAAGTATGTCCAAGTAAGATAAGTATGTCAGCTGCTTAAGTTTGTAAAAGATTTCGTAGTAGCCCCCTCATACTTTTCTCTCCTCCCTTGTCCCACTGAAGAGGGGAAATCCTTCAAACTGCAAACTTCCTGCTTTGCTGCCTTGAGATCTGTGGACTTTCTGCTTATTATCATGAAAGAGGAAATTCTCAGCTTGGCTGTGATGGGGAGAATAAAATCACAGACACTGGAGTGAAATAAGATCTACAGAGTAGCTTATTTTCTCCATATGTTTATCCTCAGCAGAACCATGAAAAATGGTAAATGGTCCAATGTGTTTTCTATTTTTTTTTTAAAGTTTAACGTCTATGTTTTTGAGAAAGTGGCTGTGCGATTGTGCTTTACTTGCTTCCATTTAACACTCAGATGTTACCTATTGTAAAAAAATACCTATCCTAAAGGAATGTTCTTCAATATTTTATCTTAAGCCCCCAATTTGGTGTATGTCAGAGTCTTAGATCATTTCAGCAAATTTAAAGAACTTGTAATATCTTTAATTTTGGACCCTACAGTTTAAGACATAGCAGATATGGGTGTTCAAGCAAAAAGTGCTCAGCTCCTTCTAAAGAGCAGGCTCTGTATGTATTTCAAGTTGCATCCAAATATTGAACTCAGTAATGCATCTTTTTGCAGTTGGGATCAAGATGATCGAAATAAATCATATGGAGAAAGGGAGGAGGGCTGGAGTTAAATAGCGGGCTCTACATCAAGTTTTTCATATTCATTAATGGTTGTGAACAGGGTTGAAGTGACAGTTCAGAGATGTAAATCCTTGACAAGGAAGTGTCATATGTTTTAACTGTACTTCAGCCTTGGTTTGAGAAAACAACTTCTGAGCTTTCCTTTGGCCTATGTGCTAGGACTGCTGTTGAGAGCAGCTGTGGTGGTGGATTTATGAAGGCCACTGGACTAGGGCCAGTATGGAGACGGTCACATTTATTTTACATAAGCCATCAAAACCATCATTGTACTTGTTCCTATAGTTACTTCTTGATCTGGAGGCTAGATCCTCTCATTTAGGTGTCCTAGGCTTATGGTTCCCTTTCTTAAAACCATTGTCAGTCCTAGGATGAGCTCTTCTGAGATACAAACACTATCCCAGCTTACTTTGTTTCACATCATGAGGTGGTCTTGGGGCACACAGCCTGGGTTCCTTTTTGGATGGAAGTGAACTGGAAGGTTTTTGGTAGGAGCACATCTGGCTGCTAATGAGTGTGTAGTTCCTGGGACTAGACTAGAGCTAGTCTGAAGTGACCCCCCCTATCACCAGTGTGGGGTCCCAGCACTGAATATTTCCCTGTCCAAACCCTATCCTATTTTCCAGGATGTCTTGTTAAAGTAGAGGCAGCCCGAGTTCCAATAAAAGTTAAGGGTTAGGCTTCCAGGTCGCCTTGACACCGTCTGTGAAGATCATTGTGGTGAAAACCATGTTTCTTTTATGATTGAGAAGCTGAAGCCATTTATAGTCTTCCTAACAGTTTGCATGGAGTACCTGCAGGTTTCACTGTAGTTAAGAGGAACAGAGTATTCCCCGAGATAAATGAAAAAAACCCTGTGGTTTCAGGGTTAGAGCCTATTTCTTCTGTGGGCTTACAGAATGTAATCTTTTATGATGTATATGCTTCATATGGAAAAGTACATTAGCACTTGTGTAGTAGTGGTGGGCAAGAGAGCCAACTTTTCACCCATTTGGACTGCAGTTTCCATTTTGTGTATATGCCCTGTTGAGGCAGTTAAATTAAGGAACAGAAAAAATCAGTTTTCTTCAGTTGATTGTTCTTGTGTAGGAATGGGGCAGTATAGAAGTGGGATTTGTGTGGAAGTGTAATGTACATCATACTACACCTAACTCATTTGCCTGAGTACTTCATGAGATCTTGTGAAGTGAACTGATAACGTGCACCACCCCTTCGGCTGAAGCAAAATTACACTGTCACAATGGGCACTATGTAATACGGACAGGAGTGGAAGTGAAGCGTAAGCTTGATTTGTTGGAATGGTGGGAGGAGGAGAGCCCTGTTGCTGATGCAGTCATGTTGGGGAAATGGGTCTTTGCCTGGTACGGCTTGGGGCTGGCTGGAGAATGAAGACTTTATAAGGAGGAAGTGACTTTGCTGGTGTGTGTCAACATGGGAAATGCTTTGCTGGTTTCCCTGCACGGGAAACATGTCCAGTATATATTAAATTTATTCAGCGTCTTCAGTTTATATTGGAATTAAAGAGCGTCTTACTGAGGACCGATTTCTGATTGGTTGTTTAAAGTATTTTTGTTCCCCTACTCCTCTGTGATTCTTCATCCTCCAGTTATCATCAGGGTAGTGAGAAGCAGCTTGGTTTATATATTCTGTCGAAAGTCTACAAGGCTATTAAGTGCAAAGCAGAAGTTTTAATATATTCGTTATTTTATTAGATAGGTATAGCCAACTAGTCATTCCCATGCGAGTTCGTTCACCTCTTCTTTTTGGCTGTATGCAGTGTTAATTCAGTACATTGTTTTTAATCTGCACTCATCACAGATCAAGTCTGAGTGGAAAGGTCTGGTTGTATTAATATTATTCTTTCGTATCTCCTGAATCTTCCAGTAATAAGCTAGAGTAGCACAGTATATTGAGACATCAGTAATACCGAGCAATAACAGTTTTGGACCCATTTGAGTGAGGTATGTAAACATACATGAGGTGGATAAACTAAAGTCCACTAGTAGTCTCAGGAATGTTGGAGGCAGGAGGCATGCACAGGAAATTATAAAGAAAGGCTTACACTTTTCCTTCAGACATTTCATTATAACATTTGGAGTGTCATTGCAATACAGAGTTTTTGTTCTTGTTAGCATTTAGCATTTCTTAAAAGAAAGAAATCTAGTGACGGAAACATTTACCTAAGGCGCTAAAAAGTCTTTGAAAACTGTTATCTACAGATGGAGATTTTTGAGCTAAAATATGAGGTTTCTGTTACAAACTATCGATACTTTACTGGCTAAATTAGCAATTGGGATTTTTCTGCTGCTGGGTGATCTCTCTGGTGATTATATCATCTTCCAATGGTGAAATTTTTGTTTTCCAGTGAAAGAGAAGCTGTACTTGCAAGGATAGAGGAGAATCTTTTTTTTTTTTACCAAAATGCACTTTCTGGGGGGGAGAGAAAGCAACAGTTGGTGAATATTTACTCTGTCTAAAATAATTACGTGTCATCCAACTGTGTAACTGAAGAATTAATTTTACCTTGAGCGTTCATGGTAAAGATGCTTTTTAAAAAAATTTTGTGACTTTATCAGTATGTACCTTATCCATTTCATTCTTAACAGCAAATGACAAAGCATGTATATTTAGTGTGCTCTGTGTAAATGTAATGAAAATTTCCTATTTTACTCTATAAGCATAATTAGCTAACTAGAGTAAAACTACATAAGCTTTTCCAAGATTCTCATTGGTCCACAATTTTATGCTGTGGAATATATTTGACTTTTTAATGAATGTTTTAAAAAACAAGTTGTGGGTTTGTTTGTTTTGTTTTGTTTTTTAATTTGCTTAATGTTTTCATATAAAGTTTCACTTACTGTATAAATCAGGGTACTCACCTGAACCCTCAATGTAGCAGTAGTAAAGAGACCAGTAAAACTGTGCGTAGAAGTTGCTGAGAAATTAAAAAGTATTGAATAGTAAAGAGTTGCCAAAAAGTAGCTGGCTTAATTTGTCACCTTGTACCTTGGTGTAAGGCTTAGTTTTTATGATTGCGCTGTACAATGACTGTTTGGCCAGTAAAGGCAAACCAGGCCATGAAGAACATTAGGGTGCAGATACACTACAGGGAAATAGGCTAGGTACAATAGTAGGTAAATACATATAAATAAATAAAGTGTATATGTATCTTGGGAAAGAAATTTTATTTTGGAATAGAAATTGGAAATGTAATAGATCTGCTACACTTGGTACTTCAGGGGATATCCATGGAAGTAGAGTTTGTTTTTCTATGGGAGGGATTGCTTTTCTGGTGCAGTTTTGTGTTCTGACAAATTTGACGTTGATGGGAATAGAAGCAGATGTTGGCACTTGTGTAAGCCTTCCAAATGCCACGGCCTCAGCTGGGATGACTAGTTAGATCTTGAAGCAGCTGGGGGAAAAAGCAAAGCTAGTTTATTATGTAGACTATAGTATGGTTTACAGAGTTTCTTCTGTGAATATATATACATTTCTGCCAGTTAACTCTCAAATCTCAGTTTTATTTCCATTAGATCCTACTGTACTGTCTTCTCCCCTCTCTTCTGCTTGCACTAAAGTGAAAAAAGGGTTTGTTGTCTTTAAATGCGTGCCCTGTTAAGGGAAGCTGAATCCTTGCTTTTCAATGGGCATAAAGAGATTTTATTTATAAGGTTTATTGCCCAGCCTTCTCAGTGACTGTGTGACTCCTCAGGTTCTGTATTTCCCTGCCACACTGAGCCTTTCCTTTCTCTTGGCTCAAGTATTTCTTTGATTGTTGAGCAAACTAATTTGTTGGACAAGTGATTAATAGTAATTGAGACACCAGGTAACTTTTTAGTCAAATTCAGCATTACTAACCCTGACCAGCAATAGAAGATTTGTCCTGGATTGAAACTCCTCAAATGGTTACGCTAGATGATGAAATGAGGTGTTGGGCCTTTCACAAAAGAACCATTTTAAAAGATCTTTTATGGCTGTAGTTTGATACAATAACAGTGGGTGTGTGTTGGTTTTGTGTCTATATGTATATATCATAGAATCATAGAATATCTCAAGTTGGAAGGGACCTGTAAGGATGATTGAGTCCAACTCCTTAAATATGTTATATGTGTATCTCAATTGCAGTAATGATTAGTGACTTCATAATGGTTTGTATAATTGCATTTATATTTTATAAAACGGATTTAAATGAATGGAAGGGAAGGGTTTTAGCTGGCTGCATTTTTTGATAAGGTTATGTGATTTCCTTTCTCTTCAGGAAAAGAAAAACAACATTCTATGGCTACTTCATCATAAAAAGTCAAAAGGAAGTGCAAACACAATTACCATAGAAAGTCAATATCTTTTCCATTCACTTCCAATTTTTGCTGTTTTTAACTTGCTTAAGTGTTACAAAAAACGTGAATGTGGTGTTCTATTCTTATTTAACTTTGCTTGGCTATATCAATAGCACCACCTGTGGTCTTTATCAGAGTAAGGGTAACTGGTTAAAAGCTGTTTATTTCTTTGTAACTCCCACCCCCAAAGTTGAATGCTTGCTTTATGGAGTGGATTAGCAAGAAAGATTATTTGCATCTCTACCAGCTGAGCACGGAGTTCATGCAAGGTGTGACAATGGCAAAAAGCAGAGTTTTCTCAGAAGAATTTTCAAGTGCATATCTTACCTTGTTTGGACTTAGACTGCACTATACTCTAAACAGATGTTTCATACTTTTCAATGGATTTCCTCTTACTGCTCTCAGAGGTACTTAGACTATATTTTGAAAAGCTACTCTTTAAGAAGAAAGGTGGTTCCTTTAGCTGTTCAGTGAAAAGTCTAAAATACTGAAAGGAGAAATCTGTTTCACAGCATTTAAGAAACTTCTCTGTTCCTAAGACTTATTGTAGACTAAGACGTATCATGCTAAAGACCATGATATGCTTCAGGGTGTTTTACAACTTCTTGATTTATCTGTATTTATAAATATCATCATATTTGCAGTGTTCCAATTGTTCTTTTGCTCTGCCTTATAGCTCAGTCCTAACTCTCCTGCCACATATATTTCACAAGTTTGTAATGTGAGCTGCTAATTTAGAAGAGACTACTTGGAGGGGACCATCAATCAATATGTCCAGACTTAAGTTACTCCATGCAGCCTAACACTGTTGAATAGTATGCAGTTTGCAGTGATTTCAAATATTTATGGAGACATATTTTTCAACCCTCTTCAGTAGTAATATTTTTCACCATTTTGAAACACCAAGTGCTTTGAAACTATGCATTCCAAGGTTGGTTTGTATTTTTTTTGGTAGGTTTAGCATGAAGAACAATTTTGTCAAAGAAGACGAAGTCAAAGTTAGTAACAGTATTACACCATAGGAGGAACTGAGAAGTTCTTCACATTGGAAACCAAAAGGAACTGTATTTTGGCCAAAATAAACAAATCCAAACTGGCTATAGTTGACCTAAGATACTGGTGGGGCCAACTTGCCGGTCTGTAGAAGGTTATAACCATGTGTCTGTACGTTAAGTATATGTCCCTCTTTGGAAAGGAATTGGGCTACCCATGAATGAAATACAGGCTTGAATAAGATAATAATTTAGATGAATAATTTAGGCTCTACCTTTTTATACAAGTATCTTGAATAACTTTGTATACTTACATACTCATGCATATTCTTTTTCAGGAATTTTGTTTCACTATTTTTGCTCTACTTCTAAACTACATGCATATTAGTTCAGTTTTCTGTATTGGACTGAGCAGGACTATCACTGTCTTTGGTGAATAGATTGTGTGCATTGGTGTGGGACTCCAGAGAGCTTAGGGACAGGCTACTCGGGAGGAATATAAAGACGTGCAAGAATGGAGATAGCAAAGTCAAAGCTCAGCTGGCATTGAAATTAGAGATGTGAAGGGCAACACAGTGGGTACCTTGGTAGAAAAGGAAGGCTAAGGAAAATGTGTGCCTACTGCTCAGTGGGACAGGGAGCCTTGTGAAGAGGGGACATAAAAAAGGCTGAGGTACTCCATGCTTTTCTCCTGGAGTTTTCACCAATAAGGGTTTCCCTTAGGCCTCTTGAAGCTTACCTGCAGATTTTGTGAGAATGTGTCATTGCCTACAGTAGAAGGCGGCACAGTTACGAAGTACTTCAGGCAACCAGATATACACTAGTCCAAGATCAGATAGGATGCATCTGAGGAAGCTGGCTGATGTCAATGTGAGGCCTGTCTGTCATCTCTGAATGGTCATGGTGATTGTGGGCAGTTCCTGATGACCGGGAAAACACAAATGTCAAACCTAGCTTCATGAAGGTCAAGGAAGAGGATCTGGGGAGGTGTGAGCTCATCAGCCTTACCTCAGTTCTTGGGGAGGTGTGAGCTCATCAGCCTTACCTCAGTTCTTGGGGAGGTGATGCAGTGAATCATGTTCAAAACCATTCCCATGCAGCTGATGGAAAAGAAAGTGATTGGAAGCAGCCTCTGGGGATTTATCGAGGGTGAATCCTGCCTGATCAACCTGACTGCCTTCTATGAGGAGATGACTGGCTCAGTGAACTTGGTGAGAGCTACAGATATTATTTACCTTGATTTAACCATAGTCTTTGGCGTGGCCTCACATAGTATCCTTACATCCAGGTCTCATCAATTTGGACTGGATAAAGACAGTAAGGTGGGTGGGAAACTGGTGGATCTGTTAGACTCAAGGGACAGTTGTCAACAGCACAAACTACAGGTGGTGCCCAGTTATGAGCAGTGTCCCTCAAGAACCAAGGCTGTATCATGTCTTCAGTAATGTTCTGGGTGGTGGGATAGGAAGGTGCACTTTGAGCAGTCAGAGGGATCTTGCCAGGCTGGAGTACCAACAGTACTGACGGGAGCCTCATGAAGTTCAGTGAAAGCAAATGCAGAGTGCTGCAGCTGGGATGGAATAACCCTGTGCATGAGTACAGGCTGGGGGCTGGGAAGCAGCTTTACAGAGAGGGCTCTGGGAGTGCTTGTGAACAACAGTCAGCATTGCACCCTTGCAGTGCAAAAACAATCAGCATCCTGGACTGTTTTAGCAAGGGTGTTGCCAGTAGGTCAAGGGAAGTGATTCATTACCCTCTACTCTACAGTTGAGACCTTTGTGACTCAAATTTTGGGCTCTCCAGTTCAAGAAATAAATTTACTTACTGGAGCAAGTCTAGTGGAGGGCCAGCAAGGTGAGGAGGGGCGTGGAGCATATGACTGGAAAGACAGGCTGAGAGAGCAAGGTTTCTTTGACCTTAAGACGAGAAGGCTCAGTGGAATTTTTATTATTGTCTACAGCTCCCTGATGGGTAAATATGGAGAAGATGGAGCTACACTCCTCTCAGAGGTGCACAGTGGAAGAAGGAGACACAGTGGAAAGTGGGAAATTCCAACTCAATGTGGGGGAAAAAATATTGTTTACCATGGGGATGGTAAAAAACTGGAATAGGTTGCCCGGAGGCTGTGGAATATCTTTATTTTGTTCGAAGCTCAACTGGGCAAGATGGAGCAACCTGTTCTAGTTGACACTGCTTTGCTCAAGCAATTGGGCTAGAAGACCTCTGGAGGTCCCTTCCAACCTACATGACTCATCAATTTTACATCAATTTTGATGGAGAAAAAGATTGTCTTGAAGTTCCAGCTCTTCAGGAGAGCAAATTTTTCAGGGCTGCATCTCTGCTTTGTTTCCTGTATCCTCTGAAATTGCAGTGCAAATGGCCAGGGTATACTGTTCAGCAAACAAATATTAAAAACCCAAGAGGAAACTCAGATACACAGATTTTTTTTTTCAACTGTGTTATATTTGCTCAGTAAACAGATAACCTGGCACTTCTGTAATATTTTCTATTCAGAGCTCTCTCAGTGCATTGCTGTTGTTAATAAATCAAATCTGAGTAGTTCTACAAATGGGAAACTTAGAGGCAGATCTTGGATTTTTGGGTCCCAGTGGAAGTTTGTGGCAGAGCCAGAAATATAATCTGATATCTTGATTCCCAGTACTCTGACAGCAAAGCAGCCCTTTCCCCTTATATATAATTGATGCTAGAAGAATAGTTGTCTACTTAAAATGCCTGGGAAACTGCAAGGGTAATTCTTCAAAGCCAGCTTCATTTTGTGCAAGCTTTATTGCTCCTGTGATTCTCTCTCAGACTGTTCACAGCTGCATTTATCCTGTTGTAGGGACAGAACTGAGATATTAGGGGTTGATGCTTATTTTAAGTCCCATGAGACCTCCTGATTCTCCTTTGTGCTTTTGGTAGCCTGGCTGCCAAGTCATCTGGCATACCTCATGAGCTTTTAAGTTCAAGGCTGAAGAGCATGAATTTAGTGTAGGGGAATGGGTAGGAGAAACAGCTAGAACTGAAGAATAGTGGAAAGAACAGTAATATGATGTAGTAGGGTGGCTTGCTTTATTTCAGTGTCATTTGTGTGATGCAGGTCCCCTGACAAATTGGTAATGTCTTACTGAATGGAGCAGAATAAATAATCTACTCCTTGACCTTCCTAGGGAAGTTTTATATGCATTCTCACTTCAAAATGAAATTTGGCTGTAGCTGTTGATGTTTGCACCTGAAGTTTAAATACATTATATGTATTGATATGTTTGCCTTCTAAATATACTTTTGCCTATTATAACAGTTAGAGGAAGTGACCAGTATCAATTGACAGGTGAATTTACATTGAATAAGTTTTTTATAACTTGCCCTGTGATACATACTGGTAATTTCTCAGGCTGTTTAAATGGAGTCATTCCTAGAGTGAGGGTTGAATGTATTCCTCCATGTTGATTTAACAATCCCAGGCGCCTTAGGCCTAAATCAAACATGATGTGACAGAGGAGCATCAGTGGAGACAGAGCACTCTTAGACAAGTCTCAGAAAATAACTTGTTGCCCTGCCGGGTATCCATGTTAGTAACGTGTTATAGGCGATCTCAACAGGGATGTAGTAATGTATAGGAGAGAGCTGAGTTGCTTGAGGTGTGTACATGGTGTCTTCTGTGATATTTAAAGATGAGGTGTTAAGAGCTCCATCAGGGATATAAATCAATTTGAATAGCATGGATTAGGCAAGAGCAATCATCTGGCAGGCTGAATAGAAAAGGAGAAATAGGCTCCAAACATGGAGAATATCTAGGCCAACAAGAGTTATCCATGAGATTATGCAGTAAATCCTCATTGTCGCTGGCTAGGTGTGAGCTGGGCCATGGGAAATTCTTTGTACTTGGGACTTCAGCCTCTTGGTAGATAATAAGGATGTTTTTATTTGCATCACAAAAAGCAACTGAGAACACAAATTTGGGTAGTGGCTGGTCAGAGCTTAAAGGCTGGCCAGGTCTGGCTGGCTGAGGGACAATGACTAGTGTCATGTACTCAGCAGTCTGAGAAACAAATCTGAAGGTGGAATATATGTGTGGCTGTGACCCCTGAGTCCCCAGCTGAAATGGCTGGGGCATATTTCAGGAACTGTAAGCCAGAAGGGCTAAACTACAAGAAAGTTTTCATACTTGGGCTAGAACTGTGTTTACACTTGTTGTACTTCTTGTAAATGTCCAGTTTTTTGAAAAGCCTAATTTCTTTGCCTTACTAACATCATGAAGTTATGCTTACAGAAAGCCTTCAGTGAGACCTGTGTCTTGGGGCTTGTTTAGGAAGGGTTTTCCGGCAAGCGGTGGAGGGTAAATTTGGTAGTATCTGTGTTGGAAAGGCTACCTTGTAATAGGCACAAACTGGTGAAGTAGATGAGATACTTTGAGACTTGTCAAGTTACATACCCGGAATCATCTATATTTGTGTCCTCGCTGCCCCCCACCCCCAAAGGCATGACAGTTCAAACCATGATGAATGTGTATCTAAAACAAAGCTGTTTTTGTGTTACTACCCAGCTAAAAATTCCAGATTGGGAATTAAGTTAAATACTGATTACTGGGTAACAGCATGAAAGTGGAGCAACCCCTGAAATAATTCATTAGTTTGTATTTTCTTTAACAAAAGATACCATAAGAATCATCAACTTCCCATTTTATGTTATTGAAATAAGGTAGAAAGTACCAGATACAAAATGGAAGAATGGTAAGCAAGATTTCTCTTCCTTGGCCCTTAATACGCTTTCAGGTTGTTCTCAGGTTCTTCTGTAAACTTAATTGGCCATGTTTTTACTTCATAATTCCTACTATGACATTTTGAAAAAAATTGGGCACTAAAACCACAAAGCTATGAAGTTGAAATTATGTACTGTATAACAAAGTGATTGATGTCTGGGATGCTATATAACAAGACTGGAAAATCACTTTGTTTTATTACTTAGTATGTGCTGAGTTACCTTACCCAAGGAATTTAAGCATATGGTGTATCCAGATGCCTAGAAGAAATAGCATACGACAGGATGCTTTGAGACAACATCCTTGGATTCTATAGTGTGAGCATGGTAAAGGGACTTTGCTTTAAGAGTCACAGAGGCATTTGAGACTTAAACAGATGTGGAAGCAGCTGAAGCTCTGCAGTGTCTAAGCACTACTTTCACTAAAAAGAAACCAAAGCCTTACAAGGTAGAGGGAAGGAAAAGTGGCACATACCTGTAGAGTTAGTGTTTTGTCACTTGTAAAATATTCATTGCTGAATAGTTCCTATTTATCCTTTTCTTGTCTGTGGGGGAGAGTTATTCTACAGAAGCCATATAAAGCAGGAAGACAGTAAATGCGTCCTGATTCATAGAATGCCTTTGTAAAAATGGCCACCCTAAATTTATAATGATAGCTGCTTCCTTCCTTCTAGTGCCTGCTGATTTTTGCTCCTGAAAGCTTATAAAATACCACTTAAAAATGAACTTGCAGTATAAGATAAAGACCTAAAATGAGAGGTGTTGGAAGGAACCTGGGAATTGCTGTGATAGATTTAATAATAGGTCTATCACAGTAATTTTTTTATAGTGGTGGTTAGTAGCATTACTTGAGGGTGTACTTCAGGCACTAGTGGTTTGGGGGCTGTCTGTACTCGAGATTGTGGATGTAGGGCTAGATGCAAGCTACGTAGTCTCTGAGTTTGCCTATTTTATTTTTGTACAGTTTGTATTTTTTTGGCACCAGTAACTTCTGAATGTGTTTCCCACAAAATAATTCCTTTTGCTCATTTTAAATGTCCTGCCTGAAAAATTCACTTAAGTACTTGCATCACTATTTTTCTTGTTAGAAGTCCAAGTTTAATCATTCCTGTTATGAAACCCCTTTCATACTCCTGATCATATTTCAGACTCCTTTGGGTTGAGTTCTTCTGGTGTCAGTATCATTGATCTTCACCCTCGTTTCATTCTTAATCTTTTGCACAAGTTTTCAGAGGGTAAAAATTAAAACCCCCAAATATGTGTAATAGATGTTTGAGGAACTGAATTATGATTTTTCTTGTACTGTAAGACATTAAAGAATTCTGCTTATCCTTCTCTTGCAAAGCGTAGTTAGCACCTTACTTAGGCCTTGCTTTCCTCTCTTCATTTATCTTTGAATATCAAAAGTGGTATTTTTAGAGATTGGGGAAGATGCTTAAAGTATGAGTTGTAGCTGATGTTTGCTCCTTCTCACTATTCTGTTTTGCATTGTGAAAGAGTGTATGGGGAAAAGGTGTGGAAAGAGGTCTCAGTGAAGGATAAAAGTAGCTAACAACAGGAATAAATATGAAGAATGAGAGGTGTGGGATTACAGGAGAAACTCTGCTCTGGAAGTAGAAGGGAGAGAATACTGGAAATAAAGGAAAAATACGCGAACAAGGTAGAAAAGGGAGAGGGAATGGTTACTGGTTCTTCTAAAAATGAAAAAGCACACACAACCTCCTTTGAAACATGTCAAGTATGTGATGAGATTTCCTTGTATTGTAGTATTTGTGTTAATAGGACAGGCATCACTGGCTTTTGCAGTGTTAAATTAAGCGCCACTTGTGGTCCCAGAAGTTAACTATGTTGTTGAATGGTTGAAGTGAGTGTGGCTAGCAATAAGGTAGGAATTCTTAGACATCTTCAAATACAGTCAGCTTGAGTGTGAAAATATTATATTTGTGTTTGGTTCGTGTGTGCTTATTTTAATTTATTTTATGATAAAATATGAAGTTTCAATAATTATCAAGAGATAATTGAGAATTTTGTAATTAAAGAGACTAAAACGTGAGCTGTCTTTAGCTGATCTCAAGCTTACCAGTAAAAGATACCTCCAGGTTTTCAAGATGATGTAACTGATTTAACATTTTGAAAGTGACAAGTTGTAGATTGCTTCATAATGTTGGAAACATTTTTGGCAGAGTTGAGATCTTTCTGCCGGTTAGAATTACAGAGGAGACCTCTTAAATATAAGGATTGTATCTGCTGTTTTCTCAAAGTAGAAAGATTTGTTTTCTAATAAGGTGTTGATTCTGTAGTTCAGTTACATGAAACAACACGTAACTGCCATTAATAATAATATTGGAATTAATGAGTGGAAATTACAAAATTAATTGGATGTGGTTACCACATTTAAATATGTTGTAATATACCTGATAGCAATAACATTTATTTGCGTTTACTTTAAGGTTACTCATTCATTTATCTCTTTGACACTGTGTGAGATCCTGTTTATTAAGAATAATGCCTGGAAGTTGGCAGTTATATTCTGTATGAGTGTGTTAATTTCTTCCCATATGCTATGAGGTTGTCCTCACAGGAAATAAAGGGACTTTTTCCCATGTTTAGTTATACTGAACTGTTACAATAGTCAGACCGGACAGAAACAATGGGAAGGAAAGTTTCCTGTTTTCTGCAGATACAGAAGAGGTCTTTGGCCCCAAGGAAGGTAAAGCTTTCTTTGCTCCGAGTGTGAGTGCACAAAGAACTGGATTTCATTAGTGTATGAAGTTGCTGTGATCTCTGTTGAAAAGCTGTGGTCACTCTCTTAAATGTTTTACAGGCAATTTACTATCCGTTGTACCTGTCTTGATTACATTTCAGTATTTCCATTTAGAGATGGTAAACTGCAACAGAGAAGGCTTATAGTTCCCTCTTTATAAACGCTCAAATGTATTGTGCTTTTGGATAGGTGATGAAATAAAATTATATTAAATAATCCTCATGTTTTTGTGCCTGTAGTGGGCCTGACTCTGACATCCTTGAAAGGTAGGCAGAGGAGAATATGAATATGGTAGGCTTGGAAGCTTTTCAGAATAATAAGGATTTGAACTGCAAAAAAGAATCATGCTTTGGTTTTGTGTTTTTAGTCTCCTGTGCCCGGACAACACTGGGGAAGGCTGGTAAATCAGTGTCTCAGCAAATACAGCGATGAAATTTTCATGTGAAGCTGACAATAAATTGCACTGATACTGCTACAATGTAAGCTGTGGTTTTCCAGAGGTAGGGAAAGACAAAGGATCTGACCCTCCCCCAGAAAACACTGCAGAAACCCTTACAGTAAAGATTTAGCCTGATGAGTCCGTAAGATATTGCTTGTCTTTAAATTTCATATACATATATTACAGAACACTCCTGTGAGTTGGTGGAGATGACCTTCAGCCATGATGAAAGGTTATTCTAGTTGGAATACATGAATATAAAAGTTTAATAGGAGCTGTAGTACTGGTACAACTAATTCATCATTTCATTCAGTAGACCAAGTGAAGAAACTTTTGCCAAGTTAAAAACTGTATTTTAAAAAAGCAGAATTCTATTTTATAGTTATAGTAGTTTATAATCTGCTGTACCATCAATTTTTAAGTCATTAAGTTGACTAGTTAATACTCAAACTCAGTAAGTTCTTAGCTTAGATTTTGTAATGTGGTTTTCAACATGTACAATCCAGTAAAATGTAGGTTTTCAAATTTGTTTGCAGGACACTTCTTTGCTGAGAAATATTTTTGATAATGGGATCCTTTCAGATACTTTCTTGGGTCTGAGTCAAAATTTTCAGGTGAATTGGTGAAAAGGAATTGCCTTTTATCTTCTGAAGCTTCTCCTATTTCTCTGTCAAACCTATTTTGTATACAAATGCCACTTTACAACAGTTATCAGTGGCAGTGTTGCGTAAAATATTCAGTTCTCCTGACATTTAAACTGGTTTTATGTAGGTCACTGTATGGGATGTGTGAGCAAGTGTTGCTTTCTGCTGGCAATTGCTGTGTCATGAAAAATGAAGTTAATTTGGGCATCTTGTGAGAAATGTGTGCTGGAAATACACTGGATGAATTAGTTTTCATCTGTGTTACAGCAGCTTCTAGCATAGACAGTAACAATGAATTTTTGCACTTACAGCTTTTACTACTACTACTAAAAAATTAATAGCTAGATTTGGACCAAATGGTATTGCAATATATTAAAAAAAAAAATCATGCATTTGCATGCATTATACATTTGCATATTACGAATCTTTACTGAAAAAGTCCCCACACTTACTTGCCAAGTATAATTTGGCTTTTGACTGCAAGAACTTCTGGATGTAAAACAGGATTTTGGCAAAATGTTATTTTGTGTCTAAACTGTTTGTTCTTTGTATGCTGTCTGTCTTAATGTGCCATGGCAATAAAGGCTGTAATGGCTATTCCATTCCTTTTCCTGTTGTTTTGCAGCCACCAAACAGCTCTGGGGTAATACACTGTTCTGACTTTCCTATTTATTTCTAAACCTTTTAATTTTACAGAGTAAACATTTCTCATATGCTGGCTAGTGGTAACGGAATGAAGTATTTGCTATAGTTATCCCACGGACTTCCAAAAGGAATTTACTAGTATATCACAGCAATTCTGGTTATTGACCCTTTATTCTCCCATATATTCAAATTTTATTTACTTATTTTTGTCTTGCAGGAGGCAGTGTTCTTGATAGATAACTGGACTTAAGAGATAGGTGGAACATTCAGTGGGAGTAGGGCAGCTATAGCTTTACTGTGCACTATGGATGGGAAGCAAATATTTGCATATTGAATATTCCTGTTGTGATATGAAGTCTTGTACAGTGAAAGATGTGATTTTTTTTTTTTCCTGGTTAATGAAAAATGTAAATGAACTGCAGACTTGCCACATGCAACCAAATTTCTAACTCAGTTAACTTCTAAGGTTTTGAGAGAAAATGAAGCGTAACTGGTGCAGAGAAGATCTTAGAATAATATTTTTGGCCTCTAAAAAGCCTCTACAAATACAATAAACTCCAAGATTTTAGGGGACTACTGTCTTTCTGAATTTTCACATTTCGGAAAAGTGGCTACCACAGGTGCTATCAAATCTTGACCTTCTCTGTAAAGACTTTTCTTTACACTTTATAAATTGGTTCCTACTTTAGTAGACTGTCATACACAGATGTATCTAGCCCACTGTTTCTAGTATGTCTCTAATTCTGATTTGCACGCATCCCAAAATATTATGTGGATTGTAAAGCCATGATGAGTCATGACTAGACCTCACATATGAATAGTTGTTTATCACATTTTAATTGTTACAGAAACATATTGATAAAAATTCGAAATGTTTCATTTTTCTCCCTTTATTTTGTCTGTTGTATATTATATGCATATTTTCTTCTCCGGAAGCTTGTCCTTTTTTTTTTTCTTCTGTTTTTGTGGGTGTTTTATGTGTGTGTGCTTTTGTGGTGGTTTGTGTTTTTTTTTTTTTTTTTTTTTTTTTTAAATCTTGGTCTGTGGAGTTCAATAACATCTCACTGGTAGTTGAATTCAGGTCCCCGTATCTTGTATCCATCGGAAAAATGTGTTATAACTTTTCTCTTTTTGATTAAAAGTGCACAATAAAATTGTTCAAAAAGCACCATAGACCAATGGTAACTAATCTATTTGAGCTTGAGAGCTAACAGTAGTGCTTCAAGATATTTTAGGGCTATAGCCAATCTTGGAATAATATTCTCTGATAAATGGTGTAAAGAGATTTCAAAGTCCTTGCGAAATCCCTAAGTGGTAGCTCCCTGTAAATGGGCGCATCCGTAGCAGGCTCAGCCTGTCCTTGCTGGTCCGTACACCTCTGACTTTCTGTAGCTATATGTGCATGGGCTGTATCTGGGGGACAGAGAAGGAAAAGCCAGCTGTCCGTGTAAATCTGCTATCTCTAGGGGATGATTAATATCCTGGTTAAAAATGGATAATTACCGTAAGTTATGACGTAGCCTGATGCTATGCCCAGGCTAAGACAAAGACCTGAGGAACCAGACTGCTGGTTAAATTTCAGATTCTCCTCACATCTCCAGTGCTTCTGGTGCAGAGTGAAAGCTGTTCGTCTGCCAGGGCTCATGCTATGCTACTCCCACCTAGTCACACAGGGACAGGACTTAGGCAAGGCACTTTGTCTCAACCTTTGTGTGTACTTACACTTGATAATTTTCTCTGTTTTTAATGCTTTTTTTTAATGACTACTGTTCAGGACTTTGCCACCTGGTCTTGGGGAATTAGATACTGCTGCCCTTGTCCCACAGAGGCTCTGATTTTTTAATTAAAAAGTCTATGTCCATTTTTTCCCTTAATGAGAAGAAAGAATGGCTTCAGTGCTAAGTATTTTGATAATGCAAGAATGAAAATATGTTTAGATTGCCCCTAATTTTCTGTAAACAAACTCTTGCACAATAAACTTCTAAATTTGTATGCTCATACTTATGAATGTCCTGTTAATTGGAAATTACAGGAAAACAAACTTACCTTAGATTCTAGGGTGAGGTGGGGAACAGGGTGCTGATCCCAGTCTGTCTAGTACCTGTTTTATTTCCAGGTTCTTTTTAGATAGAGGCAGACAAAGCAATGCTAAATCAGAGTAATAAAAGAGTTATGGTTGCATAATATGTGTATATGCAGGTATGGACAGGGGGCTGTCCTAACCTGAGGCATCTACTAGAGATGCCTATTTTAAGCATTGTTTATCTACATAGTTAATGGTGGAAGAGAAATTGCCCCAAGGACCAATTCAGGTCACCTTGGTTAGGAGGCTTTCTGTCTCTTTTTTTCACTCAGTTACCATACCAAGTTAAATACCCTTCCTAAACGCTGACCAATAGATTTTTCCTTTGTATGTTCCATTTTTCTTTATTGGTGTTACTTCAGCAGCCAAGATTTCCATCAGATTTGTCTTTCAGCTTTAGATTTCCCTTGAAAACTGTTCTTATGCTGTAAAGAATTCCTTTATTCATATCCTTTTTTTTTTTTTTTACTTTCAGTCTTTTCTGTCTGTCCCTAGTATAGATAAAAGATGACAGTTTTTGTCACCTCTCTTTGGTAACCACAAAAATGAATTCATTAAGTGACCATGAATAAAATATTTACGTTTCCAGAAGCATACTTAGTGTCTGTGTTTCTAAAGGCTTTCAAAGGAGATACTGTATGTACTTGTAGCTCAAAAAGTATGAAGAAGTTAATATTATCCTAGAACTCTACTGTCATAATGGAAATGCTTTGTCTTAGTTTAAATAAATACTTACTTGAAAGTCCAAATTTACATTAGCCAAAAAGACTGTTAATGTGTATCATAGATTGTGTATCCTGATAGTAGTGCTGGATAACACATAATGGATAAGTGTTCTCAAAATGCCACAGTTATTCTGAGATTTGCATGTTATTTATGGTACATTCAGGCTTTCATTATTTGGAACAACTGGAACTCAATCCATGCTGTTCCTGTCAGCAGTGCCACTTCTTGCTGTGGGTGGGTAGTCTGTCCGCTGGTGTCTGGAGTCGTTGCTGAATGAAACACAGGGAGGACCAGAGACAGAGACTGATGAATGCTACAGCACCCACTAGCCCTGCCAATAACAAATAGCAAAAGAAGAGACTTGAGTGTCTGGAATTTTATTTTCTTAGCTCAAGCATTTTAATAATTATGGGTAACTTTAAGTTTGAATGTGTACTTACGGTCACTGGAAGCTTTCTACAGGTCTCCTGGATTTGGTTAGGGAAATGGCATGAAGCGTAAATTTAGCTGTCTCCTAGTGATATGTCTGAAATACTCAACCTCTTGCTACTTCTGTCCAAGGTAGATTGGCCTGCCATAGTGCAAGAAAACATGATGTGAAAAGCTGATCCGCTGTCCTGTTGAAGAGGGTCACTGGTATGAGAGAGTAGCCATCAATACTGCTGGCAGAAAGAGCAGCAGGCTTTGGGAACCTGGCTGAGATAACTGTTTTGGAAACAGATAAAGGAGAGGGCTGGTTAATTTGAAGGTACTGCAGGGAAAACATAGCAATGGGATAAGAGAAAACACAGTGTTTCAGATGTTAACAATAGTTTAAATATAAACTGGTGCCTTTCAGTGATATGTCCTCTATGTTAGCAAAAGGTAGCTAGATAATGCTTTATTCATTTTAACTTAAACCCCCCACTCATTTGAACTCATGATGTAGTATTTAAAGTTTTTAAGGTGAAAAGAGGTATTTAAAGCTCTTATATTTTAATAATTTTATAGTATAGAGAAAATATCATGATGCTGACTTTGTATAGCACACTGGTGACTTCATGCTGCGTGTATTTAAGTACTTGGCACAAATGAAAAGCTTATCTTTATTGTTTTATGGCCAAGTCAGTAAAGCACATTACATTTGCTTTAAATAAATAGATAAGATGCGAGAATAGAGTTCTGTGTGTGTTTGTTCAGGAAACTGACACCTTCATATTTCATAGAACTTTATTAAACATGAGGGAGAGGGAGGCAAAGTGGAGGATGTGGTGGGGTTATTTTCCTAATGTCAGAGAATTGGCTTTTACTCTTGTATGCGAATCCAGTCAGTTCAACCAAGTGAAAAGCTCGGAAGCACTTGGTGGAGGCTAATTAGAAGCCTCCACCATCACTGCCCACAGAATCTGTTTGCACTCAGTGTTCTTGGCACCCTGCACACCGCTGCATTGATTTCACTCTTCATCTGCCATCTCTCTGCAGCCGCTGAACCTATTCCAGTCCAGAGCCACTGGCCTGAGCAGGATTTTCCGAGCAGTTACATCTCTGATAGCCTGGACCCTTTCGGTACCAAACCTTAAAGCTGGGTTGGGAAAGACTTCGCGCCTTTTCTCTCACTCAATGAATGAGTCGATAAGTGCAGGATCAGGGAAAAGGAGCATAAAAGCAGAAATCAACAGAATTATGAGCTGGGAGTGGAAATAGCAAGCAAGGGAGGACAGCCAGTAAAAGCCAATAAATTGTAAGCAGAAATCAATACATAAGAACACTTGAGTGCACTCTGCATAAAAAACTTGGACTGAAATTTGGGGTTCCTAGGGCTTCCTGTTTGTTCCTTGGCTATTTAGAAATAGTTGTGAAACACTAGGAAAGTGTGACTTCTTGCTCTGGTAAACTCTGAGGATTACTTAATCTATTATTACCAGTTATACTACTGAAGCAATAGAGATTTCTACTCTGAATCTAAAGGCTAATGACTTATGCAGAGGTGAGTATCAGTTTACATGGCAGAATGTACGTTTTTCAGCTTAAAAAAGATACTAAAACTACTACTAGAGGTTAGCATACTTCACTGCTCATGTTAAGTGAGTTGGACAGAGAGGGGCAGGGCAAGATCAGTCTTCGTTGCAGTGCCAATGGCTGGTGTCTCTTGAAGTTCTGCTAACCCTGTTACTCCTCTTGGTTGTTTTCACTGTCATTATACGAACAACTTTTTTTTCTACATAGTATCTAATTGGTCTTGTAGATGAAGACATAATTTGTGCAACAGTGTTATGACATCGGGGACACTAGGCCAGTCCATGCTCTTTCCGTTAGCCAAAATATTATTCCTGACTTTGCTTCCTGCCACGGTCATATCTTTGCTTGACCAACCTAATTTTTTTGCAGCAGTCAGAGAATGTGTTTTATTGAGGATCTGTCATGTGACATGGGATGGGAGTGATCACAGCAGAAGTCCATTGCTTTCACAGTGTATCCTCTGGTATGAAATGTCCCTCTGAAGATAGCTTTGAGTCCTGTGTCTCAACTTTTGACAAAGCACCTCACACTTCATCTGCAGTTTTCTTTGACTGTGGGACAGAGATGCCGTGTGTGTTGGATGGAGGGAGGTGATGAGAGAAGCTGCCTCTGGAGTCACACTGGTCCTGTGCTTGGGAAAGGTTTCCTGCATGTGGTAGAGATCAGTAACCTTCCTTGCACTGGAAGCCAGAAGCCTCCTTGACAGTTTGGAATCAATCTTCTGCGGTCTTTGTATATTACTGTAGGTTACTTGAGATGCACTAGAGTATACTTTCTTTGTAAAATGGCATGCTTTTTTAAGTAGTTCAGCAAAGTTGAAGTGTTTATTAATGAAAAATGCAAAAGCCCAAGGGTTTAGCAATATTTACTGTTTGAATGGAAACATATCTGCATAAATTCTTTGGGTAGGTATATAAAAAGAACTTTTCTCCTGGAACGGGAAAACTTGGATATTATATCAAGAAGTTTCTGAAAACTTCAGTGATAAACTTGAATTACATACTAGGCAGTTCAGTAAATTCATGTTTTAAATGAGAGAAAACCATTAATATAGTATTATATGGAGAACGGTGGTATTTATAGTTCTACTGTTTTAAGTATGTATATTTAAAATTGTTTTGAGAAGTGCATTAGTGAAGTTGTTCTAAGTAGTATTTGAACATAGTTAAAGACTATAGAAGAGAGCTAAATAAATGCATATCTGAACAGACATTGTGTTTGTTCTTTGAAATTTTTAATAGCCTGTTCTCCAAGTCTGACTCAGGTCTTAAGTTAATTAAATGAATTACTCAACAGCAGCTGGTTCTTTATCCAGATTCAGCAATATTTCATATTTAAAATTTAGCTTGTTATGAACGTCTTTGCTTAAGTAGGACATCTGTCACTAATTTTGAAACAAACGTGAAGTTTCATTAGCCTCAATAGATTTTGTATTGTTTTGTATCTCCTGAAAACTCACTGGCTGTAGTACTTTAATCAAAAACATATGGTGGTTCTTACGAGTGAATAGAAGAATGGGGACTTTGCTGTTAGAGTAATTGTATGGTAATAAAGTTGGGTGGTTTTTTGTTTTGTTTTGGTTTTTTTTTGTTGTTTGTTTGGTTTTATTCCTTGATCAGTAAGTCCCGATACAAAAACAAAGTCAAACCTGTACAGGCAGCAGGGTGCAGAGTCTCTGGGGTCAGCAGTAACTTAGGAAAAGTATGCAGAGAGGTCAGAGGTCAGTTTAGGGGCCAATTTATCAAGGGAATGAGTCAGGAAGGCTGCCTCGCCATTGGTTCACAGGTTGATTTAGAAACCAGGAGTGAAAGCCGCAGGATGGAAAGTGCAGCTGAGATCTCTCAAGTGAGCACATTGATGGCACTGAATGCCTTTCTGGGTCACGGTCGTTTCACCAGTAAAGGGTTGGTTCCCCGGTCCCCCCAGCAAAGGGACAGGGTGAAGGCTCCAGCTGGGGGGGGCAGGGGGAGGAGGGCATGTGGCTCACGCCGCTTCATTCACAAGCACAAGGATGGCAGAGGGCCCAGAGTCTTCATAGAAGTCCTGCACAGCAGCTTTCAGTCTAAATTCATGCCACTGATTAGATGCAAAGTTTCTTTTCATTCATAGCAGCCAATTCGTTCCAGCGAGCAGAGAAACATAACATAAAGTATAGAAAACACAGCAAGCGGTTGCCAATTTCTAGGCAGATGAAAACCTCTTTTCTGTAGCTAAAGTATGCTTATCATGTAGATTTCCCTCATCATGACTTGTTTTCAAAGTTAAACACAATAGCAGAGTGAGCTCTAGTAGGCATTTGGTATGCTTTGAAACTTTGCTGCCTAGCTAATTAATGTGATTTCAGTTTGGAGGATGGGCGGCGATGCTGTTGTTTTGGTAAGGAAAAACCTCTATGGAGAATTTAGAATACAGCTGTAATGATCGGTGTGACTGTAATCAGCTTTTTGTCAAGGTTTTTTTTTAACCTTGAAAACTATCCATAACTGTTTTCACATGTAACATTTTTGTGTACTACTCTAATTAGAACTGTATAATTTTTAATTTGTGGGTGTCCCCCCCCAAGTTATGTTAATGAATGAAAACTCTTAATTGGAAGACAAAACTGTTTCCAGTAAGAACAAAGAATTCAGTGGGTAGCTGAAAAAATTGCAAAAAGCATTCCCATTTATTAGCTATTAATGCTGCAAAGATTAAAGTAGTCTGTATGACTTAGAAAATGAATTTGCTTACCAGCTCTTGAAATACGTGGAACAAATCTTCTCCTCCTGTACTGTCATACCTTTGCTGGGTTTGAATAGGTCTGCAGAGCCAGAAATGTAAGCAGATTTTTTCCCTGTTGGTACTTAGATGTCCGAGTAACAGTCACTTTCAAAATGCTGTCTTTTTCTAGTTTTGTGGCTTGTTTGACATGAGTGATGTGATGTATACAGTCAGGTTTTGGGTCAATTTAGGTGTCAGTTGTTTTGTAAAATGAAATTAAAGCCGCAATAGATTAATTTTTGTGTATGGAATGAGCCTGGACCATCCTACTGGCTGGTAGGTCAAGGGTCCTAAAACTTCTTCCAAACAGCACAGTCAGAAACATTCAAGTAGTGATACAGTTATGGGTTCAGTGCATGAGAAAAAATTAAATATTTCAAAGAATCATGATGATGAATCAGAGTAAAAGATCTTAGTGATCTAAATTCATAGGATGAGCTAAGTACTGTCGTGCCCAATCGTTACTAGGTCTGGCCAGAATAAAAGGGTGTTTGTTTGTTTATTATTGCCATCTGAGGACATTCTTCTTCCCCTCTGTTGCACTAAGCTGTTTGCAGTTCCTTATGATGCTTAAAAATGGAAATAAGTCTACATGATTGAAATACTTGTGTAGCTGTTAAGTTTTGTCCTTAAACATACTCAACGTACTAAAGCACAATTGAGAGGTGGTTTTAAAGTATTTGCACCCAACAGAAAAGATATTCAGGAAGAAGGACCCCAGAAAGTGTATGAAAACAAAACAGTGGTTACGACAGTGCCCTGGATGATGATGATTAGACTAATATTTCTGCCTTATTTTTCGAGTTGTAAGAAGTGTTCTCATTGTTAGTGGGACCCAATTAAAAATAATTATGCTCTGGCATTTTCCTTTCTGATACAATTTGGGCTGCAATGATTCTCCATTCTCTCCCTTGAAGTTTAGGATATGAATTCAATAGGAGCTTTTGGTTTGGGTTTTTTTTTTTTTTCCCTTCAGATGTGATGCATTAAAAATGTCTCCCACACATCAATATATTTGAAATGCAATGAGTTATACTTCACATTTCATGAGTCTTGAATTGAAGGTCAGAGATTTCAGCAACCATATACATTGACTTATGAAGCTCAGTGTGTTAGTAAAATTACTTGAATTCTTTATCCCTATGAAATTCAAGAGGCAGTTGCAGAATTTCACCATTTTTTGCATTTTCAAAAAACTAGGCTCCATAAACCCAGAATTGTTTGAGGATTTTTTCCATTGCTTCATTACACTTGGAGAATTATTTCCTTTTTTTCATTTCTGTAATGTTTGGCAGGTATAAATGTAAAGTAGAAGAAAACAGATTCTGGTACAACATTTTTTTTCCTAGTGGTGTATCAAAAAAGATATAACTCATTCTTCCAGTGCTGCACAGATTACCTGGCTTCTTACCTATAGATTGGGGAAAAATTTGTCTATTTTCAATATTTGTAAAAATTTTCAACCCCCGAAATATTTATTCAGTGGAGCACCCAAGAATTTGAGAAAGAGAATATATTGATTATTCTCGATGATGACACAGTATTTCTTATTTTATAGAAGGAATACTGTAATTCCCTGAATTTAAGTTTCATTGCTTCTGAATGAAGCCTAGGGTTTTTCGAAGATGGTCAAGAGAGTCTGAAAACTGTATCCCATTGAAATTCAATGTGAATTAGAGATAAGATCCATAAGGTGTCGAACATTTCTAACAGGAAGACTTTCAGGCATGTGTGTCTTATCTAAACAAAGTTGTTAACAAATGACTCCAGCGCAGAGGTCCCATGCTCTACAGTTCGTGTAATTAGGAGCGCAGTCCATTCCTGATCTTCATGCTCTTTGCAAGCATAAAACCTCAGTGGTCTGAGATAACAGGCTTCAATGTAACGATGTTTCCAGACAAACCAAAACACCAAACCCCTCAACTGTTTCTCTTTAATCCTACTCCACAGCACTGTAAATACCTATGAAGATAGAGGAAAGGCTAAGAATACTATAATGCTTCAGCATGCTGAAATTTTATTTTGCTTCTACAAGGATTTATTTAAAAAAAAAAACCAGACGGAAAGTTACACTTCAAATATTAGGTTATACTAAAAAGTAATTAAATTGTAGAAATCTGTGGTAGGATGTGGTAATGTTATGTAGATGCCCTTAAGTTTATCCTGTACTGTCTGGTACAAGGATAGGATGATGACAACCAAGTATTGCATTCTCTGTGCTTTAAGTTGATTTTAAACCACAAAAACCTTTGATGTGTGTCATAATATTGTTACCAGACAAAGTTTGGCAGTAGTAGGGGTGTTTTCACTGGGTTTGTGTTGTTGTTCTACATCACTGTTTTTTGCATCAGGTGACAGTCCAGTCAGAGAGGTAAAAACTGGGAAAAGTCTTGAATCTTCATAGTCTGAGGACTTAAAGCAGTGCACACAGGCAAAAGTATTCCCGTAATGAAATAGTCTAATCAATTCAGTTAATTGAAAAAGAACTTAAAGGAATATATATTTTTATTTCAAGGATCAGTTCATGCTACAGTAAATGAAGGAAGTCCAAATTTATGGTTAAACTTAATAATCTTTGGAATTTGGTTTGTAGGCAGAATATTAACATTTGTAAGTATTTATTTCCTGTCCTAATCCTTTTGTAACTTCTCTTACAGTTTTTTTTTTTGACTAAAAGTGCTCTTAAATATGTTGCTTAGTGGGTAAATTCCTCCACATAGTTCCTTGAGTGATTCGCCTACTGTTGTAGCCTGTTCCAGGCATGTGGGGTGCATTTCTAACTGAAATTTCTGGCTTATATGTGCTTACTAATTAACAATTAACTGTAGATATTGCAGATGATGGTGATTTTAGGAAACAAGACATTTACATAGTAGATGTTGATAAAGATGCCTTTTAAACAAATCTGCTGTTACAAATTCCCTCAGTTCTGAGGTGGTAATAATTTATAATGTTTTTTTTTCTTTAGCTTGCAAGGCAGTATGAAAATTATAGTTTAATATGAAAAGAAGCAATTAAAACTTCTCTTACTGTAATTATAAGGAAGCAATAGTAATATACCTTAAGATCCTTCTTTTATTATACCAACCTCCCCACTTGCTACCAAAAGATGTGGCAGGCAGTGGTTGTAGCCCCTTCACAAAGATGTCTTGGCTGCACTGTCTTCCTGTGTCAGCCAGTGGGCTCTCCTGTAGAGGAGTATGTGTGAGATAATATCATATAGCAAAAGATCACATTATTATTGGAAGGAAGTGGGAACTGTTAATGCTTAAGAATATGTTAATAAATGGTATAAAAATTCAGAGATGGGTGCTGGCTGTGCTGCTCTTGAGAAAACCCAAAGCAGCTGCTGTTAGCTTTAGACCTTAAAGATCATCTGTGGTAAACTAACCACCACTTTAGCCAGTTCTTTAACCCCTGTTGAAAGGATCGGTTTATGCAGGTCAGAAATCTTACTTTTGTGAAGCAGATTGACAGAATTCTCAAATGTTGACACTTTACAAGGCAGATGATGATACTAATCATCATTTGACATTGCTCTTAGAAGTACAGCTTTGTGCAGGTTAAGAAGGCCATTGAACGCAAGTCCTTATTTTTGAAGAAATCTCATTTCATTCATACCGATGTTTTGGGAGTGAAAGAAAAAAGTAAACTATAATAATCCACTGTAGAGTTGCCCTGATTTTTATATAAAGGGTGGGACTGACCTGATGCCTGGCTCCCTGGCTCTGATCACAGGGTTGCTGTGAGTGGTTGAGGTTAGCGTTCAAGCCTAAATTATCTGCACTTTTCTTTCAGGGCATTGAATTTCTGCATCGTGTGGAGAAGGCAAATGGTGAATCTTTCGGCTGCAAAGGCAGCTATTTCCCACACATTCTTTCCTGGGGTGTTGTCTGTAGGGTGAATAGATGTACTTAATTTTTCTTTAGATTTTTAACTCACTTATAGGAAGGAAACCTCTTCACATCTCAGTTTCATTTGCTATTGCAATAGATTATATTTTTCTGGAGACTTTGAGTGAATTGTTCATAGGAAAAGGATAGGCTTCAGCAGAGGCCTCAGAAGTGCTTTTCCTGTGAGAAGCACAGTACTGTCTCCAAAAAGGTGTATTTCACAGCTTTATGGTCATGGGATTAGGAATAGATGGAGAAAAATGAAATAAAGTTAGTATGTATTGTTAGATCAAATATGTTATACATGGGAGAAAATTATTACTGTAGTTATTTTCGTCTTAGATTTACAGAGCGTCTCTCTCTGCTATATCCATGCGTTAAATGTAATCCTTGCTGGTCTGGTGTGTATAGGACTATGATCTGTAAATTCATGAAGGGCCCACCATGCTGCCCAGTGCTCCCACAGTTCCATAGAAGCAGTTAATTGGTAGTGTGGTTAAGGTTCATGACTCTGTGACCTTTTTTTTAACTCTGGCTTTTTACTGTAACTTCTTAGCAATTATTAAAAAAAAAAGGGGGGGGGTGGGGGAAGGAAAATCATCTCTCCAAGCTAATGACATAAGAATTGCTGTAGGTTAAAACCTCGCTTAAAAATCTCTTCATTTCTGAGCAAAAACCCTTCACTTTAAAACCTCACAAAAACATCTATTTGAAATCTGGGATATTTCATTTTTTTTGTCTTTTTACACAGTTTAAAGGAAAAAGTTAGCAATTGGTAAGAAGTGGACTGGCAAGTTTTGCATTTCAGACTTGCTGCAAATTTTGTATAAAACCACAGACACAGAAAACAGATACAAATAACTTAATTCTGATGCAAGAATTAAGGGTTTTCCAAGGTGGGCGTCTTCCAGCACTTAATGTGTGCATACTTAAAAACAAGTTTTCAAAGGTTTCAAAGCTGTATGCTTCTGATAAACTTGGACACCAATGGAAATTCAATGTGTGTATCAGTTGTAAAACTTGCTAAAAAATATCCATCTAGGATAGTAAAAGTGCTCTCAAGCCTTTAGCCCCATGTAAATTCTTCTATTGTGGACATTATGATGAGTATCTTCCATTTATATGCCAAGTGATGTGACTAACATTTGTCATATGGTCTTTGCTTTTTCATCTTTTCTGCGGGGGGGGCGGGGGGGGAAGGGGGGAAGCATGTGCAGTTGAGTGTTTTGTTTGAATACTCTTGTTGCTGTGTTTTTGTTAAGGGAAGACAAAATCAAAGGAATGTGTTCCGCACTTGAAGCGGAAGGTGAACGAGACAGCGACGTGCCTTATTTCCTGTAAGGACATCAGGAAATGTTTCTTGTATAACCACTGAGTATGCTCTAAGTTTCTTCTTTTTATATGAATTAATTAGACCATTACTTGCAGAGAGCTGCATGGAGCCTAGGGAGCAGAAATGTCCATCATAACCATTATGCTGAAGTTTGACAATCTGTTACATCATCAAGGCCCTGTCTGTGTGTTTCCTTGAAGCCATATTAAAATTCTGTGGAGAAGGTGAATAGGTGTGATGTTTCCAGTTGATTTTCCTGCAGAGTTGTGTCTGTGTTCTGCACTAGTTGGAGTTATTAGGCACTGAAGGCTTGCTGCCGGGGTATGTTTACAGTTATGTAGATCTGTTATGGGAATATGGGCCTTAATAAATATTCCATGTGAACATAAGTGGATTTAATGAATTACGTGGCTTTACTCCTCTCAGTTTTGATTGTCCATGGAAATTAAGCCTTTTAATTGCATCTTTTCAGAACTCACTTTTCTTTGCAAAGAGTGCCATTTGATTATATATGTAGAAGTTGTGCTTTGTTGCAAATGTGTGGTAGCATCCCTTTTTCACTTTCAGCTTCTGCAGCTACGATGTGCAGAAAAAGTTATTTTATGTTGCAGGTATGTCGTGGAAGCTCAGTGTGTTGTTTGTGAAGTGCTTCCATACCCCTGGATGACTCTGCCGAGTACAGAGGCATAATTATTGTTCTCCAGATATTGAGAAGCTGGTATTTTTTGCAGTTGTGTTGCCAATAATCTTAAAAAATACCGCCAACCAACCGACCAACCAAAGAAAGAAAAAAAAAACCAAACAAAAAACCAAACAAACAAAAAACAAAAGGAGAGGGAGGAGAGAAAAGCCTGCAGTAAACACTGAGTTAGTACAGTGTGGTGAGAGAGAGATGTATGTACGTATCACTTGAACACTTACTGGGGCCCATTCAGTATAGAAGCCACAGACCTCTTTTCTGTCTTGTGGACACCTTAGAAGAGCTCCTGGAGACAGCCATGCCCCATTTGCACTGCCTGGACAGCAGTGCTGGGCTGGCTGGTGTAACAGATCCCAGGAGAAGCACAGCCTCAGGTTCAGTCTTCTGGGGCTGTGGGAATGCTTCTGAAAGCATGGCTTGTAAGTCTTAAATGACTTAAGGAGTCTTTTTTTCACAGGACTTGGTATTTTCCTTTTAAGACATAATCTCGATATTTTATAAGACTTAATCTAGAACTCTACATTTTTGCAAACTTCCAACATAATTGACTAATGCATGAAAGGAGATAGAAATACTAATTCTCTGATGTCGCATCATTAGCACTGGGTGTGCTCTAGTATGGCACAGTCAGGAGAGACTGTCCTTGACATTGTTTCAGCCCAGAGTTAGCTACCGGCCTCTTAGCTTTGACATCTCTGACCTAATGCCTCTTTGAGGGGGGTGTTCCTCTAATGTGAAGAAAAGGATTGAGTTCCTGCTTGCATCAGCACATCCTTGTTGTTCTGGCTGCTTTCTCCAGGTTTTTTTTTTTTTTTTGTGTGAGTGAGGTTGAGTGAAATGATCTTTGGGGCTTTGTTTTCATAGAGCTTAGAAGAAAATGTTGGACCTTGAAAGTTCCTACAATCTGACTGTGTTGTGGTAGGGGGAAAAAAGGCAGAGGCATGCCAGTCATTGCAAGTTAAATTAATACACTCTATCAAGGATTACTCTATAATTTCTGTGGAAAAGCAGTTCTTTTTGCATCCCAAATATCTAATTAACTGGCACTTTTATGAGCTTTTGAGACTTGAATCTGATATGTTTAGCATACAGTCCTGTGGCTAAGTAAAAAGAGAGTAAAATGTTGATGCTGGATTTTGCCTTGCATAGGCTTTGACTGAAAGTTCATGTTTAGAAGAGTATACTTCAGTAAGAGTGTCTGTCCTCTCTCAAAATGAATGACAGTGTACCCAATTAACAAAATAGTTTGATCCTGAAGTTCTAACCCAGTATAAACCCAGCCAGATACTTGGAATCATGTAAGAGGACTTTAAAACATGTTATAAAATTACTGTAGCCATCTAAACCAAATTCTAAAAAAGCATTTCCATTCTGGCCATGTGTGATGGAGTGCTGCAAGTGACAAATGTCCTGACAAAATCCAGCACTGACTTTTTACTTTATTTTTTGCTTAAAATAGCCTAGTTTAACATCATACAGATAGCATACTTTAAATGGGTAACATGACAAATATATTCAGGCTGAATTCAGTTATTTTCCCCTGAGGCTCATCTCATAGCATGAGAACTACAGGAGCAGGACTAGACCATACAGGTAGAATATGCCATTCATTAGGAGGGCCAAACAAGAGAACAAACCTGCTATCTGCAATGGCAACAGTACCACAAAACCCAAAACCAAGAACCCAAAACAGAATATCCTCTCAATTATGTGTAATTTTAATTGTATCCTGACTGGTTTCACCTGTAGGACCTCCTCGTGCGAGACACTGTGTTTGTAAATCTATATAATCTGATGGTCTAACCTCCATGTAGGGTGGCTTTAGCCAGTGAGAAGTTACTCCACTTTGAAACAAATTTGATATTTCAGGCTACGTAACAGAGGCTGTTATACTAAGATTCTAACATCCCATCTATCAGCCTTTGCTCTGCTCCCTCTGTACTATTTACTTTGGAGACCTCATTCAAACTGATTGATGAGGAAGTTTTTATATGTTTTATAGAGGTAAAGGATTCTAAAGAAAGTCCTTAATGATTATTATTTCTTGGATTTAAATAACTGACTAGGCAGGAAATCTGCTGTGGGCTTCTGAAGCCTTAGTAATTGTTACCCAGATATTTGTCTTTCTGACATGTCCCAGGTAATTTTTAAATTGCTAGAAAACCCATTGTTATTTTGTACTTAGAATGTGTTGATTTTATTTACCATGGTAGTGGATCTGATAACAGTTGATACATTTGACTTTTGTATGAGCTTCTGTGAAGACTGCTAGAAAAGCACTTTAGAGTGATAGTCTTGTATGCATTCTTTGATCCACAGTGAAAAGTCACCTCTTAGCAAAATCTGATTCAAGTTATTCATAAAGTGGTCAATAAACAAAATTTGTTAGCTCAGGATAGGATAAACATTGCAAACTGATGACAAAATGTTAATCTTTTCAAAGTCATTTTTTCACCGAAATCAGTGACTAAACATGTAGTACTCTTCTGAGAGCACGACTTGGTTCATGGAAGTAAGGCAAAAGCAGATGAGAGTAGGTCTTCCTTCCTATCAAAGTTGTTGCAGTTTTGTTCTCAATCCAACCAGAGGCCAACAGTAAAGCTGGGGATGTTTTCCTGTGGTCGAAAATTAATCCATTGGCATTCATGAGGATTGCAAAGCACATACATAGTCTAAACATAGGAGCTGGGAGGATTGTGTCCACTTGGCTTGTCTCTAGTGTCCAGGAATCTCAGGAACTAGACACATCAGACCTTTGCGCAGTTTTTCACAGCACTGGAAATTGTGAAACTGAATAGCCTGAAGGAACTGCTTATAGTTTTCTTCTGGTGATCATGGGAGGTGTCACATAAGAATTGCACCCACTGATCCAGTACTGTGGGCCAAGCTCATTCAGACTCTGTTACTTTATCTGAATTGTACAAATTATACTACCTAAACTAAAAAAGTTTTAAATAACCCAAAGCTCAGCAACCTGGCTATCTATGAATTACCAGGAGGACCTCTCTCAAAAACAGCACTATGCACTGACTTTGACACGTGATACAGAGGAGGTTTTGGACTTTAATAGGCCCCTATGTGCCCATCCTACACTATATTGTGTGATCCAGTGGAAAACCAGTGGTTCGGTTAGTTGCTAAGAAGGAGGCTTTGGGACACAAGACGTGAACTTTAAGAGATTGATCTAGATAATGGAATTCATGGAGACAACAGCTGGAAAAAGCACTCTTTCAGAAGTAAGAGTAGAACTTTGCCTCAGTTCCTCCATTACCTAAGACATGAACAAACCAGGGCAAATACAATAAGCAAGAAGGTCCTTTTTTTCTCCCGTGTGGTGAGCGGATTCAGTTCCAATAAATGCTGAACACTTTGGGAAGAAGAAAGATTTGTTTTGTTTTGTTGTGTTTTCTCAGAGGATTCCCTGATATGGTAGTCTGGGAGGACCATGTAAGAATCTGATTATGTAGGAGTGGAATGCTCATGTCTATTGACAACTTTGCTTGTTCTTTAGTTTGGGAAATTTCCAGACCTTTGCAAGCTGCTCAAAGAATGTTGAGTAGCTATTGGGATGGATGCCAGACTGACAGCAAGGTGCATTCAGAAACCTGAATTCTGGTTTGACAGTGTGCTGTAATCCAGAACTTTGCTGCTGGAATTTTTCATGTGCAGAATAAATTTGACAAAAATGGGTACTGTGGGAGAAGCTGGCTGTGCATTTATAATATTCTTGCCCATTTGCTGAATGGGAGCACGTTAGGAATTCTTTTCAGATCGATGTCTGGTTTTGGAAGAGAAAATAAAAATCCAGCCTATTGTGGGATATTTGCAGAATGACTTAGTCCTGCTTTCTTGAACATAATTAGTCGCACAGGTAGATATTTGTGTAAAGCCATGGTAGCCATTGTTACCTGTTTACATACCAGCTGTGTGACAGACAGGCTATGTACTTTTGGTTGACTTCTTGGTCCAATCTAGCTGCTAATATGGTCCTTTTCCTGCCTTAGCCCCTGAAAAAAAGGCCCATGGCCAAAGGCCCTTTCTGTCTGAAAATGCGCAGTCCAGTGCTAGAAAATATCACATGACCAGGAAAACGCCATTGGCCATTAAATCCTCTGTGCATTTGTCTTGCAAAGTGTGCTGATGTACTGAGCTGCTTGGGGGTAGGTCAGCCAAGAGCAGCTCTGTCTTCACTGGGGGTTTGGCTTCAGTTTGGCCCACCTTTTCTGCACATGGAGACGTCTTTTTTTTTTTTTTTTTTTTTTTTTTTAATTTGTGTGTTAGGCTTATTTGAGTGTTATTTGGTTGCTCTAAGTCAGCGTGCTATGAGTGTTGCCTATTTCTGAGCACTTACTCTGGTCCAGAAGGACTTGGTAGTGTTGGGGCCTCCACCCTCCTTTGTTCCTTAGGTGTACTCTGATTTTTTCAAAATAGGCAGGAAATTGTGCTCTTTTCCTTTGGTCCATTTCTTTGGATGATAATGAAAAAGAAGTGTCCTTGCTGTCTAAAAGGATAGTTAAAAAACAATATCTGGATGTCACCCATCCCTTCAGAAAATCAGACAAGCCTTCTGGTGCTTCCAGAAGGTATCCTGTGTCTGTGAGCTCCTTGCAGCTCTTCAGATCCGGAAATTTCCACCCTCATGTATGACAGCTCTGTGCAGTAAAGCCTTGTCATATTGCCCTTAACACTAAATGGAGATGTCTCCAAAAGTCTTTTCTGTTACAATGGATTTTGCATTTCTCTGTTATATATGACCAGGATGCCAGTCCACGCAGGGTTCGGAAGGAAAGTGTACAGTATTTGCCAAGTTATCAAACTTCCTTGATATTTTATTTCTCTTCAGTCATCTTAATCATGGATGCTGAGTGTCTTTACACAGAGACTAAAATGTGATGTGTGCTTGTTGTGCTTTGTAGATAATGGCAAAGACTACAAAGGAGAGAAGGACATGTTCCCTAATACCAAATTAGTTTTTCTCTCATGCTAACGTTTGAACTCATGGTGTTCAGATGATTTATCTCATTATAAAGGGAGCTCAGTTTTCTGTGATGGCTATTGTATTTCAAAAGTTGCTGCTTTTGAGTTTGTCATCATAGAGAGAGGGCTTACAGAATCACTGATAAGGAGTCAAATTTTTCCTTAGCTCTTGTGTGGTAGAGTTAATCCCATTATCCCAGATTTAGAACAGAATTTGCAGAAGACCATTTAAATGATAGGAAAGTATCAATTATGCAGTGAGCAACATCCCATGTTGGTCATCAAAGAGTTATCCTTGTGGCAGAAATGATAGTGGCAATATTAGGGCTGAGACTATATTGTGGATTTGTGTTTTCCTTCTGCACATTTTTTGCTGGTAGTTCTGGTAATGTAGTGTATTAATGGAAAGGAAATTCTGTAAAAATAATGTTAAAAATAGGATTAAAATGTAACATAACATCCAACAAGTAGAGGCCGAATTATAAACTTTAAATCTTTTTCTTTGTTGGACTTGCAGTGATTTTCTCTCTAAATGACGTCTCAGTTTAACATCCTGTTACCTAAATATTTGCACTGTGTTTGGTTAGTAAATGTCCAGTATATTTAGGATGCTTTTCACATAGGTGTGTTTTTCTTACCCTACTCTAGCCAAATGAGCCACAGTTCTGCTCTTTCCCTCAGATTTGAGGGAAAGAGTTAATGCCCTACAACACTCTTCTCAGCATCTTTGGGATGAGAAGGTATATGGGCTGGGTAAGTGTTTGGAGTACAGGCAGTGAGACTCCAATGCTTGCCCGGTTTAGAGGACGCGAGTTGAAGGAACAGGAACATGCTATCAAAACACAACAACCCAAATTATAGTCAGCAAACAGGATGATAAACTTCCTGGAAGCTTGTAGTTTACTGCTGAAGTTGATGTAACAATGATAAGTCAGTGCATTTTTTTGACCTCTTCTTTTTAACAAGAACAACAAATTCAACAGTACATACTCCTGCATCACCATTTAGTTCCTGGAATTTATTTTCTGACAAACACATTTGTTTTAGTTGTGTATTTTATTCTTCTAGTTAGTCGCAGTCCGTAACAAACTTGAGAAGTCAAGACTAGTACTTCCGTAATTCAGTCAAACATATTTTAAGCATGTGGGCTGCTGCTGCAATGTAATTGGCCATACTATTTTAGGATGGAAGGTGAAGGTCAAATCTCTTGGGAATGATGGTTTTGTTTATCTATAGAGATAGGATCCATTCTGTAAATCATTGCACTGCAGTCTTCACAGTAGAAGAGACTAGAAAAATATTTTGAAATGAAACTCTGTCTCTTCAAAAAAAAAAAAAAAAAAAAAAAAGCCTGTGGAAAGTTTCTAACTGTGGATTTGGCAACTTTCCTCTGTACTTATCCCAGTTTCTTTCACATTCCACTGGAAAAAATCAAAGTCTTGCAATTAGTAACTTTTTAACAAGCAGTTTGGGGAAAGTAAGATTAAGCCTGAAAGACGAAGCAATCTGGTTTTCTTTTTGCTTCCTTCTGACAGGATTTCATCCTGTTAGCATAGTGTCCCCTTCATTTGTGTGTGTGAAGTATTAATTCCTCTTCTGGGCTTGTGCTTCCTCATTTAAAGGAAACCTGTCTTCCCACAAGGTTTGCTTCTTTTTCCCCTTTGTTTTTGGTATAATTGTGAATACTGCACATCTGGAATGATGTTAGTGGAGAACATCTTGCCCTGGCCTTACTGCCTCACTTGCCTCCCTGCTGCTGGTCCTTCCTGTGGGCAGGGTCTACAGGAGGAAGGAAGATGAAGAGGTTTCTACCAGGATCATGTATAGACCTGAAGACTGTCAGACTTGATCTTGGTGTTAGCTCTCCTCCTAAAGCCATGGTATTGCTCCTGAAACTATTTTGCCTGCATTTTCAAGCTACCTCTACCAGTACTTTCATGCAGTCCCATGGCTCAGATGGATCAGTCATCTCTGAGACAGGCATGCCGTTTCTTAAAAGGGGGCAATCAGGCTTTGTAGTGGAGGAGCAGCACCTTGCAGTCAAGAAATGAATCTGTGGTCACAGTGGCTTTTATTGCCCAGCAAATGGACCTATGCATGCCTTGCCATCTGCAAGTTCAATGCCTTCGGTTTGCCCAGGTGTGGCAAACTATAGTGGTCTATTATGGATATGAGGAAAACTTGCAGAGGTGTCATTTCCTCACCCAGAGGAAGGACTGCAGGATCCAAAACTCCTGAAGATGCTGGAAAACAATACTTGATATTTATTTATGGTTTCTTGATTTCCTGGTCCCGCTAACACCATTGTTCCCTTGTGTTGTTCTTAGAAGTTTGGTATCTGGGGTTTTGAATAGTTTAGACAATTATTTTTTACTTTGGAGAATAGGAACCGAAAGTACGTTCCTCACAGCAAATTCATGAATGAAATAAAAATAATCATAATAAAAAAAAAAAGTTCCATATCCTTGTGTAACCTTATGTGGCAAGTCTCGGTGAGACTTCAGTTTGTGTAACCAATGTGGGTGTCTTGGTAAGCAGCAGTATATCCTGGTACGAGCAGTATTCAGTGCTGTCAAACTCCAGTTGAGTATTAACAGATGGCAGTTGCCACCAACATGTTCTGCTTGTACTTGTCTGCAGTTACAGCGCAGGTAGTTTGGTGAGGATGGTGATTCACATGATGCTGTGACAGCTGAATATTCTCCTTTTTTAATTTAAGTAGTGGTCTTAAAAACTGTCCTTGTGGACTGATTGGGAGTGGCAGTTTTTCTTGTACTAGTTTTTACAGACTTAATATCTAAAAAAATCCCTAATCCTCTCTGCTTCAACTGGAGGATGATTTAAAGCTTTTGACTATAACCTAAAAGAATGAGACTCTTATTTCAGGAAGAGTTAATAATAAGCTCTCTCGTCTTAAGGTCCCAGCATTCAAAGATAAAATTTCATTAAGAAGGCAATGAAAATTGTACTGTAATCAGTTTTGTCTTCTGTTCCCTTACAAAAATTAATGAAAGGAGCAAGAAGAGCCATGCAGTCTTTGTGTTCCTGAAGAACACATGCTTCACAGACGGTTCAGTGAAATTGTGCAGTTATGCTGGGAACTCATCAAAGCCAAAGACAGGCCATAGACCTACATAAGACCTACAAAAAAGAGGCTGTGCTTGAGTAGGGAAAGGAGAAAAGAAAGGACCAGAGAGAAGAGGAAGCCTGTGAGTGTGTGTGTCTGGTTATTTCTCCCCAGCATGCACATAGAATCCAGGTCCGTATTTCCTGAAAATACTAATTTATTTGACAGTAAGGCAATCCAGCTAACGTGGATAAATTCAAATGGAATGGCTTTATTCCTGCAGCTCTGTTCTGGATGTGAATATGCTCCATTTATTTTTCTAAAATCAAGTCCTTGGTGATCATTGTATCTTTCAAGAAATAAAACCTCTTTGACAGATGTAAACTGAGATTAGCATGTAAATATCCTGTGATATAATTAATGTTCAGCAGATGTTTAGATGGTAGCATCACGAAAAAAAGTCAGTGCTAAGATTTTTTTATCATATACTCTTTATGGTGGTTATCAAGCCATTAAAGAAATAAAAGTTGCACCATTCTTTGCATTTGCACAGTTGAAGCATCTCATGAATCAAATATAAGCCAAAAAAATATTATTAATGATGGCATTTCCATGGAAATTGGCTCAAAACCATATAGGCAGATGAAAATTCACAAGACCAATTCATGACAGGCAATACGGGCATGTAACAATCTTTTGTTTGTATGAAGCTGTGTGTAAAAGAAAATAATTTAAATTTTGGTATGGTTGTATTCTTGTTGGAATGGAGTTAAGACAACTAACATTGGCATCTAATCTTCAGAAGCCAGTAGCTTCCTCATATACTGATTTTATTCTTTAAGTTCTGGTTCAAAGTAAAAAAATCAGTTTTTCAAGCCAGGTTGCAAGACTTGCATAGCTATAATCATACTTTTTTCCATGATTGATAACAAGAAATTTTTTTTCCCCAACACTTGAAAATATTTGTTCAGAAATGGAAGTTTAGCGTCAGAAATCATGTAAGTATCCATATGCTGCTGCAGTGTTTATTAAATACTTTTTAAAAAAAAAAAGTATTTTAATTAAAATACTTCTGGTTTTTCAAGGTGAATTTTAAGCCCTTTTCTTGTCATCAGAATATCTTCAGTGGATGATCAATCCTGGTTGTAGTTTAGTCCTTTAACACTGCATTATGATCCAGTTGAATGAGGTCCTGTTCCTTCAATGAATGTCACTGATTCCTGTGGGATCCTGAATCAGAAGCACTGAGGGTCTGGCCCTGCAAATCTGAGAGTTGGGTCTGTGCCAGTATGCAGAAATTGTAAACCTCAGTTTACTGCTGCAGCTGGTTTGCATTTCTCAGAGTAGGCTAGTTGTTCAGTTTGTTCAACCTATCCACTCTTGATATTTCCCAAGAAAAAGAAATTAAAATTTAGGCAAAATATTGAGTTTGTCAGCTTCTTGTAATAAAGTTGTGTGTTTCTCCTTTGAAACAATTTTTTTGTTTGTTTTTCAGATCTTCATGCATTAAGTAATTGCCACAGCTTTGGTCAGCCTTGCTGGAAAGAATTGCTTTGGTCAGCCTTGCTTACCAGATATGAGTGAATTGTGTTGTGTGCTGCCCTGGGAAGAGTTATTGACTAGTTGACAAGAAGATCCCATTACTGTCGAGAAATCCTTTAATTTGGTTTCATTTTTGACATCTGACAAATATGGTACAAGGTGCAGGTGCTATATAAGCTGCAGTTGGTAGTAGTTAATGCAGCTTGGGTTTTGTAGACTGGCTATTTCCTGGTTTGGGATGGTGGAGGGCAATGGTATCACAGTGTTACAGTTAATTTAAAATTTTAAAGTGTGAAAACTAGTAGTAGGACCTTTGAGTTTAAACAAATATTAAAGTTGTTATAGAGTCCTATTGCACTTGTATAATTGTCTGATGATGACATTTTGTACTACATGACAGTACAGTAAGAATAGGTATAATTCTCTCTGTTCTTTTACATATAAGTAGGCATGTGTATTTCTTTGTTTTCTTAAATACCCACCACTATCAGTAATGCCATCTTCAAAAATAGTCTGTCTCTAAATGTATTGCTGGATAGAGAAATACATTATAGCTGAAACTGCTTTCTGACCTATTCACAAAGTGATCCTGCTCTCTGTGTTTGAATTTTCTTGTGAAAAAGATCCAGTTCTCCAATGAAATTTTGAGAACTTCACAGTCTTACAAAAGGGGGTGTTGTGGTTTAAGCCCAGGCGGCAACAAAGCACCATGATGGGGAGGAGAAAATATAAAGAAAGGCTCGTGGGTTGAGACAAGGACAGGGAGGGATCACTCACCACCTACGGTCATGGGCAAAAAACAGACTCACCTTGGGGAAAAAAAAACCAAAATCAATTTAATTTGTTACCAGTCAAATCAGAGTAGGATAATAAGTACAATCAAATCTTAAAACACCTTCCCCCCACCCCTCCCTTCTTCCCAGCTCAACCCCACTCCTGATTTTCTCTCCCTGCTCCCCCCGGCGGTGCAGGGGGACGGGGAATGGGGGTTGGGGTCAGCTCCCCACACCTTGTCTCTGCCGCTCCTTCCTCCTCAGGGGGAGGAGGACTCCTCACTCGTCCCCTGCTCCACCGTGGGGTCCCTCCCACGGGAGACAGTGGGAACTTCTCCAATGTGAGTCCCTCCCATGGGCTGCAGGTCTTCACGAACTGCTCCGGCGTGGGTCCTTTCCGTGGGCTTCAGTCCTTCAGTCACACACTGCTCCAGTGTGGTCTTTCCCACAGAGTCACGGCCATCTTGGAGGGCACCCCCCTGCTCCGGCGTGGGGTCCTCCCCGCGCTGCAGGTGGGCATCCGCTCCCCTGCTCCCCTCTGTGGGCTGGGGGGGACCAGCCTGCCGTCTCACCACGGGCTGCGGGGGCATCCCCTCCTCCGGCGCACCTCCTCCCCTCCTTCTGCACTGACCTCACTGTCTGCAGAGGGGTTCCTCTCACATTCCAATCCCCTCTCCCGTGCTGCAGGTTCCCCCTGCTTCAATATGTTCTCCCAGAGGTGCTGCCACTGTCACTGATGGGCTCGGCCTTGGCCAGCGGTGGGTCTGTCTTGGAGCCGGCTGGCATTGGCTCTGTTGGACACATGGGAAGCTTCCAGCAGCTTCTCACAGAAGCCAACCCTGTAGCCCCCCACTACCAAAACCCTGCCACACAAACCCAATACAAGCGGGGAAGAAAAGAAGAAGAAATTTCAAACCGCAAACCCATGTAATTTTACCAGGGCAGGCATATAGGACTTCTGCTTGGTGTGTGTACCTGAATTCAAATATACCCTTGAACATTTGCATAAAAAAATAATTGCTTTACATGTCTGCATAGAAGGAGAATTGCTGTTAAGACAATCTGCTGTCAGAATGGTTCTCCTGATCCAAATTGTGGGGTAAATAATCTTGGATTTCAAATTAAGGATCAAATTTACGGAGGTGCTTTAGCCACTTTGTTATGGGGGCTATCATTAAAGCCCACTTTAATGACCATTCTGGCTGCTTTGGCTGTTCTGGTACATCACTTCTTCAAAGTTGTAATTGAATTGATATATAGTTAATGCTACACATCCAAGGCCAGTGGAAAGGTTGCAGGTTAGTTAGAACTCTCTTGGAGTTTGAATAAACTCTGGTTTATTGTACATGAAGTTGTAAGGGTTTTTTTCCCCATGATGTGCAGAACATGAAAGTACATGAGTGCAGCCAAGATACTTGAACATATGAAAACTGCCCTAGTGAAATTATTTCAGATGAATCTGGAAATGCAAGTACCAGTATTCTTAAACAGTGACATCGTTATATGCATATGTTGTCATTGCTGCGCAGAGTTAAGTGTGCCTGGGATAACTGTAAAATTGTGGATTCACTTCAATTTTTGTGGTATTTCTTGGGAGCTCAATCTCCATCATGCTTTTTTTGTTTACCTTAGCTTTTGTTGACAATAGTAAAGCCTTGCTTTTGGTCTGGGATTATTTGCTATGTTTTCACAGCTTAACAGTTTGTTTAATATTCTGCAGTACTGTCTGTGTTGCTGAACTAGTGGCTGAAATGAGTTCACAAGCCAAGAGGATCTTAATTCTCTGTGAAATAAGTAATTTAATGTAGTATGGTTTTCTTAAAACCTGATTTTGCCTTGAAGATAAAAGTTGTTTTACGATGCGTTTAAATAGCAACATCATCATAGTGTAGACCTGGATGTCTTTTGATGATGTAAATCTAAGTTTGGTATATTTGTGGGAGAAGCCAAAGTATATACCATTGTCCAGGAGTTTTTCCAAAATAAGACTACTGTCTTGTTAAGACTCGGAAATGTGGCACACGATTGTTGCATGAAATGAGGCATTGTTGCATATGAGGCTGTTAACTTTGCACCATTTGATCATCCCAGGACCTATCTAAATGAAAAGTGTTAGGAATTAGAGATATGTATCCCAGACATAAGAGAGGTTTCCTTATGTAGGGAAGCATTCTGGTTTCTACTGATTGGAAAAGAACTTAAATGGGATGTTTCTGCTTTTTTCCTGCGATGAGGAGGGCACTTCTAAGAAGTACTATACTCACTACAGCTTCCCTGTAGGCTTTGTGAAGAATTGAAATTGGGATAGAAAACTGCTGTTTCATACTCTTCCCTGCTTCGTGTTTTTCTTGGCATAAGTGTGCAAATACAAATGGTAGGCACAATTGGCTCTGAATAGTGTTTGAGAACTACACTTTATTTATACAACTCTGGCAATAAAAATTGTAGAACTCTCAAACACTCTAATTCCTAATTAGCATCTAACCATATTAAACATTAAGTAAACTCACAATTAAGGACTGTGCAATCCAATATTAGAAAAGTAAAAAGTCTTGAAAACTGAGCATATAAAAAGGGTTTGGTATGCTTCCATTATGATCTCCTGTCAGTAGTTTCAAGTTTTCTCAGTTTATAGGAAAAACAGTTGATTTTTTAATTATCTGCCTTAATCATTAAGGACTTAATAATTAATTTTCATTGGTGCTGAGTCAGCTTTCCTCCCTTATTAAGATGCAATAGGAATTAAGCTTTAAATTTTTAATTCTGAAAGTTGGAGATATGATGTGTTATTTCAGGTTTCTTTGTCATAATTGGTGATAAAGATTATGGCTCCCTTAAGTCTGGTGTATATTTTTGAGTCAGAAAAGACTCAAACTTGTTTTCAAACCTGTTAATGAACTTTGGAAAGATAAAGAAGGGAGATTAGCAGAGAATTAATTTCTTGCGATATTTTTAAGATTTCTAATTTATTTCTTGAATCAGAAAATCTAAAAGATTCTTTCAAAGGGGTCATTTGTGACAAATGTATTTCTCATCTTGACCATTTTACACTTTCTGAAATTCATGAGTAGCTAAAAGAAATAAAATTTTATGTGTAGAATTAAAAACTTGTCTCAAAAATATTTTGGAAATGTTGAATTCTTCCAAATTGGTGTTCTGGTACTTAAAATCATAATTTTCAGAGTAAAAACTAAATGAAAATTCAAGGTTTTTTTTTTTAAATTGATTAGAATAAGCAGATGTGTCTGCATAAAAGAAGCAGAAACTATAGTATGAAGTATAAAGGTTTCAAGTGTGTGAATTCTTTTCTAATTAAGATTGCAATTTAATGGGAACATACTGTTACTTCCAGATGTACAGTTGCTGTGAGGTTTCCTAGTTTCTTGTTTTGATTTGCTGGTAGTGGACACAGCTGAATTCACTGAGATTTCCCAATAAGAACCTAGTGTTCTGTAAATTCAGGAAACTGCTGACTTTTATGAGAGGTAAACTTTGTTTGTAGACGTCATTTCTTTTCCATTCCCGCTCGAGTGATACAAGATCAGTTGTATGATTAGCAGTATATTACTCACTTTGTAACATGAACCAACAGGACCATATGATGTATTACCAGAGGGAATTCCACATACATGTTAACATTTTTAAATCCAGAATATCTTTTTCTTCATCAGAAAATCTTCAAAATACAATAAAGATTAATCTTGTACTTCTTCACAAGCATGCTGGAAACATTTTATTTATTGATACGGACACCTCTTGTTTGGTTGGTTTATCTGTTCAATCCCAGCAGCCTTTTCAGAAATTCACATGGGACAGGAAAATCCCTCTTTTTCCTTACCCTTCCAAAACCTCTTTGTTGGTGATGTTGACAGCAGAATCTAACCTGTTTGCATTTTAATGGGGTAAAGGCCCGGTTAGCAGCAACCCATGTTGCATAAAATATTTGACAAAAATATTAGACAGACTCTGCCTTCTGCTCGGCTTGCAGATGAGTGTTCATCCCTTATGCCGGTGTATGGCCTTTCTCTAAAGCTCTAGTTAAAGCTATATTTTAGTCAAGAAACAATTCAGTTGATCTTCTAGCAGCTTTCTGCATGTGGCTTCAGATTGCAGCAGCATGTGTGAGCCAGCCAGCCTCTGATTTGGTAATTCACTTAGGCATGATCTTAAGTGTGCGCGTGTGAGTAACTCCATCATTACTCATCAGCCAAACTTTCATTGACCAGCAAGAGCATAGCTAGTCCTCAGAAAACCAGTTTCCCCAAAATGAAGATACTAGGTATGGGTGACAGGATTCTTGATATCTAGGAAGAAACAGGAACAGATATCTTCTGATTTGGGCCAGGAAAAGGTTGTACTAAATCTTTTTGAGAATGGCTTCGGTACAAGGAAGAGGGTGGAGACATCTGACTTCCCGCCTGGCTGAAGGGAACTGGACTATAAATCTCTTGCTTTGGTCTGCTATGGAGCTGAAAGGAAGGAAGGGATCAAAAGTGAAAGCACAGTCATAGCTCAGGTGATTTTAGAGGTGGGGTAGATGAGTTTAGGGGGCATTTCCTCATCAAAGGAGGAAACTTGAGTTAGGATTCTCAGTGGGCATGAAAGGATGAAGATGATGTGCATTAAAAAGTTGAAAAATATTGTCAGTGACTAGGGAGATGCAGAAAAGGTGAATGAGATACAGGACAGGGTGAGGAAAGGTTTTCTTGCTTTTCTCTTGGAATACGTTTTCTGATATGATAGAGAAAAACTTTAGCAGAAAAATAAATACACATGGTGGAGAAAGGGTTAAGATTATCCCCAAATGTGACAGCATGTTCATCATGTATGAGAAGGTTATGAAGATCCATGTTTCTTCAATGCAATCATTTTTGTGTGTGTGTGTGTGTGTGTGTGTTTACTTCTGAGTTCATGTTTACTTTAAGGAAAGAAGCCAGGGATGCTCTTGTGGGCAGACTGATGCCCCTTTGGGTCTGATGAATGGAGAAGGGAATAGTTTGATCAGTTGTGAAAGGAAATTAGCACTAGAATGGAAAGTATTGCGGATGTGGTCCATCTATTCCCCTGTCCTTATAGGCAGCAGAATCTGAAGCCAGCTTTGAAAGTGGCTCTAGGTACAGTAGGGAGAAAGAATATGTCTGACCTTGGCTGATGCTCTCTCTGCTGCTTGTGATTCATCCAGTCCTGCAGGCAAGATGGGAGAAACAGGTGGTGCCTCAGCTGGTGAATTACTGGAGAGAGAAGAGGAGTCTTTTTGTTCAGTAGCAGAAGCCAGCCTGAGCAGCTACTGCCACTGCTTCTGGCACAGGTTAATGGGAAGAGGAGGGTAAGCACACAGTGCTTACCACAGCTGCTATTGCTGCTAGAGTCTTCTCTATTGAAATTAGGTTTTTTTGTGGCAAAATCAAGCAAAAGTGGTTCAGCAAAACCGTCATGGTGTTCTTCTGGGACCTGGAATCTGACATGCATTAATTATAGTGCGCCAAACCTCAGACTGCTGTGCAAAATACTACCTCAATGTCTGTGAGCTGAATTAGCCATGTTAAGAAAATACATTTGGCTAGTCACCTATAATCTTGAGTAGTTTTCTTCCCAGGTATAGGTAGGTCTCTGTGTTCTCTCTAGGATTGGAATATTGTGAAAAGGAGCAAAATATTTTCCACCATCCAGATGCCTATAGATACACTAAGAATGTAAAGAGAAAACACAAACACCACAAGTATTTCAGCTTTGTGTTTCTAAATTTGTGAAGATAAGCGTATTATCGTAGACACTTATAAAAATTGTAATATACGAACATTTTCCTTGTTGTGGGTTTCTTTTTGGATTTTGTCTTTTGACAGTGAGCAAAATAAAATTTTATTCAGTTTTAATGTACAAAACATCTTGCTAGCTTTATTCAGCAGGCTTCAGTATGATAGATTGGGTGCTTCAGTTGAACTGGTTTTCCTAAAGTGAAAATACACAGGAAATGACCTTATTAAAATATATATATATGTTTTTGCAGTCCACCTTGTTTTTATTTATGACAGTATAGATTTAAGGATAGAAAAATGTTACAAGAAGTCTGAGAGGAAAAAATAAGTAACTTTTAATTCTCTTTTCAAACAATAAAGAATATTTCTCTCTAGGCTCATAAAAGTAGGATGATTGCTTTCAGAAAAATAGTTACATATATTTTGTGACCCAGGTGCTCTGACATAATTTCAGGACTTAATTTCTTATCTGTTGAGAAGGCGAAAACTCTTCGTGCCCTGGGAATCTTCTGCAGGCAGACTTCTTTGTCTTCCCCGATTCCATTCCAGATGTCAGAGAAGTCATTTGTGCTCTTGGCAGCTTCTTGTGCTATCTGTAGTGGTGGTGTGGTTTTTTTGGTCGTGTCGTCCCCCCCCCAATACACAGAGCAACTATGGAGAAAATAAACGCCACCAAACAACCCAACAATGCTACTTTTATTTTGATAAGACCAGAAGTAAAATCCCCATAACAGGAACTCAGTGTGCGTTCTCTGTGAAACACGCTGCCTCACAAAATGGCAGCAGATCAACAGACAGGCAAACACATTAGGACTTATTTGGCATAATGAACAGATTCCTTTATAATTCTTTGAATTTGGATTTTCAGTCTTTATGTTTGAATTTTCAGTCCCGGTGTGTCTTACAGCAGTGTGAGGAAAAGGGTAAAAGATTTAGAACAGGGACTAGTACAGAAAGTATGTAAAAATATTTTGCAGGTAATAAATACACAGTCATGAAAAAAGGATGTAGTTATCTTCATTGATACTAATTAGTATGGAATCTTCTCCAAACATTCTGTGTAATTCTTTGCCACATTTCTGAAAGGTGAAGGTGAATTACCTTCCTCCTTACCAGCGTGGTACAAAGACCCTGAGTCATAGCCAGAAATAGAGTTTTTATGTCCCCAGAGTCATAGCCAGAAATAAGAGTTTTAATGTCCCCAGTAGGACCCGAGTGGAATTAGGAAACCTTAGCCCTAAACTGTTACCTTACATATTTTATGTGTAGCTGCTCCCCTATTCCAAAAGACTCAGTTGGTACCCCATGTTTTGGTCTGCAAGTTTGTCAGACTGCTAAAGATGTGCCTCTTCATGTTTAGATTTTTCTCAGCATTTTGGGCATTTCTTCTCCAAAGCAGCTATACACTGCTCATTAGATGCCATTTTATGTTAACAAAGTTTCCAGAAAGATGCTTGAGGAAGTTTAGGTTTGTAATTTGAATTTCAAACTTTGCGGAGGCAGGGGTTGTACCAATCTGACTGACTCAAGGATATTCCTAGAATGACTAAGTTTTCCATAGACAGCTCTAAAAATTGGCAAACAAAACGGGATTATTTTTTTTTAATGTAAATAACAAACATCCTCTCTTTTATCTTTTCACTTCATCTGATCTTTTAAATTTAGACTGCTGTTTATGGTACCCAGCCAACTTGCTCCTCTGAAATGTTTCATAGAGATCTCTTAACTCTGAATTCAGGAAATCAGCAAGAGTCTGGCTGGCAGAGAGTGCCAGAGGCAGCGGATCTCCATTTGCAGTGCTGCAAGGGTGAATCCCTGTACCACAGCAATGTAGCTAGAATGCTGGTAGCATATGATGAAAATTTGGAAAATTATATTACGTTTAAACCATATGGCTTTGGTGTTGCTTGAGAAAACTAAGAATTGAAGGTAAATTAAGGGAAACTGTGGAATCTGCTTGAAAAGCTTTGAGAAAGTTGAAGTTCACTGTCCAGGTGACAAAGGTCTGGAATCCTGGAGTGCACAGAGATGTGTTATTCTCTGTGCTTGATGTAGTGGTAAGAAACATCTACGCTAATGTAGATGAATCTTGAAGTAATGTCAGCAAGACATGCAGTATAGTTCAGGAAACAAAGATGAGTCATGATTTACTGACATGTGTGCGTGATAAATGAAATTGCCTTAAGTTTGAGCTGATTTTTCACTTCGGTGATTTGGTTTTTGGTTGGGGGGTTTTTTGGTTTTTTTGTTTTTTTTTTTGTTTGTTTGTTTGGTTTTTTTTTGATAAGTATGGGAATCATGTGTGCGAATTGATTGCTACAGTTGTTTGCTCAGTCCAGGAGCAGGGGCTGTTTAGCTGTGTCCTTGCAATTTGTAATGCTTTGCTCCTTCATGTAATGTGCTCAGTAATAAGTCTGGACTTTGAGCAGCAGACTTCAAGTTATGGTAGAATTTTTAGATGCCACTCAGTGCTGTCTTTCAGGGGAGTTTCTGACTTTTTGTGTGTGTCCAGTTCTTTAGTGAATCGTAAATTGGCTGAGATGTCCATTTTACTTTTCTTTCATTTTTTTTTACAGGTGTGTTTTTTCATTGGTTAGTAATAGTTTATGGAGTTTATCTTCAAAAGCTTTTATAAATGTTTTTCTGTTAGCTCAGCAGCTGTCAACTCCTGAGCATTTTCTGGGCTTCCTAATATATTTTCCTTTTAAGGTCTGTTATTTCTATGATGTGGTCCTCCTTAAAGTTGTGTCTATAAATGACCTGCTTTTTCTTTGTTTACTACATTTTGAAGAACTGTTCTTGGTTGTCCTCAGGTGCTGTTCAAATAATTTTGGAGTCTTTTGAATAGTTGTCTCTCTCTCAGACCTACTGTGTGTTCATACAAGTTCAGAGACATTTATCTTTCCGTAGTCGCAGTGCTGGATTAAGGTTATCTTACACTGTAACAAAAGCAATTACTTCTCCATCCTCCTGCCTGGTGACAGTTGTCTGTTCTCCCTAGCAAAGTCCCAGAGCAGAGGTGTTGTGTGTGTGGAGTCAGTGGTATCTCTGTGTTCCAGGAAGGGAGTTAGTAAGGGCATTTGCATCATGGAAACCTGGGTTTCATCATTGCTTTGCATTACTCACTCCGCAGCAGGTGAAGTCTGCCAAGGATGGTTCTTGGTGGCAGGTGGATGGAGGTGGACACCTCCACCCCTGCCTGCACTCCCCTGAATTCTTACACCACTCTTCTAGAAAATGTGAGATTATTCCAGTTATTCTGAGAGATGTGTGGCTTTGTAGTGCTTTCATGGGAGTGCCCTGTAAGATTCAGATGTGGGACGTAGTTTTAAGGTTTTTTCAGGAAGCAAATCTGCATTGATAGGGACAACAGGTGGCAAATCTGTAGAAAAAACTGGCATTGTGACTACACTACCCCTGCAGTATGAGTACAGCAACATAACATATAGGCTTTTGCACCAAGTTGCTGGAAGGGGCTGAAGTCATCCTAGGCCTCCCTACCTTAATTAGTGACTTGTGTCTGGGTTCTGTGAGAGTTTGGATTTTCCTGGATTCAGTTTCTGATAACCTCTGCAGATGCGGGGTCTGGGACAGTGCTGCTTGGACAACTCTGTTTATTGCAGCTGATGTATACTCTTCTTGACCTCATGACTCTTGGCTAGCGTCTTGAGTCACTCGAGAATAACTAATGCCCCAGCTCCCAGATGGTTCTCAGTTTTGCTTTCAGCCAACTGAATGTTCACCTTCCTTCACAGTTACAGGAAATGAAGATCTTCTGGGATAACATGAGTGCAGATGAGCAGTATGTTTGGTCTGTGGGGAAATAATGTGAACAGAGAGAAATTACAGATAGTAAAAATAGACATGAGTTTCAGAGGTAGTTCTTGTGATTTTTTTTTTCCCTCTCAATTCTAAAGTATATTTAATACTGTTGGCTGGTTTAATGAAAACTTTCAAAAATTAATTTAGAGTCATACAGTTAAACAGGCTTTCGCTCTATGTGGGATTGGTTGTACGCTGTACAGGCGATGCGCAGAGCAAATTTGCCATAACCCCTGTGGATATTCGTAGCAAGGAAGGATATAAAGGGCTGTTGTCCACCAACAGTTAACTGCTGCAAATGAATTAATGGCATTTTTTACCATCAATAAAACATTAGAAAGAAAGCACAAATTGTCAGGGAAAAGAAGGGTTTAAAGAAGTAGAAAATCTACATCACTGTACAGAGCAACATACAATATGCTGACAATATGCCAAACTTAATTCTCTTTATGTCCTGGATAACTAGATTTGTCTCTTCAGTAATAAAAATGTGTAATGCCAGTTACATAGTCCTCTTCAGCAGAGAAAGGATCACTGCTTGGGAATGAAAATGTTTAAGTCCCAGCAGAGAGAAAAAAAGGGATGCTGTGACTGCTGTCCTTCCACACAGGGGTTATTTATTGGCTCTTTTATGGAATTTGCACCACGCCAGAATTTAGATGAGTTCGTGTACAGTGTACAATGCACAGTGACTTGGAGCTAAATGGTTATGAAAGACATGATATTTGTGCACTTGTGGTGCCAGCTTTTAATGACTAAAGAATATGTGTGTCAGTGTGAAGAATTATCAATGTAAAATTTTATTCTACAGTGTGCAGATGTTTTCAGAAAGTACCCAGTCTTTGTAATGAGATGAATTCATAAAAATTAATTATATGCTTTGTACCTGGACTGATTTATTTCTTTTGGAATGTCTTACTGTACATCCCTTCTTGTTGTTTCCAGTTCTGGAATGTGAAATATAGAAAACTTAGTCTTTTGGTATTTCATTAGTAGTATTACTAACTTATCATTTGTTCCCCATGGGTGAGGTTCTTGGGGAGGGAAGAGTGAACATTTTCATTAAGCAAAACCAGGTGCAGCTGACTGTTGTTTAAGCCAATTTACTTTACAATAGGTTTGATTATTAATACATCTAAAATCTTACTTGTGGTTACTGTGGTAAAAGTTGCATTTCATAATAGTATCTCCTGACTAGTTTTAATTTAGAAATTAGCGGCTTATTTCAGCTTGTCTTGTAGTCAATTTGTAAAGTGCTAGAGAGAGATTTTGAAAATGACTCATTTTGCACTTGCTTGATTGTAATATCAGTGCAGGGTGGAAGTGGTACTTCAGAGAATGTTCAGTTTCTCAGCTTCAATAATATTTCACTGTTTAACTCTTTTTAACGCTATGTAGATAGGGTTTTATATCATGTTAGGGTAACAGGACTACTAAGTGCTTTATAAATCAAATACTTGTCTTAGATTCTGAATAATATTCTGATGTGACTTTATATCCAAAGCATAAGAAATTTGGGAAACAAATTATAAGCATTAAATGCTAACAGTTGTTCAAGTCTTCCTGAAATAACTTTTCCTTATTTGCTTTGTTTCATGCAGGCTTTCCTTCACCGAATGATCCAGTGTGCTACAGCCAAAGTGGATAAAAATGTCACAGAAGAGACAGTTAAGGTTAGTGTCCTAATTGCATATTTCTTCTGTTTTGTATCTGATGTTTTATTTATGTATGTTGTATTCTTTTGCAGATGTTGTTTTCAAATATTGAAGATATTCTTGCAGTTCACAAAAACTTCCTGTCCCTGGTGGAGGAGTGCTTACAGCCAGAACCTAATGCGCAGCATGAAGTTGGAACCTGCTTTCTTCATTATGTACGCTATCTATTATTACGTCCTTATTTCACTTTTTTCCTTTACTAATTGTCCTTATTAATTACTGTCATGATGATGAGTGTACATAGTCGTGAGGACAAAATATGACTTGATTGCATAATGTAGAATACTTTGAGGTCATCTCTTCGTTACTGTCATTTCCAAAAAAAAAAGAGGGGAGGAAAATGAAGAAGGAACTTTTGTTGTTTCATCACTTTTTTATTCACCAAATTAGCCCAGACTGACAAACAGAGTCCTGCAGTGTGGGCAAGGCTGGTGCCTATAAGTGATATGGAGGTACGAGGACCAGGGTTGCATGAAACAGCAAAAGCAATAATATACTTTATTTTTATTCTCCTTTGATGCTAGGCAAAAATGTGAATATTTAACAAAGAATTGCATATGCTGGGTAAAATATCTCCATGGTTCTGGACTGTGAAGGTATTTTACTTCTCACAACTGCAATACCTCCACAAGTATATTTGTATGTCCTGTAGTAATTGTTTTCTAGGAGTGTTATTTTTTCCTGTTGGAGCAAAACAAGGATGTCAGCATTACAGAGCTGTGCAAAATCAGGACAAGTTAGTTTGCTTTCAGTTGTAGACCTAACAAAAAGTCTAGGTTTCATTGTTATCTCTGTTTAGAGTCCCATTTGTTTGCTAAGTCTTTGTTTATTCATTGTGGAAGGAGAAAATTTTTAATGGTTCATAGGAACATTTTACAGCAGTTGAGTTTTTGACTCTGCAGAAGTATGGATCATGTTTGCAAACAAAATAGGTAATGATGTCAGTAAATATGCCACTCATTGTGCATTTTCTTCCTGTTTTTTAATCCTATGTTTTTTGTGGTAGTCCGGCCTCTGAAATTTTTCAGCAAAACCTTACAAAGTTCAACAAAGATACATGTAAAGTCTTGCACCTGGGAAAACATAATCCAGGAGTGCAGCACAGGCTGGGATCTACCCGGGTGGGGAGCAGCTCTATGGAAAGGAATCTGGGGGTCCTGGTGGACCACAAGCTCAATATGAGTGAACAGTGTGCTTCTGTGGCAAAGCAAGCCAACAGAATGCTGGGTTGCATCAACAAAGGCATCACCAGCAGAGATAAAGAAGTCATTATCCCACTCTACTCAGTGCTTGTCAGGCCACACCTGGAATACTGTGCTCAGTTTTGGTCCCTCCTATACAAAAAAGATGTGGACAGGCTGGAGAGGGTCCAGAGAAGGGCCACAAAGATGGGAAGCCTGCTGTATGAGGAAAGGCTGGGAGAACTGGGTTTGTTCAGCCTTGAGAAAAGAAGGGTTAGGGGAGACCTTATCACCATGTTCCAGTATTTAAAGGGTGGCTACAAAGAAGGAGGAGATGCCCTTTTTACAAGGAGTCACATGGGTAAGACAGGGATAATGGGTACAAGTTACTGCTGGGGAGATTCTAATGAGGCACAAGAGGAAGATTTTTCACAATGAGAACAATCAGCCATTGGAATAATCTCCCCAGGGAAGTGGTGGATTCCCCAACATTGGACACTTTTAAGATTTGGCTGGGCAGGGTGCTGGGCCATCTTGTCTAGACCTTTTGCCAAGAAAGGTTGGACCAGATGATCCTTGAAGTCCCTTCCAACCTGGTATTCTATGATTGAAATTCCCAAGTGATGGTTCCAGAATGTTCATAATTCTAATTTGAGGCTGGACCTCAGATAATAAATGTAGGAGGAAGAGCTGACCTTCCAAAATGAAGACTATATTAGCTATTCAGCTTTGAAAAGTGTTCATTCCGTGTTTTATTAATTAAAAAGACAATCAAAATGGCAAGTGAAGAACAATGTATTTCTTTGTTTCTGCAGAAAGAGAAATTCCGTATCTATGATGAATACTGCAGTAACCACGAGAAGGCACAGAAAGTTCTGCTTGACCTTAACAAAATAAGAACAGTGCGGACGTTTCTTTTGGTAAATAAACTTTAAAGTGGTGTTCTAACTTAGTATTTTTTGACTGGGCAGTGAATTGTTAGCATTGTCACCTCTACCATGTAACAACTACAAGCACACCTGCAAGCAGTTAGCAGGCAGTTTCAGCTGGGGGTGATGTTTCCAGAGGAACAGGTTGTGTACGTCGTATTTTTACTGCTGCACTTGGATCCATGCATAATACAGCATTAGGCAGCGTGCCTTGAACTTGCTGGCCAAGAGACAAGGGTGTAAATCCAGCTGTGTCTGTAGAAAGGAAAAAGAATAGGATAAGATATATGAGGAGGGATAGGGAAAGAAATTATAGAAAGGAAGCTGAAAGACTCATCAGAACTTCTGAAGAGAAGGTCGATGTTCTGGTACTGTAGCCGCAGCTGTGCCAGACAGAGAAATGTTTTGTTATGGATCATAGAGTAGCCATCCTGATCTTAGATGCTGACTTAATCTGAGGTCAAAAGAAATAGCTACACAATTAGTCTTTCACTTTATAGGACAAATAAGGAGGTGTTTTAAAATGTTAAGTATGACAGTCCTCATGATTTTCCCACAGCAAAACCAGTTTCTGTGTAAATACTGAGTTTCCTAGTAGCTGACATTAGATGTTAAAAAAAGGGTTCAGTGTGGAATGATTTTTGTGTTTTCCTTCATGGTGTCCTGTGGTAACAAGGTCAGCTTTGAAATGTGGGGCCTACTATATTAGAACTTAAATACCTGAGAAGATGCTCATGGATATGGTATCAAATTTCGGAGTGATCAGATCTGATTATTGCATTTTGGGACTGGAGATCAAATGACACTATCAGCAAAGCATCACAGGTATGGTTAAAAAAAAGATGATGCCAGTGATGGCAGTATCACAAATTTGATTTGATTTCATTAACTATTTTTAGTATGCAGTAGGCTTTTACTACTGCTGTTGACAGAGTTCTTGGTGAAGTTGCCCTATTGCAGCTCACTACATTTTTGAAAGATACTGGATCTGACGCCCTTCCTAGCTGCATTTATTTACAGCCAAGTTAATGAGCATTGTAGGAATTTCCTTATTGTAGGGGGGTACTGGGTGACGTGAAGCGCCATCTGCCTTTTTGCTAAGAGTCTCTTGTTCAGCAGTGTTCCATTCACAGTTAAAAACAACTTCAAAGTTGTCCTGTTTTTCCTCAGCGGTTGACACAGTATCGTTCACCTTGCCCCAGATTGAGGAGCTTCACACACATGGTTCTTGTATTGGGAGCAGCATGGCCAGACTCAAGAAGAAGGGGTGAATGCTGACTACAGAGACAAAAAGCAAAATACTCCGGAGAAAGATTGCAAAGAGCTTGTTTTGTGAGAAAGGATGCCAAGTGTGCAGTTGTGGCAGTTCATGATGTGTCAGTGTCATGTACTCCTGGGTGCATGCACAGGGCTTTCACATCTGTTTTGGGTTCCTCGTAGATTCAGGACATGTCTGTAGAGTAAGCAGCAGCAGTCTCACCTAGAGAACGGGAGGTCTGACTGCACTTTGAAAGTACAATTGAAGCCTTCTAGCCAGACAGGACAATCCAGGTCATTAGAGATGTGATTATCTATAAATAATTGGGGGCTGAAACCAGACTTTTGAGCCTTTAAGTATAGAGGCAGTCATAATATAAATCTATAGTCTTTATTGCCTTTATCTTGCTTGGTCTTTATCAGTAAAGCTTTTTTGTTGGCAGGTTAAGTGAGATCCTTTGGGATAAAGGATCCTTTAGGCTAAGATAGAAGCTAGTTAACCATGAGTACAAAGCAGAGACTTAAGGGTGGGTGTAGAGATCCCCATAGCAGCACTGGTTATGGGGTATGTGCATTGTGAGTTACATGCTGAGTGGAGTGGCCACCCAGTTGTGTAGCCTCTGTTCCATCAATGTGTCTGCATCCAGACTTGTGGCCTGCGTCAACCTACCATCTGGCCGTGTTAAACTACTTTTGTTTAGTGTCCTCAGTTTAGACATCTTGCTCTTTGAAGTTGTAGATTATCTCATACCATTGCATCACAATGCCTTCTGATCTCTCCATAAAATAATTTTCATTGTTACTTTAAGTCTTTATGTACTTACACTTAAATTCCAGCAATTCCAAATATTTGCTGTGATGTCCCTTGCATGCTTCATTATCCCAAATAGCCCTTATTCTTTTCTCTGTCAGCTGCTTTTTCATGGATGTTTCTACCCTGTATTTCATGTATTCTCTGTTTCCGTAGTTGGATGTCTTGTCAAAACTAACATATTCTTTAGCCCATGACTACGTTTTTTTTCATTCATTGCACGTCACATTTAAATATAGAAGCATGTAAACAGAACACTTTTTTTTTTTCCTGTGTGTGTATTAGGATGGCCTTGTTCAAACATTTCAAATCGTCTTTGATGCTACTTAGTGTTGCAAACACACCTTTTGGAAGCAACAGCACCTATAGCGGTCACCCTGAATTGTTTTTATTTTTGTTTGTTGAAGTATGAAAGCATATTTTTAGCATTTTATTTACTGTCTGTTATTTTTAAAATTTAAAAAAAGCCCGCTTTTAATCAGACTGGATGAAGAAGGTACCTAGGGGAGATGCCTGCATAATACCATTGTGGCTTCCTTGTCATGTGTGATAGTCAATGTCCCTGCCTGTGCATGTGTTCAAGCATGTTCTTTTGACAGTCTTGCAAACCTCCCTCATTACATATATGTATACAATTTATATATAGCTTAGCTAATATTGCTGTGTACATATGCCCTTGTCTTTATTTCTGATAATTTTCTCAGGATTTTTTAATAATTTGTAAAACTATTCATGCTCTAGAATTGCATGCTCCTTGGAGGACGCAAGAACACAGATGTACCATTGGAGGGATATCTAGTAACGCCGATACAGAGAATATGCAAGTATCCCCTTCTTTTGAAGGTACTTACAAGATTTTTATTTAGGACTTTATACTTTCTATATAAAACTGGTTGCTAAGCTTATTTCCGAACTGCAGGAACAATCTGTCTAAACAGTGAATAATCTCTTTATTAGATACTGGACCCAGACCTGCTCTCATTAAAGCTAGTGGCAAGTCTTCTGACATCAGTATGAAAAGAACTGAGGAGTTTGGCTGGGTCAAGATGATTAGCTCCCTTCTGTGTCTAGTTGTAAGGTTGTCTCTCCATTGTTAAATGGAAGTGAGCCATTTAAGGAAGTTAAATGAGACTGATTTCAGCTGGGTTTGACCATGCCCTTGCTTAAAATGCATGGGATAGCAGAGTTTGTTAGTGACATGCTTTGATGATTCTAATTTACCATCAGCAAATGGCAAATGAAAAATATTTATGAAAATGATTTGTAAGAAAAACTGTAGAGTAACAGTAAGATGCTGTAGGTGGTTCTATGCACACTTATGTTTATCTTACTGTTACAACTTAAAAATTAATGACAAATGTTGAAGTGCTGATAAACCTCCGAGTTACTGAAATTTTTCCATGTTAGGAAATAAAATAATACAGGAAAGTAAATATTTAAAGTAAATATTTAAAACAAACTTTTGCTTAACTAAGATCTAGTATTGTTTATTGTGTCAAACTGTTAGAGAAAAGCCAAAGCAGATTCTGCTCTAGAAGCTACTTGAAACCTGATTATTGGACAGTATTTTTCACAATGCGTGTGTGAGTTTAGATCTGAAACATTGCCAGTTGTGAGGCATATGCATTTCATTGCACTGACATAAAAACCTAGAAGTAAACATGTTAAAATTAAGTTTTTTAAAATAAGTTAAAGAATATAATAATTGCAATGAAGTTTGAGTCATCCCAGATATCTGTGGTTTTACAGTTCCCTTGGCCTATTTTAAAATTATTTTTATATTCGTTTTTTTTTTTTGAATGAAGGATCTACAGACAAAATGGGAAAATGACTAATGAATTACTCTAGGGGGCAATGAAATGAATATATTTATGTTAAATAAATTTAAATACAGTGTGTGGTGGCAGCAGGGTTAGGGCTCCAGAGGAATGTACCCATGCCTCAGTCAGGGTATATGCACTGCAGGCAGTCCGTAGTCATTCCAGCTGTCAGTGGGTGGTTGGTAGTTTGAGATGGCAAATCTCAGATGAATACTGGCAACTTCACTTTCGTTCTTTAGTATGGCTGCCATTACCAGTAACCATCTGAAATCAGTGAGTCACCTAAGCTATTGTTCAGTGCTCTGGTGTATTGCACTAGATTAAACAATAGCGTGGAGCTAAAGGAGCATATTTTTTTCCCCTAAGTTGCAGGAAAGGAAGGTGTTAATTTTGACATAAGTAAACTAACATTTTTAATCAGAATTATCCTTGCTGTTGATTAGTTCCATCCTGTGGAATATAAAAAAACAACACAAAAACCCCACCAAAAAATGAAGCTCAACATGAAGAAACATTGTTGGGGGAAGAAAGTAGCTGAAATGCAAACTTGTTACTAAGTTGTGATTGTTTTTATTGTTAGTAATATATTTCTCTGGGTTTTAGTGTCCTACTAGGACACAACACTGGAGGGTTTATTACTTTTTCACCTGGTAAAAGAGAAGTCTGGCTACTTTTTGATTTTGTATCCTAGTCGATTTAAGTCTCCTGTAATGTACCTTTAGAAATCAAAGACAGGTTTCTTTTTTTTCCTTTTTTTTAAAAAAATGTCTAAATAGGAGTTACTGAAGCGGACTCCAAGGAAGCACAGTGACTATGCGGCACTAATGGAAGCCCTCCAGGCCATGAAAGCTGTCTGTTCCAACATAAATGAAGCCAAGAGACAAATGGAAAAACTAGAGTTTTTGGAAGAATGGCAGTCTCATGTTGAAGGATGGGAGGTACTGTCGTAAGATTTGTTGCTTTGTATATTGAGGAGGGAGTAACAGTTTTCAACAAGCATATATTGCACTTGTTATTGTGATCCTGAGGTACTGTCACCTCCTCAATTCTGTGAAATCACAGCTTTTATTTGGGATCTACTCTGTAAATTAAGTGTTGTCCATGACTGAGCATCGTTATATAAAATAGCAGGCTTCCAGGAAAGAGGGCAAATATTTAGGGTTTGACTTAGAACGTTGATCATTTACATCAACATGTATGTGTGCACATATACACATCTATAAATCTTAATATAACTGCTTCTCTGATTTTACTGCTGTCAATGCCTGCCTAATAGCATTTTGTCTGGTTGAAAAAAATTTGATTATTTATTATTGATTAAGCACTGAGTCTACAAGTTTTTGTCAGCTTGTAGGTAGTCCCTTACTATTGGCTGAGCTAAACTAACATAAATGCATTCAACAGAATCTGTGTAAGACTTGTTGGGTTTTTTTAATTGTTTGCAAATGGTAGAGCTTTAATGCTTTAGTTTTGTGAAGAAACCATAGGTCTGTCTCTGAGTTAGAGTTTTCCACAGTAACCAGAAGAGCCATCCTTCCCTCTAGATAACAAGAAGATCAAGTAGTTGTAGCACCAGAATCTTCCTTTTGTATTATTTTGAGCACTGTAATTAGTTTATACAGAAAGATAGTTGTAGATAATGAGTGTATCATTAAATTGCCTTAGGTGTTCTGTATTGAAATTTCTCAGCTGCCAGCACTGAGGTGAGAGGGAAACACAAGTGAACTCCCAGTAAAAGAAATATAAATCAAGCAATGTAGACATTTTTTAAAAAGTCAGTTTGGAATATAATACACAAGATTTTTTACTTCAACATGGAAGTAGTTCTTTGCTTTTTTTGAATACTTTGCTCGAATGTGCTACTTCTCTTCCTAAGAGAGCTGCTTAAGAACTAGAGGAAGAGATTTTATCCCTTTAAGCTTTGTGGAAGGCTTGCTGGCAGGAAAAGTTAGCAAGAATAATGTATTTTTTGCACGTTAGTCTGATAGACTGAGACCTGATCTTTCAGCTATGTAGTGGGAAATGGCATTTGTACAGTGCAGAGAAAAGAAAGGGTGAGGGACACTGATAGGACAGTGAATCAGAGAAAGCTTTGAGATAGACCTGTCTGAACTTTAACTGTCAGATTTCCCCAGGAAGTCTGACAACTGAAAATTAGACTATTGACTAGAAGAGTCAACTTTTAAGCGGATATTCATAGTAATAGATAAAACAGCAGAAACAAAAAAGAGTTTCTACAGAGCTCTGTTCCCTCCCTACATCTCCTGCTTACCACACCTGCTGTTTCTTGAACTTGTTTCTTGAACTTGCTGTGCCTAAGGATGCACTCTGCTTCTGCAGCAGTGGATTCAATCTCACCCTGCTTCCAGAATGGTTCAGCAGAACAAGCCACTATCTGAAAAAGGCATAAAAATTACACAGAACAAAGAACCGCCTGAATACTGCCCGTGACACTGCAAAATTATTTCCTGTCTGCTCCACATGAAATCTCCTGATGTGTGGACGTATGCATACCTTTGGGGGGTTGTTAATTGAGTAGTGTGGGAAGGTTTGATTCTTTCTAAGCGTGGATTAAGCAACTAATTTTACTTTAATCAAAAGTCTTTGTGTTTCTTCAGTTCATTTGTAGGATTTGAAATGTGTCACCTAAGGTATTTTTCCTGTGTAGCAGCATTTTCAAGAACCGCTCTTCCATTTCTGTAATTGGGGTAGGTATAATTTAGGGCAGAGAAGTCCTCTTATGCCAGAGTTCAGGGCACTGTAGTCTTTTGGTACAGGACTGTCACTATAACACAATCCACAAAAATTCACTGTGCCTCAAGAGAAGGAATTTTAGCAAGTACAAAAGCTATATAATTGCTTGTCTGTATTCAGATAAGCCTTTCTGCATTTAGTTGTAATCCTCAATCTCAAAAAAAAAAAAAAAAGTCATTAAAAACAAATGACCGAGAGTGTGTACTCATGCCATGATATTGTTCGTAGGATTTTGAAAAAGAAAAGACTACTTAGGTAAAGTAAACCTCTAAATGTTTTAATTGAGAGGAGGTCTGGTTGACTTAACGCTTTCCAAAAGAAGCAAATAGCTTAACAGCTGCTTGTTTAGATTAGGTGAAAATAATTTTCTTTTTGTAATTAGCTTGGACTTGCTGTCATCAGCAATAACTTGAAAAGATTAGTATATGGGAATATTAAAATGCATTAGACATGCTTGTGCAATAACTTCATGATAGAAGCAATAGCAAGTTAAGTGCTTACGGTGCTGAATATTTTATGGCAATGAAATTTGTTGAATAATCCTTATTGCCTATCACTGAGTTTACTCCTATTCTTTTGAACTTTTCAATTAAGTTTTCTACTGCACTATAGTGATTAAAATTTTTCTACATGCTTTCAGTGCCTGAGTCTTACAGGTATTTGTCAAATCCATCTTAATGAACACACTCAAGTATGAAGTTCCAGTATTATTAACTCAATGCATTATTAGTCATTTAAGTTAGTTAAGAACTGACCTCAAACCTCTAACCCTTAAAAGGGAATCCACTTTCCTGCATTAAGTTTTTTCGGAGTCCTTAGTAAGACATACAGTGGTAAATATGTTTGCTGTTGGAAATATATTAACAAGCGAAGGTAACAATAAGGAAGGGTAACAATATGGACAGAAGCATGTGAAACATAGACTTTTTCGCTCTGTGCTCAGAATGTGTTCTGTGAACTGTAACATAGTAATTTCCTTCCAACCTTGGTGGTTTTTTTGTTTGTTTGTTTTCTTTGTTTTCTTTGTTTTTTGTTTTGTTTTGTGTCGTCCCGTTCCGCCCCCCCCTCCCCCTTCCCTGATTTAATTTTAGGATTTAACTTGTGCTTGAACTCTGAAATAGTGCCATTGTCTTAAAATAGTATGTTTTCAGTAGAATTATGTGGTGTTTATTTTAGTTTAGCTGATCAGGTTTGATGTTATCATATGGCAACCACAGGGTGCCTAATGTGGCAAAATTGCCTTGATCTTAGTATATGCATCCTTTTCAAACATAATATACAGTTAGTCCTTGAAATGGTAAGAGTTGCAGAACGTGTATAAGAGCTAACAGTATTTTGAATGATTCCCAGCAACAACTACAAAAAAAATCTCTGAATGCAATGTATGAGACTGGATATAATTAAGTAAACATCTGGTTTTATGCATCGCCTAAAAATAAAGAGGCAAACTTGTTGGAGATTTCCTTCCAGAAGGAAATGCTTAGCACATTGCTTGGCCCCAACTAGAAGGAAAGGGAAAAAAATAAAGACTATTTTTAGAATCTGATCAAAGCATGACTTGAATTCCTATACATAAGTGTCATAAAAAGAAGCTTGTGTTTGTTATGATAAAAATACAGATTCATGGAAAAATGGAACATCTGTTTCAAGAAAGAAAATTTTGAGTACAATGACTTTCTCCCTTAATTTCCTAAGTGGTTAAATTTATTGGCCTGAATTCAGAACTTGTGTAGGTGGCTGTCTCAGCTGGAGAATGGCTCAGCAGCTGAAGGAGTCTGTCAGTAAAATTTGCGTGGATGTTTTAGTGAGAGAAGGAAAAATAAAATTGTTGCATTTGTTGTAAGCTGGAAACCAAACAACCCAGTCTGAGTCACAGGCCAAGTTAGTGACAATAGCATGGGGTATTCTGTTCCTTTCTGTTCTACCATATCATCAAGTAGTATTTTAATAGACATATCTTGTTTAAACTCCAGAATTTTTAGCCCTTTCCCCTATTTATTTCTGTTTCCTATGCCCATGTACAAGTATTGAAGAGTAAGTTAATATCTGTAATTTCTGACGTTTATCACTGTTAACGAGCTGGCCACTGAATCAGTACGGTCAGGCCTCGATGTTTGACTGGAATTTGCCCAGAATATGTAGATAAGTAGCTTTTGTAACAAACCAACAAATGCTGCTTTTCATCTTACAGTAATAAAGGTTATTTATAATGTCAGAGATGGGTATTTAGTGGCTTAAGGATGAAGGGGATATCGTTTTAAATTTCTTGCATATAGTCTCCTTTCCATGCATTTTAAATGCATTTATTTTGTGATGTGGTCATGGTAGCCCACATTTCAGACCTCTTGCCTGAGCTGTTGCCTTAGTGGAATGATAGGTGACTGACTGGCATCCAAACGTTGTTAAAAGCCAGTTTTACCTAAGTAGCCTGCAGGCTCCGAGATCTTACGGGGTATTCATTTCCTCACCAAATATCCTGAAAAACCACATTCCTTGGTGCCAGTGCTACCCACAGGAGAGGACTGCTCTAGAGTTAGATGTTTGGAGTCTTCAATGATTCAGTAGGATAGATGGAGGAAAAACTAGTCTAGATTCACAGTATAAGCCTGCTTTGCAGGTCAGTTTTTTCCAACTGAATCCTTTATATGTTTTGTTGGAAGATGATTAAAACAGGTTTGTTTCTACAATACTGTGGTGGGTTGGCCCTGGCTGGATGCCAGGTGCCCACCCAAGCCACTCTATCACTCCCTCCCTCAGCTGGACAGGGGAGAGAAAATATAACTAAAAGCTCCTGGGTTGAGATAAGGACAGGGAGAGATCACTCACCAATTACCATCATGGGCAAAACAGACTTGACTTGGGGAAATTAGTTTTTAGTTTAATTTATTACCAATCAAACCAGAGTAGAATAATGAGAAATAAAATCAAATCTTAAAACACCTTCCCCCCACCCCTCACTTCTTCCTGGGCTTAACTTTACTCCCAATTCTTTCTACCTCCTCCCCCTGCAGCAGCGCAGGGGGACAGGGAATGGGGGTTGGGGTCAGTTCATCACACGTTGTCTCTGCCGCTCCTTCCTCCTCAGGGGCAGGACTCTTCACACTCTTCCCTTGTTCCAGCGTGGGGTCCCTCCCATGGGAGACAGTCCTCCATGAACTTCTCCAACGTGGGTCCTTCCCACGGGCTGCAGTTCTTCACAAACTGCTCCAGTGTGGGTCCCTGCCACAGGGTGCAGTCCTTCAGGCGCAGACTGCTCCAGCGTGGGTCCCTTCCATGGCGTCACAAGTCCTGCCAGAAAACCTGCTCCAGCGTGGGCTCCTCTCTCCGCGGGTCCACAGATCCTGCCAGGAGCCTGCTCCAGTGAGGGCTTCCCACGGGGTCACAGCCTCCTTTGGGCATCCACCCGCTCCGGTGTGGGGTCCTCCCTGGGCTGCAGGTGGATATCTGCTCCACCGTGGACCTCCGTGGGCTGCAGGGACACAGCCTGCCTCACCTTGGTCTTCACCATAGAATCATAGAATCATTTAGGTTGGAAAAGACCTTCAAGATCATCGAGTCCAACCATCAACCATGCCCACTAAACCATGTTCTGAAGTGCCTTGTCTACGTGCTTTTTGAATACCTCCAGGGATTGTGACTCAACCACTTCCCTTGGCAGCCTGTTCCAATGCCTGACAACCCTTTCGGTAAAGAAATTTTTCCTAATATCCAATCTAAACCTCCCCTGGCAGAACTTGAGGCTCTTTCCTCTCATCCTATCTCCAGTCACCTGACAGGAGAGACCAGCACCAACCTCACTACAGCCCCCCTTCAGGTAGTTGTAGAGAGCGATAAGGTCTCCCCTCAGCCTCCTTTTCTCCAGGCTAAACAACCCCAGTTGCCTCAGCTGCTCCTCATAGGACTTGTTCTCTAGACCCTTCACCAGCTTCGCTGCTCTTCTCTGGACACTCTCCAGCACCTCAATGTCTTTCTTGTAGTGAGGGACCCAAAACACAGTACTCGAGGTGCGGCCTCACCAGTGCCAAGTACAGGGGAACAATCACCTCCCTGCTCCTGCTGGCCACACTATTTCTGATGCAGGCTAGGATGCTGTTGGCCTTCTTGGCCACCTGGGCACGCTGCTGGCTCATATTCAGCTGGCTGTCAACCAGCACCCCCAGGTCTTTTTCTGCCAGGCAGCTTTCCAGCCACTCTTCTCCAAGTCTGTAGTGCTGCATGGGGTTGTTGTGACCCAAGTGCAGGACCCGGCACTTGGCCTTGTTGAACCTCATACAATTGGCCTCGGCCATCGATCCAGCCTGTCCAGATCCCTCTGTAGATCCTTGCTATCCACAAGCAGATCAACACTCCTACGCACCTTGGTGTCACCTGCAAACTTACTGAGGGTGCATTCCATCCCCTCATCCAGATCATTAATAAAGATATTAAACAGAACTGGCCCCAATACTGAGCTCTAGGGAACACCACTTGTGACCCACCGCCAACTGGATTTAACTGCATTCACCACAACCCTCTGGGCTCGTCCATCCAGCCAGAGTGCCATGGGCTGCAGGGGAATCTCTGCTCTCCCCCGCCCCCCTTCTTCACTGACTGGTGTCTGCAGGGTTGTTTCTCTCACATATTCTCACTTCTCTCTCCAGCTGCTGTTGCATAGGCTTTTTCCCCATCTTAAATATGTTATCACAGAGATGCTACCACTGCTGATGATGGGCTCAGCCTTGGCCAGGGGCGGGTCCGTCTTGAAGCCAGCTGGCATTGGCTCCATGGGACATAGGGGAAGCTTCTAGCAGCTTCTCACAGAAGCCACCCCTGTAGCCCCCCCCACTAACAAAGCCTTGCCATGCAAACGCAATACAAATACATGGCATTTTCAAATTGACATATTACAAAAATGCTGGTTTCACTGAAAATACCCCATCAGCTCTAATTGCAGGTAGATTAAATGTATAGAAACATGAATTGTAGCATAGTAGTAGTGATTTTACATTTAGGTTGAGCAACTGTATGATGTTCCCTTGCAAGCACTGAGTATAAATGTACATATTAATAAAAACTTTGAAATAGCAAATTACTTTTCACGTTCAAATTGCTCATATTTGAGATTTCCCTGGTAGTTTTGATTCAAACATTTAATGAAAATGTGTTTGTGTTAGAAGGTTTTGGTAATATTTGTTCCAAAAGTATTGCTTGTAGGTAGTGTAGTGCAGTTTTAGCTGTGCAATAGATAGCCTCACCTGCTTCTGGGACAAGGGTGACCTCTCATCCATTACTGCAGCCTTGAACCTTCCCCCATGAGGGGGACAGCTCGGAGTTGGATAAATGAATTATCCTACTGGGCTGGGTATCAACTGTAGCTTGGTGTTCCTGCTATAAACCTGTGTGGAGGTTCAAGGTGTAGCTGCACCCTTCATGAAAGCATTGTTATAGTCAGTCCTCCTTTGAACTGCATGGTGGATATGGCAGTGCTTGTGTGCTCCCTGCTTTATCCTTCTTTGGGCATGTTTTTCATCCCTCAGGGATGTGGTGGAGAGGAGTGTTTACCCCAGGTGTAGAGACAGCAGTGCTTTCACATAATATGCCTTTCCTCTTTTCTCCCTTTCAGCTCCATGCCCACCCAAAGTCTATGAACAGGCTGACCCTAACAATGTAACATAGTCAAGGGGGTGGCAGGGGATTTTTCTGCACTAGCAGTGTTATGTAGGACAGCCAGATGTGACTTCTGATGCCGTTATCTTGTTCCCTTGGACTTCAGCAAATAAAACAGCAATAACAAAATTCACTGACCTGCGGCCGCACCAGCATGGGTTGTGATCTTGTCAAAAGGTATCCGATAAGTGAAGTTAACACTGTTCAGTATTTGGATGGGAGGTCTCCAAGGGAAAAAAGTGTCTCTAGAACTTTTTTTTTCATCATCTAGCAGTTTATATTAGAAAAGGAGAAAAATGAAGAGGAAAACAATAGTAAAGGGTAGTAATGTGATACAGATAATACTCACTGCCATGTTGTAATGTTGAACTTGAGCCATGAATGAGATGAATCTTGATAATTCAGGTAGCCTGAATTATATGCATTTAAAATATGTATAAAATATGGTATTTATGACATGATGCTGGCACAGTAGCAGATTTTGCTAGGACTGTAGGGAAAAGGTTATATTTTTCTACAGTGAAAATGAAATTTTACAATAAAAAGAGAAAAAAAATTTTTATAAAACCCATTCTATGAAAAAATACACCCTTTCATAGAACGCTGAAACTGCCAATTCAATTTTGAAGCCTTAAACTGAATTTTTTTGGCTTCCCTACAAAAAACCCCCAATTTTCCAGCAAAGCTGAAGTTTTCTGTAAAAATAAATCAAAAACCTTTAAAAAAATCCAGCCTTTTAAAATGCAAATTATTACTAAGTACTATTCCAGCAAATTTCAAAAACATATTGTTTACTCTTTTTAATACACAAAAGCAATGAATTAGAATGGAAAGAAATGATATGCTTTTCGGTAGTTGTGGTCAGCAAGCATTAAGTGCAGCCCTAATTTATGCTTAATTTATATTACTGAGTGTGTTTTAAGGTGTTTCAGCTTTTGGTTTCAAATAAAAGTATAAAATTGGTATGCCAGCTTCTGGTGCTGATGCTGTCTTAGAAAGGGAAGTATGGTGTAGTGGCTATAGGTGACATTCATTTTTGGTTCATTTGATCCTAAATGGAAAAAAAAGCGGTTAGTTAATGCTGATACCGAAGCTGCTTTATTTAGAGACCTGAACTGCGTTCCTGTGATGGTTGTGCAATCTCTCTTATCATCTCTGTAAACAGACTGCATTCTCCTTAGAGCAGTCTGAGCTATTGCTCAATATTCTGGGCTGTGATGTACAAAGGATGAACGGTAAGATGAAGAGCTGAGAGCAGAACCCATGATTGCTTCTTGGCTCTTAATTGAACGCATTTTTTTCTTTGGGGTACTGTGGTTAGATCAAGAAGAGGAAGTAACTACAGCTATTGTAGGCGTAAGTCATTCAGAACATATGTAGATTAAAGCAAAGTCCTGGATTTTGCAGGTTTTCCAAGCTGACTGTTGACTGCCTCAAGTTAGGAAACTCTTCAAACCATGGGTGTATGCTTGATGCATCCAGCACACATAATTGTCAGTAGGATTGCATGGCTGGATGCGTATTGCATATGGACAGGAGCTCTGTCCCACAGGAGCATGACTTTTCTGAATAGCAAAATACACCTCTGAATTCAAGGCAGGCTTCCTTGAGAGGTAAATTTCTCTTTATAAAGCATAGAAATGCCATGATGTTTTTGTAGAAATATTTTGGGGAAAGTGTAATACTTTGTTAAAGTTGCTTCTTTTTCATTAACCTTTATGAAAATGCCTGCCGCCTTTTCACATGAAAGAGTGATCTGCCTTGAAGCAAAAATGAGGCATGGGATGTTTCATCCCAAACATTTAAAGCTTAGCAAAGTTCTGATGTCTTCAGAGTATGTTAGGGGAAAGTATACTAGATAGTCTTAGTTGTATGTTAGCTTTGCCTGAGTTTTAAATCTTGCTGGATTTTGATTTTGTGTTTAGCTTAATTTAGTGTTGAAGTATATACCCTTAATGATGTTCAAGTTCCAGGTTGCTTCAGCTTCAAAGTTCATCTTGCCATAGATTATGTCTTGTAAAGCCCCATTTTCAGACATTTCTGACTAAATAGTAAAGTTACTGAGGATAAGATTTATTGTGTAAAGCTGGCCTGATTTTTCAGGTGCGGTCTCATGCACAGCTGTAATATGATTTGGAAACTTTAGTGATTAGACTTTATCCATTCAGAAAAGCCACAAACCCTCCCCCCTAGTTAACGGCAATACTAAATGAGTACAAAGCTGGTGTTAAGCATCATTAGAAATTATTATTTAATTACAATGTAATAAATTACCATGAGTTTTATTCTTGGTGTTTCCAGAGAATCATTATGGTTGTGAGTTTGTATAAGAAACTTTTCCTTAATTGGTGCAGAGTCCTTCAGTTCTCACAGAATAAAAAATAATCTCTTTCCAATTGATTTTAGGGGTCCAACATCACAGACACGTGCACAGAAATGCTGCGAAGTGGACTACTACTGAAAATTTCAGCAGGAAATATCCAAGAGAGGATATTTTTTCTTTTTGATAACCTTTTGGTCTACTGCAAAAAAAAGCACAGGTAAATGATTAATTTATACTTTCAAAAAGAATGGATTTTTCTCACAGTAGAGCTAATCCTCTGTGTGCTGTTTCATAAGAATACTTGAACAACACTGAAGTGTCTACTGCAGTTAATTGCAATATAAAAGTCACCATTTTTAGAGGAGACCTATCATCCAAAGAGAAGTGTGTTTAATTCAAACATTGGAAAGATTTTATACAAATGCAGAATCCAAATGGTGAAGTGCAGGGAGAAAGAATCTGTTTTGTCAGTCTTCCACAACAGGTTTTATGACAGCCTCACGTTCTTCTAGAAAGGGTAAACAGACTGAATTTTTAGTTCACACAAATTAGTAGTGTAGCTTATGCTATAAAATAAGTCTCTATAGATTGAAGACTTTCAAGCCTTGTATTTCTAATTGGGGAAAACAGCCAGAAAGCTGCTGCTTGCTGCGTTGCAAGGAGCAATTCCTTAGTTCAGCAACAAGCTTCTGCAATTAACGTTCTGTGCTCTTATGCTTCCGAGAAATAAGGGTTCTCCTACATACAGGCATCCTTCTTGAAACAGCTTAAATTTGTCTCTTTGATCCAGAAAATGTTTTTGAGTAACTACTGAATACATATTAGTGGACAGATGCTTGATAAATTCCTAGATACATGATAGACCTTGAGTATGATCTCCAATAGCACTGAATACCATTATCTTTGCCTCTGCCTTTGTACACTTGTGGATGGTGTCAGAGGAAACTCCACCATTGACCTCAGTGTCTAGTCAAGGAAACTGTCTGCAGCTGCTGAAACTGTTGTTTCATAAATCCAGGTTCCACTGTCATCACTACAGCCGTGTCCATAGGATCAGTGCGAGTGCTGTAAGATTTTCAAGGGTAGTTCCAGATTTGATAGCCAAATTTCATCCTGTTTTTCCAGTTGTCTTTTACCAGTGCCCTGGATTGTCTGTAGCATCCAGGTGAAAGATGTCTTTCTCTGCACCTATAATACCCATTTGTTTTGATCAGTGCTCTGGCTTGGCAGTGGTCACATGCCTGTTATAGGATGGATCCTGGCCCAGCTGCTTTTGAAGGCTATACATGAGAGGATGGTCAAGTGCAATGTTAATAGCAAAATGTACGTTTGGTGCATTCGGGTGAAGGTAGCTGGCCATGCAGTCCAGCGTGTGGGAGCACCCAGCACCATCAACTTTAGGATGAAAAGGTCAGGCAGCCTTTGTGCCTTAGTGATTTCCCCCTCCCCCACTGCTTTAGCTGTGTCTGGGGAATAGTGTGTGCTGTTAATCCTCTTCTTGCTACCTGTTCCTGGTGGGGTTAGATGAGAGGGAAGGAGATTTGAGGGTTGGATAATAGAGACCAGAACTCCTGTATATGTGTACCACAATAGCCGTGTGTTGTGTAGTCTAGTTACAACCTCAGATGTATATATACAAATACAACCAGCAAAGTAAATGGAAATTTATGCATAAAATGCATAAATCTGAGACCAATTTTTAATTGCAGTGTTAAAATCTTACTAGCAACCCTTGTTGCCTGCTGTTGTATATAGTATGTATGTGGTATTTTTCACATGAGTTTTTGCATAGGACTCATCATTCAAAGGTATTATTTTAAATATTTTAAAAATCATTTTTCCAAATAAGTTTATACTCATTTTGTCATACGTAAGAGCAGGTGGCTAGGGGATGGATATCCCTTTTCTCTCCTCTTGTACTAATTATAGGGAAGCAATCACCCCACTGTACTTGGTACTGGTGAGGCCCCACCTTGAATACTGTGTTCAGTTTTGGGCCCCTCACTACAGGAAAGACATTGAGGTGCTGGAGCGTGTCCAAAGAAGAATGATGAAGCTCGTGAAGGATCTAGAGAACAAGTCCTATGAGGAGCAGCTGAGGGAACTGGGGTTGTTTAGCCTGGAGAAAAGGAGGCTGAGGGGAGACCTTATTGCTCTCTACAACTACCTGGAAGGAGGTTGTAGTGAGGTGGATGTCGGTCTCTTTTCCCAAGTAACAAGCGATAGGACGAGAGAAAACGGCCTCAAGTTGTGCCAGGGGAGGTTTAGATTGGATATTAGGAAAAATTTCTTCACCGAAAGGGCTATCAGACATTGGAACAGGCTGCTAGGGGAAGTGGTTGAGTCACCATCCCTGGAGGTATTCGAAAGACATGTAGATGTGGCGCTTAGGGATATGGTTTGGTGGTGGACTTGGCGGTGTTAGGTTAATGATGATCTTAAGGGTCTTTTCCAGCCTAAATGGTTTTACGATTCTGTGATAGACTTGTGGTAAAATCCACTGTAGCACCTGTAGATGATCTTGCTGAACCAATATGTGGGGAAAATCAGACTCAGTATGTGGTGTAGAAAGCAGAAAGTGGTAGTAGTGGAAAGTAGCCATCGACCCTATTGATCAAGAATGTCTTATAAGAACCTCTCTATATTGTAAAGCTGCTGAGCTTGTTCTGCAAGAACAGAAGTGGACCAGAAATGCTGTTTTTTTCCAGTGGGTTGCTACTGAAGCTGCTGGCTAACCCTGAGGGAGGTTTAAAAATCTTCTTCCCCAGTGAGTATTGTTTCCTCCTACAGATTACTCTGTTAACAGGGAAGAATTTACATGTGAGGAGATAGGTAATTTATACTTCACTAGCTATACTAGAATCAATCCTTTGTTTTTACGTTTCAACTCTTGCTTAGGTTGCAGAACTCTTGGAACTATTGAATATGAACCATTTAAGATCATCATGATTATATTTAGTGTTGAATACTGAATTTATTTCAAAGATATCCTTCTGCAACCACTCAGTTTCATTTTTATGTAGACTGGTTAAATACAAACTCATGGTCTTTTAAAAATTTCTAATTTTTGCTATATTTTGTTGTCTGGCAATTACAATTAAATTACTGATTATATGGTATCTCTTCACTTGTCCACCACTAAGTTACATATTTTTGTAGCCATATTCCAGCTACAATGCACTATTGGATGAAAATCTCAAAACACATGACAGGTCTATTATTTCTTTGGTTTTGAGCAATTATGTCCTACGTGTCATTGGCTACTACCATGGTGACATCTCTGCAGACATGAGAATAACTCAATTTAGAACATAGTTTCAGAGTTTATGGCGGGAAATGAATTGATCATATGACAGCAAGATACTTCAGGTATTGATGGCAAGTAGGTAAAGAGCGTGTTGCTCACAGGAGGTTTGCATTTTGGAAATTTTACAAAAATTGTCCTATTTTTATGGTATGAGATATTTTATGTAATTTTTAAGCATCCTTTTGCTGTGGGGTTGTATAAATGTGGATTGCTAAATTTGGGTTCATAGGTACAAAGGTGTCGTGGTTTAAGCTCAGCTGGCAACAAAGCACCATGAAGCCACTCGCTCACTCCTCCCCCTGGGTCCCAGTGGGATGAGGAAAAAAATATAAAGAAAAGCTCGTGGGTCAAAAGGACGGGGAGGGATCACTCAACACTTACGGTCACGGGCAAAAGACAGGCTCAACTTGGGGAAGAAACAAAATCAATTTACTACAAATCAAATCAAAACAAGGACAGTAAACAAGGAGAAGTAAAAGCAAACCTTAGAACACCTTCCCCCACCCCTCCCTCCTTCCCTGCTCAACCCCACTCCTGATTTTCTCTCCCTCCTCCCCCCCAGTGGCGCAGGGGGATGGGGAATGGGGGTTGGGGTCAGTTCATCACGTGTTGTCTCTGCCGCTCCTTCCTCCTCAGGGGGGGGAGGACTCCTCACCCGTCCCCTGCTCCAGCGTGGGGTCCCTCCCACAGGAGACAGTCCTCCACGAACTTCTCCAGCGTGAGTCCTTTGCGTGGGCTGCAGTCCTTCACGAATTGCTCTGGCATGGGTCATTTCTGTGGGCCGATCTTCAGGCGCAGGTTGCTCCAGCGTAGGCTTTCCCACAGAGTCACGGCCATCTTTGGGAGCATCCCTCTGCTCCAGCGTGGGCTCTTCCCCGGGCTGCAGGTGGGCATCCGCTCCCCCGCTCCCCTCTGTGGGCTGGGGGGGACCAGCCTGCCGTCTCACCAGGGCTGCGGGGGCATCCCCTCCTCCGGCGCACCTCCTCCCCTCCTTCTGCACTGACCTCACTGTCTGCAGAGGGGTTCCTCTCACATTCCAATCCCCTCTCCACTACAGTTTTTCCTTCTTAACTCTGTTCTCCCAGAGGCACTACCACCCTCGCTGATGGGCTCGGCCTTGGCCAGAGGCAGGTCCCACTTGGAGACAGGGAAGCTTCCAGCAGCTTCTCACAGGAGCCGCCCGTACTCCCCCACTACCAAAAACCCCACCACAGAAACTGAAAACAAAAGGTCACTAGAGTTACTGGATTTACTTCACTTTGGAGAGAAAAAATATGTGATACTGAACCTTCATGCTTGCTGCTGTTAAGCTTCTCTTTTAAATATATTATTCAGTTTTTGAATAACTTAGAGTTACTCATTAGACAGAAATGACTGAGAGGAAGGTCATTTTCTGAAGATTAGTACCTCTCTGGAGTGAGTGAAGGTCAGAATTTGGTGATCATTAATACTCAGGAACTGGCCTTTGTTTGATACACAGTATTAATTATCATTATAGGCAAAAATGGGCAGAAAATCATCCCTGGCTTATCTGAGGTGGAAAAACCTGCCTAGAACTGAGGTTCTCAAAAGGCCTTGACTTCACTAGGAACAGTTATAGCCGTGCAAAGTGATTTGGAATATATCGCTGTGAAACTGGCACAAAATTTCAGCAATTCTTAATTACAATTCTTGGTTAACCCTTATGTGAGGAAGGAAGAATGTTGTCTTCATTCTTCCATGCATAAATCCCATTTATGAGGCTAATGTGTGTAGGTCAAGATTTATATCCAAAGGTGTTCTTATTTCATTTTTTCAGTCATGCTACCCTTGTGTTGAATTTCTTGACTACATCAGTTAGGAGAAAAGATCGTCCCAATGCAGTGTTTTGTCTTTGATGGCAAACAGTGGCGTATAGGTACCAAAGCGTTGGAACAGAGCTTTTACAGAGTGAGACTTTCCTGATAAACTCTCATGTCTGTCAGCAATTTGCAGCTTACTCTTACCAGAGGTAGCATCTTTGCATTTGCATCAGCAGTGTCCCATTCAGCAGTGGTTTCCACAGTTCAACTGCACATGTATAAATGTATTTTGATTTTTACAGTAGTCTATAAATGCTACATGTACAGGTAGCGGTGCAGAAACATAGAAAAATGTGGTGGATGACATGCTCATCTGCTCTTTCTTTTATCAGGCGACTGAAGAACAGCAAAGCATCTACAGATGGCCACCGTTACCTTTTTCGGGGCAGAATAAACACAGAAGTGATGGAAGTAGAGAATGTAGATGATGGAACAGGTGAGTATATTTGTGTTGCTCACTTACAGAGCAGCCTTTTGTGATGCTGAAATCAAATGCGGCTTCATGATTTCTTTGAGAAGGGAGGGTGCTCCCTGTACTTAGAAAAAGTTGCCACTTCAAAAGCGCTGTATGCTCATATGAAAACTCTGCTTCTGTGACACATTATTGCTTTCATACATTATTAGCTGGGCGGTCATAGATGACTGTTTTATGCTAACATGAACAGAGTAATAAAATAAGGTGACATTTATTGCTCAACGGAAATCACATGTTTAACTTTACTTTACAGCATTCCAGTACTCTTTAAGAGGTTATCCCTAGGTATGTGATATATTTGTAAAAGCAAATGGAAAAGTTTACCTCTGTTGGAATGAAACCTGAAACACTATGAATGCTGATGTTGTAACATAAGTGTTTAAGAAAAAAGGAAGGGTTTTTTTTAATACCTTTAGGGATATAATCCATATGATTGCTTGAAATTTTCCTGACATATATTAGAAAAGTGAAAACGCAAAGTATTCCTGAATTGAATTTGACAGAAGTGTCAATATTTGTTTTAGAAATTTGAGTTTAACCTTTGAGCTTAACAATTATTATTTCCTTACAATTAATAAAGAAAACCTGAAACGTTTAAATATTTTGGGCTTTTTAATGTAAAACTAAAAAAAAATAATATGGGAAGCTTGCAGTGGCATTGCAAATACGTAGGTCTGGAGGAAATTTCTGTGAGTTATATATTACTTCTGATTTTAAAATAGCATTAGATTTGCCCTACATCTACTGTGGATTCCAAGCATTTCTTACTGTAGTTTCTTTCTAAAATTGAGCATTAATGACAAGGATTGTACAGCTTAAGCTTCATAGAAATCCTTCATAGGAGTTAAATATTTCTTAAAAATTAAGATTTTTTTTTTTTTTTTTTTTCCCCTAATCTTGAGTTGCTTGCTTTCAAAATAGTTCGCTCACTTCTTGTTCTACTGGTAGACTTGGAGAACAGTTTGACTGTTGGTTTTATTGCAACAAACTAGTTTATTGGAAGGCTGTTGTCTTTCCTCTGTATCTTCTTTTCATGTCTTTCAACGTTTTGTCATGGGTTGTGTTTTCTAAGTTTTTATTACTTTTTGTGTCCTTTGGAGTTTTGTTTTGGTTTTTTTTTCAGTTTGTTGGCATCTTTTGGATTACAAGGGGTCGAGAGCTGAAACTTCACTGGTGCCAAGTTGAACAGAATAATTACTGTAGTGCGGCACGTGGGATGTTTTTTACTAATCCCAGGATTGTTTGGCTCTTCTGAGAGCTTTATTTTTCAATTTTTCAGTTTGTGTTCCAGAATACCACACCAGATCCTTTTGTGCAGTACTGGTGCCTATCCCATTATATCTTATACTGTGTTAATGTCTGAGAGTAGGTCCTAATAATTATTTTCTTGTCTGTACTGAATTTTAATCTATTTCCACAATTTATTAAACGTTTAGGATTCATTTCATGTCTTCTTCCCCAAAGCTCTTCCAATGCTTCTTGCCTTGGTTCTATGAACAAACAATGTTATTACTGAACCATTTAAGCTCTTGATAAAACTAGTGGAAAATACTGAACATAAGGTAGAGCACCATGGTGTCACACTTGATTCATTCTCTTTGTTTACTGGACATTTTTTGTAAGACCTCCTTGACATCTGTTTTGGGCTATGTCCTTCACCAGGCCCACCGATTTAGTTAGTGATTTAGAGATATCTATGGGTACGCTGTAGCGAATTTCATCAAGCTTTGTTGACTTTTCCAACCTAAATGATTCTATGATTCTATGACTTGAATATAATTTATCCAATATTCTATGTCCCGCTGCTTCCCTTTTCTGGCCTGTATTCCTACCCAATTGTTGGTTTTATTTGTATGAAATCTCAGTTAGTGCTTTGTTAATGCAAAAAAGAGAGTTGAGTGTTTCAGTCTTTTGTGTCATGTATTATTTGACTACCTTTCATTTATTTTCCTTCATCTTCCTTATACATGCTTTAGAAATAAAAGACAGTTTTCCTGTTTCCATTATGTCACTTTCTAAGACAGCATCTCTTTACTTGTAACTTTTGATGTTTCTGTGGCCACAGAGGATTATACTCACCATCTTCTTCCTGACTAGTATTCCAAGAATTCTGTAACATTTTCTTTCACTGGTTCTGATCCCACATATTGCCACGCTTTTAGTGTTGGCTTTAGCAAATATTTCTTCCTTCCTCCTTCCATGACTATCCTGTATTTCTCAAATCTGTCCTACCTTTCTTCATTTGCTTGTTCTAGCTATCCAGTCCTTGATCTCTTTCACACTGTTCATTTTCCCTCCTGCCTGTTTGCTTTCTTCCTCAATGAATCTTCAAGTATAATTTGGCTAAGCGCAAATGGTCTTCGTCTCCACTCCAGACACCAGTAGTCTAATTTCCTCCAGCCACAGGAAATTTTACTGCTGTCCCCATTTCCCATAGCCTTGCATAGAGTACTGGAGGCTATCATGCTTCTTTCCCACTTGCTCTCCTAAGCCATATCAAATCTTGTCATTTTTATATATGCAGCATTTCTAAAACCTGTCCTCCTTTCCACACTTCTGAGACATCAGTTAATGGTTTGGTTATTTTGATTTCTAGATTATTAGAGGTGGTAGATGCCCCATCCCTGGAAACATTCAAGGTCAGGTTGGATGGGGCTCTGAGCAACCTGATCTAGTTGAAGATATCCCTGCTCATTGCAGGGGAGTTGGACTAGATGACCTTTAAATGTCCCTTCCAACCCCAACTATTCTATGATTATTCTTACCTGCTTTTTTTTTCACATCCCCACGTTTTCCACCTTCTCCATTTCAGTTTGTCCAATATCCTAAATTAATTTTTTCTTGTAATTACTGCTATTTCATCCCTACTTTCTATGGTTCTCTCTGAAATACGGAAATATCTGTGTTATTTCCCTGGCCTGTGGCACCTTTCTGCCCTTTTCTTGCCACCCCTTCCCTTTTTTTTTTAAAAAAAAAAAGAAAACAACCTGTTTTCCTTCCTTTTAGTCAGAAGTGTATTCACTCTCCTCACAATGATACTTTTTCTTTCACTCAGATCATGATGCCCTTCTTTAACTTTCCTCTGTCTTGGTTTCTGTACTGTTCTTATTTGTTGCACCCAGACGTCTTGTTTCTCATCTCCTGTAGTCATCGGTGTTTGAACTGTAACCCGGTACTATTCTGCTGCGTTCTTTTTGTCTCATCTCATTCCCAAGTATAGTAATCTGGTTGTCTAAGCCTCATTCACGTTAGCTTTGCATGTGCTTTCTTTGGTATGGTATTATTTTATTCTCCTTAATCATCTATCACTTTCTGTAACTCTTAATTTAGAGTGGAAGCTCTGAGTGCAGAGTGCTTATATTTTCATATCTATGCATGACTCTTTCTCATGGACTCTTCATGGGGCTCTTTATAAACATTAAGGACTTTTGAATCTAGATGATACTTCCAGAGGTTTTTACTGTAGATTTTGGGATCCTCTGCTCACTTGGTATAAGGAACCATAGAGCTCCAGGGAACAGGGTAACTGAGAGCATTTGCTCTCAGCGTTGATAGATGTAGGAATGTGGTCTTCATTGTTTGTAAGTAAAAGCACAGAAATAGGAAAACAGATTCCCAGTGTGGTTTATTGTCATGCTAATGACATGCCTACAGAAATTAATAAAGGTTTTTCTGAAAAGCAATTTTTCTTTCATGAAATTAGGCCTGGGCTGAGCATTACCATTGGTGTAAGATTTCTTTTTTGTTTCAGCATCATGAAGCACTCTGCCTTTTTTTGATTGCACTGATTAAAGTGGAATGCATATTACTTATCAGGGCAGACTGTTTGTGTTCTTAAAACAATGTGGCTACACAGCTACTTGCAAGTGTTACAAAGGTGGATATATTGTGATGGTATTGTTTTTTCTGTATTCGGTTTTTAAAATTCAGTTTTGAGAGAAAAGTGTATTTCTAAAGGCATTCACCAGCCATTAAATGAATGTTACTCAGTTTATGAAGACAAGCACTGGAGACTTAGGAAATACCAGATTTATGGTTGCTTATACTATCTTAGTTCTGTCCCGTGTTGTCTTGAAATGAGGCATGAAATAGAAAAAACACTACATGATAATAGTAACCAGAGACTGCATCAAAAAGTATACAGCAGAGGAAGGAAATTGATATTATGCAGCAATTATTTCCTTGGTATTTCTGAGCATCAGTGCTCCTAACTAAAGTCTGAGAAACTTAGAAGTACTTCAATACAGAGATTTCTGTTTGTTTTTTTTTAAGGGAAGAAAAAAATTCTGTTGTATATGGCTGTAACAAATTGCTGCTTATGCATCTCTCAAAGGTTTGAGTCTTGAATTTTGAACAATATATTGCAGTTCAAATGACAAGCTTTAATTTATTACCAAGTACCATTAGAAGATGAGGTAATCTTTTATCACCTTTTCTTGGGAAGTCAGAGGCTTAATGATTTGTTAAGCATGCTTGTTCAGACTTCGCATGGAGCAACTTGAAGTCTCATGCTCCTCTTCTTTCTGTAACTATCATGTCAGGTTTGCAAATCATTTGTTTAGCCTGACTGGCAGCTGTGATTGCCTTCATGTGAAGAGTGTGTATATATCCTGTGCAGCTAGCCAGTCAGAACGTGCATACCTTGTGGCTGGCCAGCCAGCATATCTGCAGCTTTTGATCAGATTTTGTCCAATAGCTAGTCTGAAGAAGGTATGAGTTTAAATAGGATGATAGTGTAATGCAGAAATGCTTTTCAGGAGACTATGGGCATGAGTGTATTGGGGAAAAGAAATTGCTGATGGGAGCCTTGGACGATTGTAGTCATGGGGAACACAGAGAGCCAAAGAGAAAGCAGGGGTGTTGCTGTTAAAGGCAGAGGTTGGTCAAGCTGGGCATCACAGGAGTGGGTTACTATTGCAAAATTGGGCTGTAGCTACCCATTTTCCTCCACCTGACCTCATTGCTACCTGTATACATTAGGCAGTCTTAGTACCTAGGTAGGTGATTGGGCTTTTCACAGAATTCAGTTTGTAGTGGCATGAGATAAATGTGGTCAAACTGCCAGCCCTCTTGGCCCTGCAGTTACAGACCTTCAGATGCCAAGGACGCTGTATGTTTAAAATGTCCTTTCTACACTGAGATATTCAAGTGGCTGGATGAGCCATTTTTTCTGAATTAAACTACTAAGTTTACATCAAATTTCTGTCCGGAGTGAAATGAGAGGATCTAAATCCGCTTGTGAATCTGAGCCATCATTTTTTAAGTTTTTGGCCACAATTTTAACTGCTAGGGTTCACTGCATTAGAGATCATAGTATTTGCCTACATAACATGGGTGTTGTGATGATAGATATGTGGTAACAAAGACCACAGGAAAAATATCACCCTGTAGTTTTATATGTATTAACACTAACTTAATAAATAAACAAAAAAGTGCAGCTAGTGCCATATTGCAACGTTTATAAGTATATGCTTAAATAGTACAAAGGGACCTTAACCTTCCTTCCTCCAGTAGTGCTCCTGCCTCTTACCTCCTAAGGGCTGCAGTCTGTCAGCTGAGAGCTTGTTTGGGGCTTCTTTCTTTTCCCTGACTTTTGACTCTGATTTTCTGACAGTGCCTGAATGATACGATGGCTAGTTTTCAAGAAACAGTGCTTTTAAAGGGACAAAGGATATTACACATAGGTTATGTGAATAAATATATGATAAATAAGTAAGTAGTATAAATGTGATGTTGCAAAAATTACTTCATTTTTTTCCCCATCATAGACTTGCTTGCACTTTCTTATACACTTTCAGTACTAGAAAGTTTTGTTGCTTTAGAAATTAGCCATCAGCCTCATGATTTTCTAGTAGTTCCTGACATTTCCCAGCCCAGTATACAAAGCTTGGCTGCTTTCCATCTAATTAAAATGCAGAGTTATTGAAAGGATACTAGCATGTCTGCTGAGATTTATGATAAATCTTAGCAAGCATTTCAGCAAGCGTTTCAGTTTTGGAAAATCCCATCTCATTATACAAAACAGGGCTGAATTATGAAAAAGTATTTGCAAAGTAGAAAGCCCTGTAGTTATTGTAGTAGTTCAGGGCTGGCCCTAGGACTTCCTTTCCTCTTAATGAAAGTTTGTGGTGAGAAAATGTTGACCTTTGATTTTCTTAATATTTTGTACAGTAGTTGCTAGTTCTAGTTTTAATCTGTATTTTATGCAAAAACTATATTTGTTATCATGAGGAATTTATGCCTCACAAATTTTCCCCCAGGAAAGGCATGTAATCCTAGTGAAGGATATTCAAGGGTGTTAGTTTTGGAGAGGAAGTTTGTTTACCTAATTTCTGAATAAGATTTATGGACTAGCATGTTAAAATCAAATGTTATAGAATTAGAGTAATAAGTAGTAAATTGTCTGGTTTTTATAGCATAGTGATTTACATGTTAAGAGTCAGAAGTTCAAGATATCCAAGAACATCAGCAATTATTACCTCTCTCCTATAATGTGCAACATAGAGTTGTTAGGAACATATTTCAAAAATTATGCATTTGGTTAATGCATTTTTTTTTCAAATCAGAGTAAATCTTGTATTATATTTCAGTTTGTTTAAACAAGTAAGTATAGATATTTCTTTTTTCAGGTAACCAGTAAAGATACATCGAATATATATGATTTACTTACTTGTCAAATGGAAATTGTGTTTTTCCCATTGTATGTTTAGTCCTTTTTTAAAATTTAATAGTAAATCATTCAATCAGCACAGCAGCTCTGAGTAATTTAAGGGGCAAAACCACAATGCTGCTTTTTTAAGGAATTATTTATTACAGTTTAACATGAACAAAAGTACTCCAAGTACCGTGATCTGTTCTTTTAATAGGACTCTGCCTGTTTTAGTGTCGAGTTTATACCTTCTTCCATATGCTAGGCAACTTGCTGTTACATTTTAAAAAGGACATTATTTACTAAAAGTTAAAAGTACAGCTTATTAAGTTACAATATGGTTCACAAGCAGCACAGATAACTTTAAATTCATTTTTAGTATTCTGTATTTCCTGAGCTTTATGTGTAATGATAAGAGTTCTTAATAATTTTAAACAACTATTGCTTTTTTAAGAATTGGTGCCCTTAAAGCCATTTTATCTATTCCCAGCTGACTATCACAGCAGCGGCCACACTGTTATTAATGGCTGGAAGATTCACAACACAGCAAAGAACAAATGGTTTGTATGCATGGCAAAAACCCCTGAAGAGAAGCAAGAATGGCTGGAGGCTATTTTGAAGGAACGAGAGAGAAGAAAAGGTAGGTTAATAAACTTCCTTGTGTTGCTTTGCCAGAAAGCCATAGTGTATTTTTATGTTGAGATATAAAGCAAAACCAGCTGCTAGGCAAACTTGTGGTGTCAGGTTCTGCTGAAGGTTTATGAATACCAGCTTGGAAAAAATAAATCAAACTTCTACTGGGAAGGCCATAATGGTTTGAATCATGTATGCTGCTAGTGAATGACGTTTTGGAAATGGGGAGATGATTTAATGTATGATTTTACAGTTTATTCTCAACCAGTATAAATTCCAGTCATGATTTCATTGAGGCCTGTGTACTGTTATGGTTTGTGGTATATGAAGGTCTATACTAAATAGCTTGTGGGATTTGTATGCATTGATTCCCTTTTATGACTGGCCATTTGAGTCACTGAAATGAGCAGGTTTTCTGTGTTGGATCTTCATGCGGATGATCCAACGTGAAATGGTACAGAATATACCCGCAACCCCGTCTTTGATGTATTCTCCCCTACCTAAGAAAGTAAGGAATTGCCATTGGCAAACCACTATCTTTTTGAATAACTGAATTAAGGTGGAAGGATACTGGGATGAAATATAATCCTGATCTCAAATGTGACCACGAATAACCTCATGTATTCAAGGTGAACCCAGCACAAAGTAGAACCAGGGAAAGATGATGCATCATCATCTTCTGGAGCTAATTTCATTCGCAAGCTAAAATATCCTAATCAGTAATGATGTTTGGAGCCTTGGTATTGAAAGAAAATAGGACCTTGTAGTCAGATCTGGGATTCTTTTCCTGGTCTGCACAGATTTTCTGTCACCTGTTGCAGTAGCCATTGTTTTGTGCCTGCGTTGTAAATGGAGACTAATAATACTTTCTTTGGTCTTTTAAAGTTGAATACTGGATGTTTGCAGATCATCTGCTGTCGGACCAGAGTTTCAACTAGGGTGTTTGAGCACTGGCTAATTAATAGTGCCATCAGGAATTAATAGTAGAAAAGCTAAAAAGATGCCTCAGAAGTCTAAAAACTCAACATTTTAAAAATAACAAATGAAAAAGCGATGTGGTAGAGATGGCGTCAAATACAACAAAATACAGGTTTGTCTGCTTCGGTATAGGGCCTTGTCTGGAACTGGCTACAAAGGTTTTTAACAAATCCCACTTCACTGTTAAGTTTCTTGTCTCTCTTAGACTCTTGGTACCTTTAGGTAAGAAATAGAAAGAGTAGGAGTATTTTGTGTTGATGTATTTTTACTATTTCACACTATACTATTGAGCAGCTGGTAGTAGAAGTGAGTTTGAGCTAACACTTGCCAAGTGTGAGGTCTGAGGTAGCCATCCCAACTTCAAGCCATGTCTTAGTATTTTAGCATCCTATGATTTGGTGAAATTTTCAGCTCCTGGTGTTCTCAGTGGGTTTGCCACCAAGGAGACAACCATGAAAGAAAGAGGAGAGGATTTGGTACGTGCTTAGACTCAGTTTGCAACACAGAATCTTCAAAAGTGTTTCTTGAATATCTCTGTTACTCTATCAACTTATAAATTTATTCACCTCCTCCAGCACAGTGATTTTTTTTCAAAATACCTGTATAAACACCTCTTGCAAAGCATGATGCATCAACTTAATTGCAATCAAGTTGCCAAATGACTTGGGAACCAAACAGCTATCTTTTTAGGATTCAGATACTGTATCTAAATGTAGCTGTAACACTTTCCCATTCACCATGAACGTAAAGATGCTTTAGTTGTATGTTTACTTAATATGACATGGAGCCTGTTCGTGTGTATATATATAGGCAATTTCACTGAAGTGACTGCACATGTGAGAACAGTTTTCTATCTCCTTCGCAAGTCTGAGATGAGCTAAATCAAATGAATACACTTCCTAGATCTCTTAGGCTAGGAGCGAGGCTCATGTGAGTGGCTCCCTCCTGGTTGTACTGTGTGTGCACCGCTTCCTAGCAGTGCTGTAGACCCCACATCTCACACGGAATGGCAGAATGCAGTGATCTCCAGACTATGTAAATACAGCATGTGGAGCAGGGGTGAGGCACAGAAATACAGCTTGAGTGTGCCATGTAGCTGGGATTTGCTGGGCTGTTTGTGTTAGGAGACTCAGAGATTCAGTGTACTTAGAGAAACTCAACCTATACTTTTATTTGGAATCCATATAGCAGAAGCTGAGCAAAAGGGACAGAATGCCCTGAGTGAAGTACTTCAGCAGAGATTTCGGCGGTTGTAATTGAATTATCAACTAGGACCACTTTATAGATCGTATTTTCTTGCTAGGAGAAATCAGGCTAAATTGGAAGCTTTTTACTAGGAAGTCTTTCTGTCCATTTTGGGGCTATCCTGTAACCACCCGAGGCATTCAGCAAGTTAGAAATTTACATAAAAGGTGATTATCTTTAAGGCTGATGATGCTGGGGTGACCTAATTCAAACAGTCAATACAAATAAAAGCATCAACATCCTATAAGCTCCAAAAGTAGTATATTGGTTAAGTTTTCTTTTCCTGGGTATGCATCAGGTTTTATCTGTTTGTGTGGCATCATCACTATCCGGTTCATGGATAATGAGAGACAGTCCTCTTATCTGTGTCCAATACCATTGCGTCGCAGTTTAAGCCCAGCTGTTAACAAAGCACCACACAGCCGCTTGCTCACTCCCCCTGCCCCGGCATCCCGGCAGGATGAGGAGAAAATATGAAGGCAGGCTCGTGGGTCGAGATAAGGACAGGGAGGGATCACTCACCACTTACGGTCATGGGCAACAGACAGGCTCAAGTTGGGGAAGAAACAAAATCAATAAATTTACTACAAATCAAAACAAAACAAGGATCTTAGGAAGTAAACCCAAATCTTAGAACACCTTCCCGCCCGCCCTCCCTCCTTCCTGGGTCAGCTCCACTCCTGGTTCTCTCTCCTTCCTACTCCCGGCGGTGCAGGGGGACGGGGAGTGGGGGTTGGGGTCAGCTCCCCACACCTTGTCTCTGCCGCTCCTTCCTCCTCAGGGGGAGGAGGACTCCTCACTCGTCCCCTGCTCCACCGTGGGGTCCCTCCCATGGGAGACAGTCCTCCATGAACTTCTCCAACGTGGGCCCTTTCTGCGGGCTGCAGTTCCTCACAAACTTCCCTGGCGTGGGTCCTTTCGGTGGGCTGATCTTCAGGCACAGGCTGCTCCAGTGTGGGCTTTCCCATGGAGTCCCGGCCATCTTCGGGGGCCTCTGCTCCCCTCCGTGGGCTGCGGGGGACAGCCTGCCGTCTCACCACGGGCTGCAGGGGCGCACCTCCTCCCCTCCTTCTGCACTGACCTCAGTATCTGCAGAGGGGTTCCTCTCACATTCCAATCCCCCTGCTCGCTACAGGTTCCCCTTCTTAAATCTGTTATTGCAGAGGCTGACTGTCACTGATGGGTTTGGCCTTGGCCAGAGGCGGGTCTGACTTGGAGCCGGGGGAGCTTCTAGCAGCTTCTCACAGGAGCCGCCCTTGCAGCCACTTCCCTGCTACCAAAACCCGTGCCACGCAAACCATAACACATTGTTAGCTTTTTCTCATGACAGGTACATTTTTTCTGGTGATATTTTCAGAATTAAAGAAGTGGCAGACTATTACTCAGATTGAATATGTACAGTTAGAGTTTTAAAAATGTAAAAATCTGAACAGAAACTGAGAGCATGTATACAAGACACTCCAGAAATATGTGGTTTTGTCCAGAATTAATAATTGTTTATTGAGAAAGTACATGGGATATTAAGGTCTGTGGTATTCATTGGAAGCACAAGCTTCTGTACATGGCTGGTAGGATGCATAAGTCAACAAAAACTGGTTTTGATCATCTGTTACTCAGAAAACTTAATGATTTTTTCAAGAAGAGGAAGAGGAAAAAATAAACCAGTAAGAAATACTGAAATAAAACCCTTGATAGCTTTCTGCTGTTGTAAAAATTCTGAAGCAAATAAAAATCAAGTTGTGTATATGCTTTTGTGGAAAAGGGGTGAATTAATCTTGTGTGAAACCAACAAATGCATAACAGATAACTAGTTACTATTAATTGGAAATTTGTAAAAGTTTCCTTTAAGTGAAAACTTTTTTATTATCACATGGTAAGAGCAAAAGCAAGGTGCTTTTTCTTTTAAACTTGTGAAGACATGATGACTCCCTTGCAAATGTTCATATACTGAAGTCTGAAAATCACAGCATTAGTATTTATTACTACAATATCAGTGGTGATGTCGAATAGTAACAGTTTAACTTCACTGTGAGGAACTTAAAGATATCATTTGATTATGCTTTGTGGAGATCAGATGTTCATGGTTTAACTTTATTGTGAGGAAAAAAAAAAGGAAAACAGTTCCTTTACATTTTTTTGTATGTAAAATATTGGTATTGCTTCTCCGTTTTTGGGAAGATACTGAAATATAATGGCAATATCACTTCATAAAATTTTAATGCATTTTTGGCAGGTTTAAAATTGGGCATGGAACAGGACACTTGGGTGATGATCTCTGAGCAAGGAGAAAGACTGTACAAAATGATGTGCAAACAAGGGAATCTCATCAAAGACAGGAAGAGGAAATTAACCACTTTCCCCAAATGCTTTCTTGGAAGGTATTATATGCATTTTATAGCATGAATTTTAACAAACTAAAACCACATTTTAAATCTTCTTTGGGATTCTGCAGAAACCATGCTTTATTTGTAATGTCTGTGAGGCCTATTTGTCTCCTAGAATTTAGCCAAAATGTAAATTGGGTCTGCCTGAAATTTATGCATGTGTACTTGTATTCCAAAGTAGCTTTATTAAAGGGACAAGGCTGCAAAGGCATGTTGAAAATGTGAAAATGCACCAAATAAAATAGTTTCTTTAAAGAAATAATTCCCAACTTGTTTGATGCATTTTGTCTCTGAAATGCCTAGTTTAGAGTATCAAATTTGCTTTGTTACTTAAAAAATCTCTGTCTCTAAAACTGCTTCTGTCCTCCTCTTGCCTGAATGTCAGGGACAGAGTTAGTAAAGAAAGTTTACATGTTTAAATATTTACCCCTATTATGAGGAGGATCTTTATAATGCCATATTATACCTATGGCTTAAGAAGATGGAATGCAAGAGGAAGCGAAAGCAGTAGGTACCCTAAAAATGTGTAGATGACAAAAGAATTATTTTGGGAGGCAGAGGGATGATCACTTATTTCATTTGACTGTAAGACAGTTAAGTATGGAAAGTATTTTTATAAAGTACAGTGACTGTTTTACACAAACACGTTGTAGTGAAGATACCACTGGGTCCAAAAGTGGAAGTGAAACTTGGGAGATTTTCATGTGCTGTCAGAAATCACATAGCTGATGAGAATTGAAACCAGGAATAAGATTATAGATTGAGTCGTGGTTGAATCATGTTTCCTCAGTGAAGTTGTTGGAAGCAGGTGAAGAATCCACTCATGGTGAGGAGCCATGTGTGAAACATTTAAACCTGTCATCAAATGGCTGCTTTTCTATGCTATTTTTGAAGTGGACCCTTTTGAAGTATGGTTTTGCTGGTCCCTAGGTCACCAGTTAAAACCCGTGAATGTGGATGTTGCGCTACCTCACTACACTGTTCTTCTGATTTGTAACACACATGCAGATATCTTGCGTGATACAAATTCAATGTCTCTGAACTGTGTCAGGTTTATTGTTATACAAGCCAGGCATTTCCTGCACATGCAGTATATACTTTGTGTATATGCTCAGGATGTCAATGTGCCTGACACACCTTGGAAGTAACAGGCCTACTGTTCTATCATACTGCGATTAATGTTCTGCCTTCATGGCATATCTGCCCTGGGCAGGTGCAGTAGGTATGCCTGGGATTGCCTTTATATTTGACCATCTGGTCAAATGTGGCTATGCTAGTTTAGGAAATCCCAGAAAACATGGAAAGTCTTCACCATGTGTAAGGTAAACTTCGTGCAGGTAAAACTTCTGAGCAGAAAAGACATCTCAAGGGAAACCGTATGTATTTACGTTGAAATAATAAAAAAGTTGAAATGAGTGGGTTTTTTAAAGGTAGTATTGACATTCTGAAGATCATTAGGCTTAAGAATCACTTACTACATTAGTAAGAAACACTAGTAACTGAGAGGGAAATGTAGTAGGACTGGCAGTATGATGTTTAAAGTTTGTTTTTTGTATCTGTTTTTATTTCAGTGAATTTGTGTCCTGGTTGTTGGAAATTGGAGAGATACACAAATCTGAAGAAGGTGTTCATCTTGGCCAAGCTTTATTAGAGAATGGCATTATCCATCATGGTAAATATAATTAGTTTTAACTTACTTGTTTTCAAGGTAATTGTTGTAATTAGAGTGGACTTAATTTTCTTTGACAAAAAGATGGTCTTGTTAATGCGAGACAGCTTGTTGAATCTGCATTATATCCTTGCAGGGACCTCATGGGGCCATTGTCCATGCCTAGCAGATTTAGTGGGAGAGGCTCCATTGATTTAATCAGATTACATCTATGCTGTTGGGATCACAACATTGCAAACAGGGACCTAGAGAAACATTCCTGTTCTCTTGTAAGAAAAAATAAATTCTGGGGGCAGAGAGAATGGTAGACTGCTTTTAAGGATTTAAGCCTTTTATTAAGGCCAGGCTTTTTAGGGATACATGTTCAGCTAAGAATTGTAGAAGAGAGTGTCACAGCTGGCTGTTCATAAGTGTGTCTGCTCATCTGTTAGGTATTACAAAGGGAGCTGGTGGAATGCAACCTAGAACCCAACAGCTGAATCTTTTGAATTTTAAGGCCTTATTTTCACTACATTGTGTAGTTACTAAAATGGGTATTTTTATGCTGAAACTTTCAGTCAGCTATCTGTGTGTAGCTCATTCTGGAGAGAAGTATCACTGAAATGGTTCAGTTTTGAGCCAATAAGAAGGTTTGATTTCTGGTGGTAATTTGCATTCGCAACATTTTTCTCTTACTAGAGCAGGTCCTCATTTCTTTCTCTTTTACAAGGAATAGTCCAACAGGACCATGTAAGCAAACTGGAGAAACTTCTGTTTTTGAAGGCATGTTTGGCTTACAATAGGTACAGTCACTTAAAAAAAACCCAAATAGTGAAACAGTTGTGAAGTTAGCTACTGTTCCAGCATGGATCCAGGGTGGAAATTTAGATGGAATCAATGATAATATACATTTTAATGCTTTTATACTACAGCCAGCTTTTTAAGTTCGTTGCCACAATGTTTTCAGTGTCCTTGACGGGAAAGAAAGCAGAGTAACAGAGTGCCACTTAGCTGTGTGCATTTTAAACATACGTGGAGTAGGAGGAAAAACATTACAGTTATTCATCAGTAGTCATGTAGTCTTTAATTCTTTAATGTCAGTCTACATGATTTTCCTCCACCATCATTCAAATGTCAGATGCTATTATGTTTACTACACACACAGAATTGTTTCAATGGAATGATTCTATTGCCAAAGATTCTTCTCCTGATCTTGTAATTTATATCCCAAATACACTCATAGACTTTCTCAATACAGAGTTAAATGAATACTGTGTAATTTCATGAGATAAAAGGGTAATTATATTAGAGCATAGAAATGTGAGCCAGCCATGCTTCTTTGAATAGTGGATCCAGCTGTGGTTCAGTGAAAATAGAATTCTTAAAATAAAGTTGAATGAACCATCTGTTTTCACAGAGGGAGCAAGGGAGAAGGAAATTTTGGCTGTTATTCACATTGCAAATGTTATAGAGGGCTTTGTTAGACTTTGCATATCCACTATGCTGGTCATTATTTTCACTGTGCTGGGCTTCATTCTAGCAATGCCAGACCCATGTTGTGATGGGCATTGTTTTACTTCCTGATGTGTGAACTTTTGCAAGTAGAAAAGTTATGGGTTTTCCTTGTGGTTTTTTTTTTTTTTTTCTTCCTTCCTCCAGTTTTGCAAAAGGGAAAAATCTGTTTGTATGTTGCTATTTTAAATCCACCTGGTGGCATTCTGTAATATCTGAAATGACTTATATCAGCCAATGGGCTGAGAAGCTTTGTCCAGTCACTTGCTGTTGCTGATTAGAGATGGAAGCTTCCTCTCAAGGCACCAAGGAGCTTTGTAGTTACAAAATTAATCTGACTATCATGTAGTTTTAAAATGAATAAGTATTTACATTGCGGTGCGGTTTCTTGGACTGGTGCACTGATCTGAGTCAAAATTGGCAAAAATTTTGGCAAAAAAAGTAAAAGAAAAGACCAGTTTAAATCTTCATCAGTTCCCTTTTCTTAGTGTGTGCCATATAAATCTATTCCAACACAAAATGCAGGTACATTGTTCGGAGTGACATGCAAAACAACTTGGGGTTCCTTATTTTAGTGGGAATGCAGTGTTTTGTCAGCTTTAAGTGTTTGAAACTCAGGATATGCCAGCTCTGTGGACCTGTTCTGTTAGTTTCTGGTGCACTGAGTGTGAGTAGGGGCTGCAAAGACAGAGCAGTGCTTGTGTTCCTTGAAGAGCATAGCCTGCTCTGTTCATCATGGGCATGCAAGAAAGGAAAGGTGCTTATAGGCCTGATTCCCCTCCCAGTGCATCTGTGTAACAGTGAGGAACAATTTGGCCTTAGGCAGTGCTGTCCTGGTGGTGGTTTTTCTATTTGCTGTAGTTGCTGGTTTTGGAAACTCTTAATGTATGTTAATCTAGTGGAATATATTTTTTCTTCAACAGTAGGAAATTTTTTTTAATTACAGAACTAGAAGATAGCTTTTTTTTTCCTGAGTTAAACCATCACAATCCATTAACATTCATTTAGATACTTATGCTAGGCATTATATATGAAAATTTTGTAGTCTGTATCTGATGTATTGAAAAGCAATGATACGTAAAAGAGCTTAGGGGTTATTCTGGATAATCATCTTAGCATGAGCCATCAGTTCAAGGCAATTGGAATAATGTCCTGGGCTTTACTATTAGTAGATATATCAAATACAGGTGAAGAAGTTATTTTGCTCTTGCACATGACACTGGTGAAACCACTTAATATATGAAGTCCAGTTTTTATGTCCATATATCAGATGATGTGTGGAGATACTGAAGAGCTTGAAGGGTCATGAGAAACGATGCAGACAGAAGGCACCTTACTATGCAAAGTTTATGATGCCTAACTAAATTTTTTTAAGAGAATAATGTATGGTGGTCTAATCACTTGGTATAGGAAGGCATGCACAGAAGAATTACCTAACACTGTCAGGCCTGTTACTCTGATTAATGAAGACATTACAGTACCCTCCTTTATCAGTTGATGACATGCAAATTTAGTTTAAAAATTGAAGCTTACGTCTGCAAGCAAAACAGTAATTAATACAAGACAGTTATCCTAGGATGGTGCTAGTGCCTAGTGCTGTCCTCGGCCATCAGATAAATTAGCTTTTTTTCAAAAAGACTTGCTGTAGTACTGTTTCCAGAAGTTTTGTATCATACAATATGACTGTTTTGACAAAACACTTGAAATTGTGAGGTTTGTTGCTGGAATCTTGTGAAACTCTGGAAATCGACCGGTTAAGATCCTTTTTCATGGGTCTTTGGGGAAGTGGATTATCAACACCTTCATAATGATTGCCAGTCTCTTGCACTTAAGACTTTCAGCTGGCTATGTATAGAGGAAGATGTTCCCTCACTCCTTCCTCCCCAGTGCAAGACTGGTCAGATGTGTTGTGGAGGGTTTGTATCTTTACTGTCTCATCTGAGACTGCCCTCAGCAAGAATTAGAACAGAGAATAATGTGGAACGATAATATGAATAGTTGCAAAAGAAGCTTTATTTGGCTGTTTGGTCGATAAGCTTTGCAAAAGTGCTGAAGACTAGAAAGATTGGAATGCCTAATTTTTCAGGCTGTTTCCTGCCTGTTTGTCTTTCTTACGCTTTGCCCCATGACTTGAAATTGTTTGGTTTCTTCTGGACTACTTAGATATTGTGAAAAATATTGTCACCAGTGACATAAAGGAACTTAGGGCAGATGATCTCATTGGACTTCCTGCCCTCCCTGTCTGAAGTCTACCTATTGCTGTGTAATGGGCTGTCATTAGAAGAAATTATGCTGGCCCTCTTCTCTCTTGTTGATTTCTTCAGAAAGTCACCTAACAATACATGATATTTTTTTTTTTTTTTAATGTAGTTACAGATAAGCACCAATTCAAACCTGAACACATGCTGTACAGATTCCGATACGATGATGGAACATACTACCCCAGAAACGAGATGCAGGATGTGATCTCTAAGGTACAGAATAGAGTAGTTGCTATTACTAGGAAGGACGCACAGGAAATGGAGGTTCTGCTTGAAAACTAATGTAAAATATTATGCTAGGGTAAACAACATCCCCTCACACTTGCCTGTCTATATTTCTGTGACTCAAATTCAGTTTTCCGTTTGTAAGGGAAGATTTTGGCTTGTTGTTACATGTTTTAATACAAAATTAGTTACTTTTTACTTATTTTTGTTATTTCATGGTGTCATATGCAGGATGCATTGCCTGTGTTTCTGGGTGATTCTAAAGCTGGCGTTTCAGTCTGTTGTATTTTTCAGTCCATTTTAATAGATGTGAAGCTATATGTAGAAAAATGGTTTTAATTTTCTCTTAAATCTGAATGTCTTTTATTAGTGCCTTAACAAGGCAGTAAATCTGCAGTCATGTAGATGTTTAAACACAGATAAGGAGTGCTATCCATCTATGCTGCTGAGCATAACAAAATGATTGAATGAAGTTGCCTTTGAACTCATTAATATTGAAACGTTTCATGATTTTGAGGCGATAGAAAATGTCAGCACTTGGGTATTACATTACTGTTGTCATTCGCTTTTCTGCTGGCATTTGTTAATGTAAGGTATATCTAGAAGAACCTTCAATACTGAACTACCAGGCACATCAAGGTAGGATGGAATCTGATTTGACACAACTTTTAATTGTTATACATGGTTCTTCTTACATGTTATAAACATAATTGGTTTTTGATAGTCTGCTAAGTAATACTAATGTGATTTCTTTGTTTACATAAAATTTTCTGATGGTAATTTCTTAAACTCCTCCAAATGTTTTATTTTTTGTTTTTGCTTGAAAATTTTCCCAATCTTTGAATCTTTTTGCATTTTTTTTAAGTTTATTGGTTAGTTATAATCTCAATTTGTAAGTAAAGTATTGATGCGTATAATCAAATGCAGTGTTTTTTCCTTTAATTACTCACTTTGTGTGTAGAATAGCAACCAGTGACTGGGAAAACCTTGTGGAAACATTGCTTTATCTTTCAGGTTTTGTGTACTTTTCTTTCAAAATACTACACCTTCAGAATTTTTTAATGCTACCTTAAAACTAAGAATTTTTGCATGTGTCTCAGTGAAGCTGAGGTTAGATTGGAAATGTTTTCTTTCTCATAATTTATTAATCAATATTGTTATCTGGAAATACTAAGTTTTGGCATACAGAAATAGACAGAAATTTGAACATACTTTTTTACTGTCTAAATGAAGTGCATTTAGAACATATAGGCTTCCTCACTGCATCCGTTCCTCTTATGTTCTCTGTGGTGTGAGCATGTGGTTAACTAACCTCCTCGTTCTCTTTAACAGGGTGTACGACTGTACTGTCGTCTTCACAGTCTGTTTACCCCAGTAATTAGGTGAGTCCAATTGGGAAATCCTTACAGAGTCATTCAGAAGAAGTTTATAATCTGAAGATACTGTGTTTGAATGTAGGAACCTAACCCATCCTTTCAAGATAGGTCACTTTGGAGTAATCAAACAAGTTTGAAGGGCTATCAAGACAAAAAGCATAACTGAATCATTAAATGACTGCAAACTCTGTTCAATATGACCTTTTTTTAGAGACTTTTGTAGCATTCTAGGTCCTGATGGATAGGCTTATATGCATACTGTATATATTAATACACTCCTTTACTCACACTCCATTACCTCATTTGGAGAATCCCAGCTGTAACATAACAACTGCCTTTATGCTCCAGTGACATTATCACCCAAGTAAGGTATGGTCAGCCTCCTCCTTTCTATCTACGCTGAAAGGTTTGACTTGCTTTCTTACTCCAGAGGCAGCTTCTGAACCATTACAAAATGCTCAATTCATGCTTGCACTAAATTGATTATAAAATACAAGGGTTTTTTTCTGTTAGGCTCTTTTGAGTTTTTGTTTGATTTTCTTAAATTGTTTTGTTTTATTTTGAACAGGGATAAAGATTATCACTTGAGAACCTACAAATCTGTGGTCATGGCTAACAAACTCATAGACTGGTTGATTGCACAGGCAAGTATACACCTTTGGATTTATGTATGTTTTGCATTTCAATTCTAATTTGAAAGGTAGTGATGTATTAAGCAGAATAACATGTAGACACTTTGTGTAAGGGTTATTAAATCAGCACATGTAAGTGTAATCCTCTTAAACTAGTAAAGAAACAGAAATCAGCTGTCAGCAGCCATGCTGTTCATCCCTTTTGTGGTTATCTTCCCTATTTGCAATTGAACTTTAAATGTTTTAATGAGACTTAGCTTTGTGATTCAGCATGTAACATTGTTCATGGCTTAAAATGAAATGGATAGGCTCTGAAAAACTAAATTACTAACTAGATGGATAAAAGTCAGTACCAAGTTGCTGTTATCAGTTCTGTTTTATTTTAAGCAAACTAGGAACAAGAAGGGGCTATCCTGTTCACTCAGTCAACATACACCCATTTTATAAAATAAAAGTTAAAAACTTTGACACTCTTAGATTCTATTATGTTCAATTTTTATGGAGAATGTAGTGTTACTAAAATGCTTACATATTTATTTGTAACTATAAAGAGGTATACCATACAAGGGTCCCTTCCAACCCAAACTATTCTATGATTTTATGATAAACGTGTATATACTGTTTTGTATATATGCTATAAATGTGCATATAAAGATGGCTGTGGTAAATGTAATCTACAACCATTGCCAGCCCTGTGAGGTTATGCCATTGTGCATAGTATCCATTTTGCTGCTATATTAAAATATATTTAAAAAAATACGATATGGTTTAACAGGGGGATTGCCGGACAAGGGAGGAAGCTATGATATTCGGTGTAGCTCTTTGTGATAATGGGTTTATGCACCATGGTAAGTAAATACATTCTGTACAAGCTATACTTACCTTCTTACCTTTTGTTTAATGCTGTCTACATATTTGGAGGGAAATGCAGGGCCTGGTAAAGATTATAGAAGGGATAGGAAGTTCTTTCACTGTATTGCTGAAGTGACCTATGCTACAATCTGGAAGAAAAAAAATAGCTATTGTATACCCTGAAAGTTATTTTCAGTTAATTTTATAACATATATTGAAGAATTCATCCTCTAATGGATTTCGGGGGGGCAGTTTTATTAGCCACTTGGAAAGAAATTTCTTAAGCAGGTACTACGTGTTTGCACAGATGAGGCAATAAAAACTTAGGAAATATGGAAATATGTAGAAAAGAAAGGAGACATTTTTGGGGGAATGAATAAAGCATGGAGAAGCATTACTTTAGAAAAGCGAAGTAGTGACAATAGGAAAAAGTGGACTGTAGAAAAATGAGAAAATCATAAGGACAGCAGCAAACAATGAGGAAGGGAGAGGAGACCAGATATCTGTGCAGTACCAAAAATGAGGTGAAACTTAATACCATCAGGGGGAGGATTTCAGTGAAAGGATTGAAGCAGTAGGTCATTTACTGAAATGAAAAAAAGGAAGAAATTATTTTCTCATCAGGTTGTTTAGAGAAGGAGGGAGAATTAACTTCTCCTCTGGCACTGTTCATTCTTTTTCCTTTGATTTTTAAATATACAAACTGCATCCGTCTGCTGTTCTAGTTGCTTCCACATCCCCACCAAACCCATTTCTAATGCTGAACCTGGCGTGCTTTACCACCTGGAGAGTCCCAGAACTTGGTGCTGAGCATCTCCAGCAGCTGTCCAGCAGAACTTTTCAAAATCATGTTTTTAAACCCTTTTTAGGAAAAAACCTTGTGCTTGCCATTTTCACTAAAACCATTTCAGGCTAATGCGTCTTCCTCAGCTTGGTGGAATCCAGATGTTGTAGTTGAAAATGAGCTTAGTGATACCCATCTGTGATGGATCTAAGTGAAAATTGTTGTTTATGTTAAAAATTAAGATTTCCCTAGATTCACACACAAAAATAGTTTGCTAGCATGTAATATGTGTATGCATGTTCAACATTTTATGGTTCATGAAAGACATGATATTCAAAAGTTTAAGAGGAAAAAAAGGATTAATATGTGTGGGTTTGTATCATACAGTGTTAGAGAAAAGCGAATTTAAGGATGAACCACTGCTGTTCCGTTTTTATGCGGATGAAGAAATGGAAGGGTCAAATATGAAGCACAGACTCATGAAACATGATCTGAAGGTAGTGGAAAATGTCATAGCCAAGTCATTACTGGTGAGTGAAACCCAATGATTGTATGCTTTGATGATTAAAAAAATTGCTGTAGCGACAATATATTAGCAGCGTGTATTGTTATTTAATGGGAATATACTTTAGCTCTTCTTAATGCCTTTCTGAACAATTTTATTTTTCAGATTAAATCTAATGAAGGCACTTACGGTTTTGGTTTAGAAGATAAAAATAAGGTTCCAATTATTAAAGTGGTGGAGAGAGGATCAAATGCTGAGGTATCAAGTATTATAAATTATCCTCCCTGTTTTATTCACTTGGTCACAGATGTGTGTTTTCCACACCAGTTAGGAAAATCTATAGTAGTAGAAGGTGACAGTGACAACTTTCCAAGAAAGCTGTGGGTAGGAATCTTTTTTTTTCCATTTTTTTCCCTTAATTTTGGTGTTTTGTTTTTTTTTTTTTTTTTTAAATATTGCTCTGACCATTATCAACATTCATTTGCTGCTCAGGTAAATTGACATATTGAGTGGTGATATAAAATTTATCATTTTATTTTTATATGTTTTATAATATTCCAGTGATGACATTAATCATGAATGGAATAAACATTTTTGGAGGAATATGAAATGAATATAAAGCTAGTCTGTGAGTTGCACTTGATGTATTTCATAATAAAGGATGTATCAAGCTTTGGATAAAGTCTAGAATCTGAGAATCTGAGTGAATTACAGCCTTTCTGTTTGTTAGTATTGCTTTAGATTCTGTTTGGGTAAATTCATATTCTACTGAACTGCATGGGAATCTCTATACATCTAAACATAAAGAATGAGTCTCTTCCATGAGAGAAAAAATCTGGACCTACATTTCAAGCCTTTCTAAATCTCGTGGTGGAATAGAAATTTAAGATAAAAATAGATACAGCAAATCAATAATATATAATACAGCCACAGAGCTATATTGAGGGTGATTTCTAGCAGTCAGGTTCTGCCATGATCTCAGATGGTGCTAAAGCTTAGCCTGTGCCCTGAGCCGTTCTGTGTACTCCCGCCATCCAACTGGTTATGGTTCCTTTCTTGTTAGACCAGAGTTTAAAAACTGTATGCAACTTGGCTTGCCATACCTTTGCCTCAAAGGCCACAAAATGTTTAAGGATATTGTTTTGTTTTGGAACTTCATAAATATTCACTTACGAAAATATTAATCAGGTCTTTCCTTATGAAAAGAAGCTTTAGTTCCTTTGGAGAATGATGGATTAGGTAATGTCATAAAAAAACCCCAAACCAAACTGGCTCAATAAAGCTGTTGTGTTAATTATTACAAATACTGACTGATATTGTAATACTGTCATAAAATCTTGATTAAGACTAGGTCTTGTATTTAGGTCTCTTCAGTGTGAGTGTTCACTGTACCCTTCGTATCAATTTAACCAGTTCTAGAAGTGTTTTGTGGTGTAGGTCTTTTGTGCATGGTATATGAAGGAGGCATAAAGAATGTAAAAGAAATGTGCACATCTTTATTCCTATTGGGGTTGCATGCCAGCAGAAGAAAACATAATATTAATGGTTATAAAAGGCAAACATATACACAACTTTTATTGTTTTCTAGATGGCAGGCTTGGAAGTTGGGAAGAAAATCTTTGCCATTAACGGTGACCTGGTTTTTCTGCGACCCTTCAGTGAAGTGGATTGCTTCCTGAAATCATGTTTAAGCAGCAGAAAGCCCCTGCGGGTTCTTGTGAGCACTAAACCACGGGAGTAAGTTGTCATTCCTTTGGGGGGATTTTTACAAACTACAATTGAAGTGAATTTTAAAAGACCAGTGGAACTTCAGACAGCACTACTGTGAAGTTATTTTAAATGCTGTATCTAACCTGACTTTGTGCAATCAGGCAATTTGATCTGCTTTGATTTTATCACATTTGTCAGTCAGCAAAAGCGAAACACAAGTACTTTAGATCATCAGCTCTGCCACTTCAAATGCATGCAGGAACCACAAGTCTAAATGAAGTTTCCTTGACTATACGGACAGTTTTGATCACTTATCTCTCATTGTATTTATTAAACAAGTTCCTCTGGTGATTAGTTACTGGTTTGACAGAAGTCGGACTCTAATGGGCCCCTTCAGCCTGTGTGCTGGTTGTGTAAACAGTTCCCCATCGTTATGTACAGATGCATTTCTATACGCAGTTTTGACCATTCCTACCCGAATGCAATTTTTGTTACATAAAAGAAATATAAAGTGAGGCCTAATGGCTGAATTCAGTAAGTATGTAAATGAGCATAGGTCTATTAATAAAGTTAATGCAGTTGTTACTAGTTTATACATACCATAAAAAGAGGAGAGTAAGAAACAGTGGTCAGGAGTAATTTTGATCAAATTTTGCAGGGTAAGAAGGAATCATGCTCTGTTACCAGATAGCACACACAGAGTGCCTTTGAAATGGCTCTGGTTCAGCGGTAGAATGGAGACGTATTTCTCCTGTTAATAAGCAAAGGTGTCTTGAGAAATACAATGGCACCCAGAAAGAGGAAAAGAGCAAAGAAGGAAATATGGCATAAAGATGAGCATCTGGACTGATACTCCAAAAAAGCCCACAAACAAAAACAGCAACAAAAAAATCCCCCAAACCAGTGGATGATAGTGTTGTAGCAAGTGTAGAAGGCATATCTTGGCCTTTCTTTAATGTAGATATTGGTTTAATTTCTGACACAACTTGCCAGTGAAAATGTGGGTGAATTTCAAGGTTGACAGAGATGATCTAGTGAATGAGGAGTTCAGAGGAGCTGAAGAATTTGTTTTTCAGTGATGCGTGCTTTTTGTCAGGAGCTGCTGCTAGCACAACCATGTTGGCAGAAGAGTCATTTCTCTCCTAAATTCTTAGCCTCAACTGCCAGTGATGGTCTTTCATAGCTCATTAGCATGTTCATAAAGCATTTTCAGAATGAAACCATATAGATTTTATCAACCTTAGTTAATATATAAGTGTACTAAATGATGCTATACTTATGAAAGTATTTCAAATGAAAATGTATTCATCTCAAGAATATTCTAATATTTTTAAAAAATGTATAGTCTTCAGTGGGTTTTGGATCTCACCTCTGCTAATAATCGTCTCCAAATGCTAAACATTATGTATACCAGAAAAAAAAGAAAGTACAAGAAATGATGCAATGGTATTATTCAAAACTACCTGTAAATCAAGTTTATTACAGTCCAAATGTATTTTAAAATCACTTTTCAGCATCAATTTGAATTTGTCTGCTTTTGTACTGGCAAACGGAGCTTGGGGCAAAGATCCCTTAAATAATAACAGAGGTGGCTCTGGCAGTAAAGGCTGCAAAGTTAAATCAGTGCACTGTTATGTGTGACCTAACTAGCTCTGATAAGGGCTAATGCAGCTGTATTGCTTTTTCTGGAACCTGAGCTGATATCATGTGGGTATGCTAACTTACTTTGGGCAAGCTCAGCTTCATTTTAAGGAGTAGATGTGAATTTTGATTCTCAGAACTGTGTGTTTGTTGGTTATGTTTGTCAGTAGGTTTACTACTGTTGCATTTAGACCAAACGGTAGCGTAGCACAATGTGCTTACAAGTTATATGAAGAGTAGTAGGCAATTCTTGCTTTACAAAACTCAGTACTTTGCATAGCTGCTCAGAAAACTGTGACAAAATATGTTTTCAATAAAACTCACCAAGTAGATAGACATTTAGATGTTAACAAATTCTAATATGGATCTAGTCTGTGCATTCTTCTGCAGCCCATCTGACAAGGTCTCCCATGATCTGTGGTCCCCAGGCTCTGTCCTTTTGGCTAAGAGAGTGCCTGCCTTCCCAGGGCTTTCAGCGTTGCTGTGCTGTGGCAGCCTACCCAAATCACAGTCCCTCTGGGAGGAATTTTAAAGCTGTGGTGATGCTTTGGTCATAGTTAGCATATTGAATTTTCCCTGTGAAATAGTATTGCCTTCCTCTGATTGGTTTCGGCATCTCAGCTTGCTCTTATTTCTGATGTCAGAAGTGCAAAGTATCTGGAATATGAATGGTGCTGAATCTGAAACTGTGAATTGAATGAAAGTGTGGAGTCTTACACCCTTGTTAGCTACATATTGCTGTCCACTTTTATCTTGAATAACAAAATGCTACCTTTAGCTACATTCATATTGGATCTTTGCTTGTATCAGGACAGTGAAGATTCCTGACTCTGCAGATGGACTCGGATTCCAAATCCGGGGTTTTGGCCCATCAGTTGTCCATGCTGTTGGGAGAGGTAAGCTATAAGAGCTGTCAACAGTAGTGATAAATATACATTTAATATCTAAATGGCGTGGCTGAGATAAATAAAAATTAGATCCAGTGATTCAGCTTAGATTTCCCCCTCTGAAGTAACAAACAATATTAAATAAAACCAAGTAAGATTATTTTGTGTTCTTACACTTTGTAAGCTTTGGATAGATTTTCTGGCTTTTTTTTTGTGTGTGTATGTATTTATATGAATGTAGGAAAGTTAAGTTAAGACTGTGCATTCTTTACAGACTAGGGAATAGCTGATGGATGCAAAATCACCTTCTTCAGTGAGCGGGTATTGGGAACCACTCAATTCCTGAACCTTAATTTGTTAGGTGGCTGTGTGGTTCTGTAATGTTCTGGAAACATTTTACAGAAAATGCATTTTTCACAAATCTTTTCAAAGGTGCTAGTGACCTAGTCTGTCTCAGTAATTGCAGATGTTTCCTCTAAATACTGTTTTGTCCATTTTGT